>NC_138376.1:56727187-56752122 GCF_054177405.1 Leptonychotes weddellii
TGACAGTGAGTTAAACCAATATGAGTTTATTTATTTCTACCACTTTCAACATGTTTGCTCTTCTTCATCAGGATGTTGCTACTTGGTCACAAAAAGCTGCTATAGTTCCAGCCATCACATCTGATTTAAATCACTAGCCCTCATATAATTACCCTTTGTATTTATAATAACCATTTCACTTCTTTAGTTTCAGTTGTGAACAGACATTAAATGAAGTTATTGTCATTATGCCAGAACTTACCTTATTTTTAAAAAATTAAGTAGGCTCCCCGCCCACCATGAGGCTTGAACTCAGGACCCTGAGATCAAGAGTCACATGCTCTACCAACTGAGCCAGCCAGGTGCCCCAGAACTTACCCTTTTTAATTAGATTAAGATCAAGGTTACACATACAGGCATAAACAATGTCTGAAAATATTATGACTATAACATTTCATTGTGTATGCTTTCTATATGCAGATATTATGAATCTAAAGGCAGAAAGATAGTGTTATTAGTTGATATTTTTCTTTATATAGAAAGACCCACAGCTTATTCAAAGCACCAAAATAATAAAACAGAAACGACTCTAAGATAATTCTGCCTCCAGCATGGAGATACCCTTAGGCATCTTAACTCATCTAAGTGTACGTACCTAGAAGATTTTTAGACATTAGTGTCATTATGATTCTTATTTCCAGGAGGATGAGGTTTTGTCTTACTTGCCATTTTATTTTTGGCACCTGAAACCTACTAGCGTACTGTATCCTCAGTCAAAAGAATGAATAAAGACATCATTTTCCATTAATGCTTTAAATCATCTTTTTTCCCCAAATTCATTTGTTTGGTTTATCTACAAGTTTATGTATTACAAGTGGCATATAGGGCCATTTACTTTTGCTTTTGCAGTCCTGATATTCTTTTATAGATGTATTTCTCAGAGGGTATCTAACTGCTGTGAACAAAAAACATGAAAGTTCAAGGATTTCCTGACTTTGAAACATTATGTCTACCCATTTGCAATATAAAGGGAAATCTTTGGCCACAGCTCATGGATACTGAACTCATCATCATATATTGAAAATTATTTGAGTTGAAACATGGAAGGTAAGTATTCATCCTAATTTTATTGCAAATAAAAGCAGTGTGAATATACCACATGTGAAGAAAGAAAATGATTTTTCATCTACTGCATGGCATGCTAATTTTTGGATTGAAAAGAACATGCATTTAAATATTCTCTTTGAAATCTTCCTAAAGACTACAGGAAATTGTGGACTTAAAGTAGATATAATTTTAAAAATACACTGACTGGGCATGTTCAGACTTTATTTTTCATACCATTTTCTAGCATTTCCTACTTGTGTTCAGCTTGTCCCCATTTGACTTAATAAAATTCCATTGGAAACCATTTTCTTTCGAATCAGTGCCCTAGAGCGCTATCAAGAGATCTGCTGAGGGCGCCTGGGTGGCTCAGTTGGTTAAGCAACTGCCTTCAGCTCAGGTCATGATCCTGGAGTCCCAGGATCGAGTCCCTCATTGGGCTCCCTGCTCAGCGGGGAGTCTGCTCCTCCCTATGATCCTCCCCCCTCTCATGCTCTCTCTCTCTCTCAAATAAATAAATAAAATCTTTAAAAAAAGAGAGAGAGAGAGAGAGATCTGCTGAGGTTTCCCCCCACCTCTGAAAGAATGTAGCACCGAATGGGCTGAGAAAGTCAATAATTGGCAATTCTCATATTTGTATAAAGACATATCAAGCTTTGCCTTTCTTAACGGCTATAGAAATGCTACCCTGCAAAGCAGCAGTGTGTGGCCTCATTTACTGGCAATAGTACCTTCTTCTGGAACTAACAGAAACAAAGGGAAAAATAAAAACCAACAGAAACAACTTCAAACACACATGCCAATGAAATAAATATTCAGGGTTGAGAGTCTTCCACTTGAGATGAACAGGATAGTCTCACACTTTATTTTCCATGCAGGTATTTGTTTTGGATTTTAATTATATGCAGTATATGGTTTAGAATTTCGAATATGGAGTATTTCCGAAGAGACATCACTATCATAACACAGTCATCATCTATCATAACACAGTCATCATGACCAGGCACTGACCGTTTTTTGTTTGTTTGTTTGTTTTTTCTATTTCCCACAGCAAAATATATGTGTGTTCTATGAGTAGAAATTGCTTAATAAATATTTAAAAAACAATTGCTAAAATTTTGCGAGGGTTTACTGCGATCTGGGAACTGCCTCTACAAAGGGCTTTACATACATTGATGCTTGCAAAGCTTGTAGTCCAGGTATTTCTTTGTCTCCATGGTGTGAATAAGAAAACAGAAGTCTAGGGTGATAAAGTGACTTGCCTAAGGTCACACAGCCAGTAATCAGAAGAACAGAGATTTGAACCCAGCTCTGGGCTCTTAACTTCTGCTTTATAGGAATGAATAAATGCCAAGTAACTCTACTAGATACTTACAGGAAATTTGAAGTTAAAGATCAAAAGATGTTTCCCAGTAATTATGTTACTGGGCCTCAAGAGATTAGCAAAAAAAATGTAAGCAAAACACAGTGGCCTATTCATAGTATAGATGAAATCTTCATATTTTCATATATTCTTTTCTCCTTAATAGAGATTATAATAGCACTAATGCTCAGGGATTCTGGAGGACACAGACATGTAAAATGACAGAAAGAACTCAGTGGAAGCACCAAGGGGCTTGGGATATAGCAGCCCTGGACAAAACCAGATTAGGGTTGTAAAGTAGGATAGATTACGATGTGGAAATCATGGGAACCTCTGTGAGTGCAATTTTTGCAGGTTTTCAAGCTTTCTGAGGCTAATAAGTACATATATACTCTGGGCTCTGCCGTTGTTATCCTTTACAGTAAAAGGCTGGGAAAATTTCACTTCCAGTTCATATCATTTTGGAGAAAGATCTCTCCTATCTACAAATTGAGGGAACTTGTTCTGACTAATGGTAGTCCATGTTTATAGCAGTCTGCTTATTTTAAAATTTACTGATTTCTTGCGGGTATGCCAGGAGAAGCTATTTTTCTCAGAATCTCACTATGTATTAAAATAATAATGTAGAATACATGTTACATCAGATGTCACCTTAAAAAAGACTGATTACCAGAACAACCGGGAGGTGATTGGAGTTGAAGTTATTTCAGTTGATTTAAAGGCAGAACATGTAGAATATCTCTAAATGTTCAGGTTTTCCTTCCTCACCTATATCAATCAAAGAAAACACAATAACAACCCTTTCCCTTTTAAATATTTATACTTCACTTCTAAAGTATCCCAAAGAGTGAGCAAGTTACATGCAAAGTTCAGCATCAGCAGTCTGAAAATACCCAAAAGCGCCTGGTTGTCTGCAAAGCATGGAGACTTGCCCCCGTCCTGAGTGAATCAACAGAAACTAAAATAGCAAAACTTTCAGTGCCAACTCTGTACTAGATTTTGCTGGGAAATCTGATGATTAAAAATATTTCTTAAGCTAGAGTCTTTATCTTTTACCTTCAAAGAGGCTACAATATAAACATGATCAAGTTTACTGAAGTGTACGCAGGAACACATAACACCACATTTTTGTTTTGTTTTGTTACATGACACTGAGTGCTTCAGTTCTTCTGTCAAAAAGGGTATCTCTGGCACCTCTTCCTGCTGCGTCTTCATGCTTGTTTCTCCTCAAAGACCAGTGCTTGGTCCTCTTCTTATCTTTTTCACTCTCCCGTGGCAACATTGAACATTCCCATGATGAGTCTGTGTGCGTATTAAATATTAATCTTGAATCCAAACCTCTCTGTGAACTTCATTCCCAAATGTCTTTGAACCTCATAGACATCACCTCATGGATATCTTATTGGCCTCCCAATACCAGTTTACCCAAAATGACTTTGATTCTGTCTTACCAAATAAAATTACCCTCAACAGTCCCATGTCTGACAATGTTTCCAACCTATATACAACCCCCTTAGTTCCCTTTGTCATCTTGTTTTTGATTTCTCCCTTGGCTGGTTCCTCAGATAAGATCTGCAATATCGTTTGCATCTGCTTTTTTCTCTACCTTTCACCATACGACTTTAAAACAATCAAGTTGTCTTTCACTTGAAGTATCATTCTAGTCTCCCATCTGGTTCCTCTGTCAATCCTTCTCAAATATTTTAAACAGCTTCATATTGTCTACTGTATTTTTTAGGAATTTAATTCAGTTGCTATCACCTGAAGTACAGTGTCTTAAACAAGATAGGGAGGTATTTCTCTCTCACTCAAATCTGGAGGCAGGCAGTCCAGAAAAAGTACAGTGGCTCTAGAATGTCCTCAACACCTCAGCTTCCTTCCATCTCCCTTCTCCATCATCCTTGATTTTCATCCTTGGGGTAACAAGATGGTGGCTATAGCTCCAACCATTATATTTGGTTTCCAGGAATAAAGAAGGCGGGGGGGAAGGTAAATGGCAATATGGGCTGACAGAGTCAGCCTTTACCATGCTTTCTTGGAGACCTCACTCAAAAACTTTCCTATATATAACATTGATCACCCTGGCCTTCAAGGGAAATGGCAAAGGAGTTTCTATGTGGGTAAAGTGCCACTCTGAAAACATAGCTTTCTGTCAGTAAGGAGAACAGGAATAGATATTGAGTAGATGACAGGCCTAATGTAATTTTAGCAAGGGTAATTCAAGGTGTTCCCAATAGAGTGTAAGTTCCATGAGTATGGTACTTTCCCTGTTTTCTTCTCTTTTATATCCCCATCACGTTGAATAATGAATGCCATATAAATAACTATTGAATGAATAAATTAATTTAAAAATAGATCTGGAAATAGTTTTTCCCCTCATTCACTTGAAAGACATATTTTTTTTATGTTTAAGGTACTTAGAAAACGGAAATTTTTTTAAAAGATCTTTGAGAGATCTTTGTCCTCAAGGATATCACAAAGTACCATCGATACTAGATAAAATAAACATCATTATAATGCAACAGATATAATGCAGAAGACAGGAAAGAATTTTTAAACATGAGGCGTTACTGGGGACACCAAAGGGAGGTCATCAATTTTTAGTTGGAGGTTCAAGAACCTATTTGTAGAAGACAATATACGCAAGGTCCATGAGGAACCTATTTGTAGAAGACAATGTACGCAAGGTCCATGAGGAACCTATTTGTAGAAGACAATGTACGCAAGGTCCATGAGGAACCTATTTGTAGAAGACAATGTACGCAAGGTCCATGAGGAAAGGAATGACAAGTATCGTGCTTGCAGCTGTACCTCTACATCTAGTGCTATATCTGGCACATAGTGAATGTTTAGTAAATGTTTGTTTTTAAAAGGAATGAGTTAGGAAGGCAAAGAAAAAGAGAGGGGAACAGGGGGTGTGCAGGGTACGGAGCAGTATGTACTAAGATATGGAAGGATGAGTTTAGGATGTTCAGGTACATTTAAGAGTTCGGTATGGTTGACACTTAAGGTCCACGTTAGAAATATGCAAGAGCTGAGGCTACAAAACCAGCAGTGGGGAAATTATGAGAAAGTTTCCATAACAAGTCAAGGTGTGTAATTTTTAAACTGAAGTGAAAATTGACTTTGACAGTTTTTTTTTTTTTTTTTAAGATTTTATTTATTTGACAGAGAGAGACACAGCGAGAGAAGGAACACAAGCAGGGGGAGAGGGAGAGGGAGAAGCAGGCTTCCCACAGAGCAGGGAGCCTGATGCGGGGCTCGATCCCAGGACCCTGGGATCATGACCTGGCAGACACACTTAACGACTGAGCCACCCAGGCGCCCCAACTTTGAAGGGTTTTAAGCGAAATATTAGTTAATATTTCTGTATTTGAAAGATGATTCATGAGATAGAGTGGAAAATTAATTGAAGGGTGTTGGATAAGGAGGATGGAACCAATATGGTGGCACAGCAACCAGTAAACCAGAATAGACTTAAGGCAATGATGGCTACAGGAATGGAGTGGGAGGGAAAAGATGAAAGGCATTCACTCCCTCCTCTTTCTTACCTACCTTAAACCACAGTTTGTCTTGTCTCTGTGGTATCTCCTTCACTATTTCTTTTCTCTTCCCCCTCTTTCCCCACCTTTCCATGAATTTTTTAAGATCCACGCCAAATATTTTCTCTCAAACTTTTCTATTCCCCACATTACATTTGGGCTAACCTCTCTTCTGAACCTCTCAAACATTTTATTGTTTTTCTTTCATGATATTACCTACAGTATTATAAATATGTGATATGTTTTATTGCTCCACTAGATTTTAAGACATTTGAGTATAGGAACTGTGTTTTACTCATCTCTTTATTTTCCCAGATCTGTGAACAATTTCAAGCACATTATGGGCAGTCAATGAATGTTTGAAAATGAGTGAAGACAGCATGATTACATAATGCACTATATCAGAGAGCTCTGTTATAGGATTTAGCTAGTGCTGACTCATTTGTTAGCTTGGTGACCTTGTGAAACAATTCACCTTTCTGGTCAGCAGCCTGACTATGGAAGGAGACCATGATGTTCTCCTTTCCTCCATTTATTTATTTAACAAATATTTATTGAACATCTGCCTATTGGTCATTGTGTTCAGTTTGGGGAAAACAAGCTAGAATAAAAAATAGCCTCCATCTTAAGGGAATTTTAATCTGGAATGGAGAGAAAGACATAAACTCATCAGTACAAATAACAGTTATAGAGTCTATGATATAATTAAGGGGAAGGTGTGTGTGCACACGTGTGTATGTGTGTATCTGTGTTTATACTAGAGTTAAAAAAAATGACAGAAGGAGCAGAAACATTTTAATAAGCCATTGAGTGTGGAAAAATGAATAGGATTATGCTGTATAACAAAAGGAGAATAGCATTTTCATCTGAGAAAGCAGCATGAACAAAACAACAGAACCATGAATGAGCATAGTAGCCTGTAAGAATCACTGTTCTTTGCTCGAGCTCCCCATGTGGGTAGACAGGGGAAAGAATGAGAGAACTTGGCAGAAGCAGTTGCTAGGTGCTAGATTGTGAAAGGTTCATAGACAATGCCAAGGAATATGGATTCCATTCTGATTGTCCTAGGAAGTTTTTATTATCTGTTTATATGTTTTCTAGCTAAATTTGAGTGTGAAGTGTTGGGGTAATCATGCTTATTGGTTCAAGGTGAGTCTGATTTTTTCCTTTTGTCCTCAGCTATACCATCTAAAGATATGAAAGTCAACGCAGTATTACTAACCAATAAATACCCACATTTTAATTTCCCCAATTATACTTTTATAGCTGTGTGGATATGTGTGTGTGTTCTGATCCAAAAATCTCTTCAGAGCTCATACACTACAGATGAAAGCTCATGCCCTCTTTTTCTCTAGTTGCATATAATCTAGAACTATCTTCAGGCTTTGTTTTTTTTTTCATAATATTGAATCTTTGAAGGGCACAGGCCAGTTATTTTCTCAAAAGCCCACATACTTAATTTTTCTGATTGTTTCCTTGTGGTTAGATTCAAGCTAAACATTTTTCAAGAATGCTACAGAGATAATATACATGTATGGCATGTTTCTGTTTGTCTCATTCTGCTTCTTACTCTTCTCCTTTAACATAGTTTTAAAAATCTATCCATACTGCTTACATATAGCTCAGTTTCTCTCCTTCTAAGAGCAGTGAAGTGCTTGTCGGTGGGCTCTATCCCTCAACATATCACCTGAGTGTGCAGTAATGGAGGGTCAGGCTGCGTTCGGCTCATGGTGATCACAGATGACAGCGAGTGAGTATCTGTGTTCTCGTCCCCAGCACATGGTTTTTAGGTGGAGGAGTAACATGATCAGACATGTGTTTTTGGAAGATCCCACTTGTGCCTGTGTAAAAGATCAGTTAGAAGGGGAGAGAGTGGAGGCAAGAAAGCAGTTAGGAGAAAACATAATTGAGGAGAGAGATGGGGAAGGACTGGCTTAGGCTAGCTGTCATGGTGAGAAGGGGGACAGAGGGACATTAAGGAGACAGTCAGCAGAACTACACTTAAAGGTCCTCAGCATTTGGGAAAAGCTATATCCCCTTTCCCTTATTTCCCAGACTCCTAGGTGGTGTTGAAAGGAAATGAGTGTTGTAAATGAAATTTTTAGGGAAAATGAGGAAATAAATTAGCTCCCTTCCTCATTCACATAGCAGGGCCTATCTTAACTCTACTGGGAAAGGAGGGCTGTGGCAAAGCCTTAGCTCAGCAGGAGCCCGGGCTGGGAAATCGCAGTGTTTCCAGGACTGACGCGAAGCTCGAGCCCAGGGTCAAGTCTAGAGTTTGATTTATTTTGACAGTCCAGACAGTTGTTTCTTTTTTTTTTTTTAAGATTTTATTTATTTATTTGACAGAAAGAGAGCACAAGCAGGGGGAAGAAGCAAGCAGAGGGAGAAGCAGGCTCCCTGCCGATCAGGGAGCCCAATGTGGGGCTTGATCCCAGGACCCTGAGATCATGACCTGAGCTTAAGGCAGACGCTTAACCGACTGAACCACCCAGGCGCCCCCAGACAATTATTTCTTTACCTCACTTATCCCACGTATCAAGAGGCCAACTCCTAAATTTTGCCTGGAAGAGGGGAGAAAAAAAAAAAAAGCCTCAACCCTACAGAGTGTAGTAGTTAAGAACACACACTCGAGGAGTTCACGGGGTAGAGTAGGAGGCACCGGGAATCCGACTCTCCGCCTAGACAACTATTCAGTGGCAGCATCTGTCTGATGTGACTTTTTTGGAACTCAGGAGTCTCTTGAAAGCTTGCAATATCTAAGGGAAGTCTTGGATGGTAAACTGTACTGAATTTTGGCCAATTCAGTTCTTAGGACGGCAGCAGCTACCCATCCCCCATGCCACAGCCCACAGCAGGCAGCCATGCGTGTGTTCCCGAAGGAGTTTGCATGTAGCTTGCAGGTGTCAGGGTGGGCAATAAGGATCCTGTCCTCCAAATATTGGGGGTCTGTTTTCACATGGCTGATTGATGCTTCTCGTGTGGAGGTGCCAGCACAGAGATGGGCAGCTATTGTTGCAACCTTCAACGCCGTGGTTGCAAACTTCTCCTCTCCCTGATGGAGTAACTTTCAGGAGATTTGAAGATTAGGTGCCAGGTTTTGGTTCCTCCTCACCCTTCATTTTTCTCTTTTTCTACTTTGGGAGCCAGAAAATTGAAGATTAGCGCATCCAAAAGCAATCACATATAAAGGGGAATTCAGAAAGTCATTGCTCATGTCCAGGGAAAGTTTCAGGCTCAGAAAAGACCTGAAAATGTACCTAATGCCACTGAATTACACACTTAAACATGGTTAAAATGGTAAACTTTATGCCATTTTATATATTATCACAATTAGAAAAATAGAACATATTCTCCAGAGTCTGAGAGCCTGGGTGTCACCACCCACTTCCAAGTGACCGTAAGCACCTACTTAACTTCTGCCATCTGTTCTCATATTTCTCAAATGGAGGTAACAATATTCCCGGCCTTAGAAGTTACGGTGTGGGTTAATTAAGATAAAATATGTAAAGCACTTAGAACAAAGCCTCATCCATTGTAAATGCTCAAAAAGAGCGGGAAATTATTATCATTCAATGGTAAAAGTCAATAAAATTGCAGAAAAATAGATGATTGCTAACAATTTAAATATTTTTAATAGGGATTTCTTTTTATTCCACATTCCTGTGGTGGTTGTTTAAAGACAGCTACCTCACACATAAATCAATTTAAGTGTAGACAATTTTTTTTCTTCTGAAAAAAGTTTTTATCACCTGTGTGTAGAATTGAATGCAGTGTTTGCTCATCGCTCCTGGTATCTCATGACTTCGTAACATTAGTTTCTTAATATTATTTTCTTTGAATCAGTCATTATGGAAAACAATTCTCCACCTTCCGAACCTCTTTGAACTTCCATGGAATACTGTTTTCCAAACTGAAGATTTGAATCTTTTACAGAATTAGGACAATAATTATTTTTAAATAATAAAATAAGAATATCATGATAAAGCTTGTGTTTTCATTATCATTATTCTTAGGTTTTAGGAGATCTTTGTAAAAGAAAACAGTCTATTGAGATATAAAAAATATCCAGGTTATGAGAATGGGTTTATATATCACAGGTCTGCTCTGAATCCAGGCTTTGTCATTTAAGAGTTGTATGGTTTAAAGGAAATTATGTATGTATGTAAAGCTCTGAGGTAGGCTGCATTATTTTTTACAAATGTCTGCAAATTTTCTCTGACGGAGGATTATGCTTCCCTAACCTAATAACATCACGCTTGGCCATGCGCTTGCTTTGGCCAATGTCTGTGAGTCGAATGTATCCTTCTGGTTGGAAGCTTTAAGAACCGGCATCTGGTTTCTCCACGTGGCACAAGGAAGGACAATGTTCTAGATGCAAGCGGCCCCTGGTGTAAAGACCCTGTGTAGCAGGGCCACAGTTTGCTTAGAATGTACACCTGATATGAGCAAAAATTAAAGTGTTGATGATTTCATAAAACAAAAATGAAGGAGAGTAGATAATGGAAAACATCAGGCTGCACAAGACTAGTGAGTATTGTCCTGTGAAGCTTTGTTTGAATTTCAGTTTTATGTGTGTGTATGTGTTTGTATCAAGATGTGATGGCAAATGTGTTTCTTACTGTGCATTAGTTAAAAAAAAAAAGTTTGAAAAACAAGATGGGGTTTTAGAAGTCAGGAGGAATTGTTTCTATTTATAATGCGACTTTAGAAAGGAAAGTGGGATTAATTCACATAATACAAGGTATAAAAGAGTCTGTGCATTTCAGGCAAAGCTGTATTTTTAAATTCAGTTAGTTGGGTCATTGACTCAATAATTAAAATTTACCTCTGTGTATTACAAAATGTAATAAATTAGTATGCATTTATTCCTTGGTCTCAATTATCACATGCAGTTCTGGGGAGTCAAATCCTAGGGAGCAGAGATACTAATTGTTCCAGAATGGCCCTGATGGCCTTCTGCGTGGGCCATGAAGAAGGGCTGTCTGAATGGGGTTCTAGCTGACTTTGGAAATTCTTTCTATCTCTCGGGTCTTCGGATTCTGTAGGTTTATCGGTTTCTAGCCCACATCCAGGAGCACATGAGGGCTCGTTCTCTCATTGACCTTCCACTTCCTGCTACTTCACATTATTGACACTGACTCTGTTTGGTTTCACATCTTGATGGCACACTATTTTCAGCTGCCTGGCAGAAAATGCCAATCCCTTGTGCATACATTTTCCACTTCTTAGTTATTTAGGACATGACTAAATTGTATGAAGCTCAAGGGAGAGAATTTAAGGAAAGCATTCAGTATGAGGCTGACATCATGGTAAAACTAGGGGACTGGGAATCAGGGGAGACTGGCCACTGATCTGGACTGGGTCCCCCCTTTCTGCGCACACATGCTGTGCGAGGCACTGTAGGGGGTCTCACGTAGGGATGACATGTCACGGAACTGAGATGCAGGGCTCCCTGCAGATAACCTACGTGGTCCCTGGGACCTAGTTTCCTCTCTGCCAGGCAGGTCTGGCCACCCACATCTGGAAATAATAAGCAAAGCACTTTGCTGTGCTTGGAGAAAGACACAAGAGCAGACCGAGCTGGGAAGTATTCTATTATTTATATAAGCATTTTCACAGCAAATCTAGTATCATTGCAGCTCCCATCACGTGGAAAAGTGCAGTGCAAGGCAGCAAACTTACGACGGGGCCTATGATGGCCAAGCACAGCAGATACAAAGATGAAAGGACATTGCATCTGCCTCCATGGATGAGCTTATATTTCAGTTGGAGAGTTGGGCCCAGAAATAGAGAATTTCAGCATCATGTGGCAAGAACTAAAATATAGGTGTACATCAAGTGTTGATGAACGGTATGTAAGTAGGATTTGAATAGTTTCCAGTAAAGCAAGGCTCACCATTCTCCAATTCCATTTAAAATGGATATTCCTTTCCCTCTTTTCTTGTAGGAGGCAAAAAAAAAAAAAAGTGTTACTAAATAAAATACCTAAGAAGTATAAGTAATTAGAGTCACCTACATGTTTGGCTAATTTAGGTAAGCTAGCATCAACATACACGGTTCTTGTAGATCTTAATCATTACTTGTAAAATACGATGTTTTATTTACTGATTGATATATTTTATTACATACACAGCTGGCACTATTATTCTCAAAAAACAGCACTTTGTGAGGGAAATAAATGACTTGTATATAGTTTTCTACAACTAAAAGATGTTTTACAAATATAAATACATTTTGTTAAAATTCTGCACCTGTCTCAGACTCAGAGAACAGAATGTCTAAGGATTATGTAAAGAAAGGCTTTGAGGTACAAATACTTCTAACCAATGAAAATGTAAGCTCCAAAGTGGGGTGCCTGGGTGGCTCAGTCACTCTCAGTGTTGTGAGATTGAACCCCATGTCAGGCCATGCTGGGCATGGAGCCTGCTTAAGATTCTCTCTCTCAGGGGTGCCTGGGTGGCTCGGTTGGTTAAGCGGCAGACTATTGATTTTGGCTCAGGTCATGATCTCAGGATCCTGGGATCAAGCTCTGCAGCAGTGGGCTCCCTGGTCAGTGGGGAATCTGCTTCAGGATTCTCGCTCTCGCTCTCCCTCTGCCCCTCCCCTCCATTCTTGCTCACACTCTTTCTCAAAAAAAAAAAAAAAAAAAGCTCTAAGAGGGGAAGGGTCAGAGTCTGCCTTTTCCCCCCTGCTGCACCTCGGCACGGTATATTGCCTAATGTTGCTGCACGGTATATTGCCTAATGAATGTTTATTGCCTTTAATTACAATTCGTACATTAGTATTATTTTATTTATTTTATTTTTATTTTTTTAAAGATTTTATTTATTTGAGAGAGAGAGAGTGTACGAGAGGGGGGAGGGTCAGAGGAAGAAGCAGACTCCCCACTGAGCAGGGAGCCCAATGTGGAACTCGATCCTGGGACTCCAGGATCATGACCTGAGCCGAAGGCAGTCGCTTAACCAACTGAGCCACCCAGGCGCCCCCATTAGTATCATTTTAAATTAAGACACACAGTTTTACTTCATCTCTGGACTTGTAAAGATTTGCTGCCTGGAATGATGATATTGAGTGATATAAATTTCAGGTCTCAAATTTAGGTGTTCGTCAGGTGTAGTATTTAGCATTTTAACCACGGTTTATGTTATATTATTATAGGTCCCCTTATTCACATTCTTATTCCATTACTCTTCCTTCTCCCTCGTGCCACCAAAACTACCTAATGTGTATCATATTTAAATGTCTTTCAAGTAAGAAAAGCCAATGGGGGGTAGGGGAAAGAAACTCAGGAAACTATATTCATATTCAAAGATGCTCTTCTGGGAAAAGTTGAGAGCAACATTTAGCCAAACATATTTTCAGGAAACTATAGCAAAAGACAGCTACAGAACTTTGAATAATTTAAGCTGAAATCGAAAGAAAAGTAATGAGTGACAAATGAAACATACATGCCATCTGTTCTGACAAAGAGGAAATGATACAATTATCAAAAAATGGGAAACAAAGAGAGGTTAAATGAAATGATATAATTAATTTCCAAATCTTTAATTATTGAGAATCAAACAACATCAATTAAAGTTGATAAATACAGTAGTAGAAGTTTAAAGAATACACAGGTAAAGGATGATAATACTATAGAATAAATTTGAGTGATGAAGGGAGAGGAGATTTATTTTTGCTGGTAGTAAGGAATAAATAAGACTTACCTAATTGAAAGGGAACCAAAGGAATTCTGTGTAGATATAGCAGCCACCACAAGAAAAGGCTATCCATACACACAGGTGCACAAAACAACGTAAACAGACCACACAGTGAAAGTCTTAAAATTACAGAAAGAGTGCAAATTACATAATACAACCGAGATAAAGTCAAGGAAATGTGGTTTCCGTAAATGTAATTAGGCTCAATTCACCTATTTAAAAAGTTTTGTATTGTATCACAAAGCAAAAAACAACTCTGTTGCATACAGCTGTCACACTAAACAAAGTAATTTCAAAATGTTAAAAGAAAAGTTTGGCCAGTAGAATACCAAGCAAGTGCAATACATCTTTCTCTATCAGACAAAGTAGAATTTGGGCTAAAAATTCTTAAATCAGACAAAGGAACACACATTATTATGTCAAAAGATAAAATCATAATAGAGATGTAACATTTGTAAATATCTTTGCACCAAGTAATATATCAAAAATTTTTATAAAGCAGAAATTAAAGGAGATATGAAAAGAAATATACAGAAACAATTATATGAGGAGGTTTGTGTCTTTCGTGTTCCAAGACATACCAAGTGTACAAAAAAATGTAAGGACTTACAGAACGAAATCAATGTGGTAAATCTGAGGGATATATATATCTAACATTACAACTTAATATAGAGAATGTATCTTCTTTTACCTGCCCATAGAAAATACACAAAAATTGACCAATTATAAAGACCACCGAGCAAACTTTAATGAATCTCAAATAAGTAAAATAATAAATATAATATTCTTGGATCACAATTCAATAAAAACAGAAATCAAAATTTTCAAAGTCAGAGAAAAAAATCTTCCTGGCTAGAGATCTTAAAGCTTTCTTGGGAAACTGTTAATGCAGAGGGCAGTTCAAATAAATATCTTGAATGAAATGGATAATTTTCGAGGAAAATGTTATTAATTAAAGCAGTCTGTAATATATTGAAACAGGTGCAATTTCCACAGAAGGACAGAGAAAGTTGCAAGTGAGCTAATCCCCCTCCCTTCCAAAGCCTTGGGTTCCAGTGATTCCACAGGACACTTCTACCAAATGTTTAGAGAGCAGAATCCAACGTCATTTAAACTCTCTCAGAGCACAGAAAGGTAAAAATGCTTTCAATTTTTTTCATAAAGCAATACAACATTAATACCACAATTCTCTAAAATAAACTATAGATCAATTGATGAAAAAATTCAAAATAAATATTAGCAAGTGGAATTCAGCATCATATATTAAATACATATACACCGTGATAATGTGGGTTTTTCAGAAATGCAAAGAGCTTCACTCTTGGAATATTATCAGTGTGACTTTGATCATATTTAATGCAGCAAAATAGAGATACCTTTTAATTTGCTCCAAGGTGACTAAAAATGCCTTTAACAAAGCTTGAATATCCAACTAAAAAACACTTTAAAAATAAATGCTAATAAATATGTCTCTAAAATTAATATAGAAATTTATATACACACATCAGCATAATTTTATATATATAAATATATTTATGCTTATATATACTCAAAAAATACATACCTGTACACACATACTTACATAAAAGTATTGATACTACATTTTATATAGATTCATACCTATTATATTGTATGCTTATTGTATTATATAGGTATACATATCTAAAGTATTGCTATTCCATGCAAATAGTAATAGTTTTACCTCCTCTTTCAAATTTTTAGAACTTCATTTTTTTCTTTAATGCATTGACTAATGTGTGAGAAGTACAATTTCCACCTAGTAGCAAAATTGCCTGTTTTTTTTTAATTTGCAGTTGGTACTATATATGTACATGTATGTATGTATATATATTACATATTTACATACGAATTTTAAAGAAATATTTGTTAGTATTTATTTTTAAAGTGTTTTTAGGTGGATAGTGAAGCTTTGTATATATATGTATACACACACATAAACATGTGTATTTTAAATATTAAAAATTAAAATTAAAAATAGAATTACCATATGACCTAGCAAATCCACCGATGGATATGTACTCAAAATAATTAAAAGCAGGAACTTGAAGAGATACTTGTACATCCATGTTCAGAGCAGCATTATTCACAAAAACAAAAATGTGGACATGATCCAAGAGTCCATCACCAGATGCATGGATACAGGCAATGTGGCATATACATACAATGGAATGTTACTTAGTCTTAAAAAGGAAGGAAATTCTGACACATGCTACAACATGGATGAACCTGAGGATGTTTTGCTAAGTGAAATATCAGAAAGTAGAATGGTGGTTGCCAGAGACTGAGGGAAGAAGGGAGAATTATCATTTAATGGGTATAGAGTTTCCATCTCGCAAGATGAAAAGAGTTCTGGAGAAGGCTGGTGGTGATGGTTGCCCAACAATCTGAATGTACTTGATGCCACTGAGCTGTACACCTAAAAATAGTTGGGAAGGTAAATTTCCTATTATGTGTATTTTAACATAGTTAAAAATAATAATTAAAAAATAGTTCTGGAACAGCTTCATAAATATCTGGAAAAAGATAAATTTGGATCTATATTTCTTACCATGCACCTGAATAAAATCCAAATGGATTAAAATGTAAATATAGAAATTAACACTTTAAGAGTGCTAAAATTAAATATGGGAAAAGTCTTCATTGCTTTGGACTGAGGAAAAGCCTTTCTAGATAAGACCAAAGTGAAGATGCCATAAAAGAAAAAGAGAGCTTTAAAAACATACACCCTGACCTCCAAAACTTTTACATGACTTAAGAATAGTTAAAAAACACATTAACGATCTAGGTGGGAAATACTGCAACTCACTTCACAGGCTGATCTCCTTACATATGCTAAAAGCTTTTCCTAGTCTTTCCTCTGGCTGCTGCCTTTGGCCTCCTTCTGCCCCAGGCTGCAATGCCCCACACCTCATCACCCAACATAAAGTAGTTCAAGGAAGCAGTCAGTCTCGCCAAAGTTTTCTTGCTGTGTTATCTAGTTGTCAGGGGTAGTTACTGAGCTGTGCACTGCACTCTTCCCAAGTTTTTGAGAGTTGATTTTGGGTAAGACAGCCCAGGCCGGTTCACCTATCTGACAGAAATCTGCAGTTAACATTTTATGTAAATTGATGGCTATTCAATTTCAGTCAATATTGGGGTTCCTGCTACCTAGAGTTGTGTAAAAGTCACCAAGGTATGAAGAAAACTCAAGTGACGTTTAATTGCCCAGAATGGTCAGTGCAATGCTTTCTCCGGACAGTACTAGATGTACTCCAATCTTTAGTGACCTTGGTCACCCAAACAAATGTCTAGGTTCCCTGATGTACTATACTACCTATCCTTGAGGTCAAATCACGTAATAGGTGCTGATCCCAGTAAAGGCCAGACCTGTACCCTATACTATTCAGGCTGGATAAGTTTCACCTGTCCACCTATCTGCTTCTCTGCCCCACTCTGCCCCTGGTCTTCCTTTGTGTCCTCCTAGCATAATTAGTGCAACAGCTCAAACTCTAGGAAAATAACACCCAGAATTGAAAGTTAGTGAAAACTTGAAAATAAAAGTTTGTGCAAAATAGAAGTTTGAAGCAACTATTGCTTTGCTAACAGCAAATTTATCTAAGACAAGGAATTTAAAAGCCCTTAGAATATGGGAATGGGGGAGGGGAGCATCTGGGTGGCTCAGTTGGTTAAGCATGTGCCTTTGGCTCAGGTCATGATCTCAGGGTCCTGGGATTGAGCCCCGAGTGGGGCTCCCTGTTCAATGGGGAGCCTGCTTCTCCCTCTTCTCCCTGCTTGTGCTCTCTCTTGCTATCTCTCTCTCTCTCAAATAAATAAATAAAATCTTAAAAAAAAGAATATGGGAATGGGAAGATATGTAACACAAAAAATTAATATTTTAATATACTAGGAAAACTGGACAGTAACATGCAGAAGAATGAAACTGGATCAATTTCTTACACCATTCACAAAAATAAATTTAAAGTGGATGAAAGGCCTAAATGTAAGACAGGAAGGCATCATAATTTTAGAGAAGAAACAGGTAGCAACCTCTTTGACCTCAGCCACAGCAACTTCTTACTAGACATGTCTAGTAGGCAAAGGAAACAAAAGCAAAAATGAACTATTAGGACTCCATCAAGACAAAAACCTTATTCACAGCAAAGAAAACAATCAACAAAACTTAAAGGCAACCAATGGAGTGGGAGAAGATATTTACAAATGACATATTGGATAAAGGGCTAGTATCCAGAATCTATAAAGAACTCATCAATCTAAACACCCAAAAAATAAATAATCCATTCAAGAAATGGGCAGAAGACATGAACAGACATTTCTCCAAAGAAGACATCCAAATGGCCAACAGACAAATGAAAAGATGCTCAACATCACTCATCATCAGAGAAATACAAATCAAAACCACAATGAGATACCACCTCACACCAGTCAGAATGGCTAAAATTAACAACTCAGGAAACAACAGATGTGGGTGAGGATGCAGAGAAAGGGTAACCCTTTTGCACTGTTGGAGGGAATGGAAACTGGTGCAGCCGCTCTGGAAAACAGTATGGAGGCTTCCTAAAAGTTAAAAATAGAACTACCCTATAATCCAGTAATTGCACTACTAGGTATTTATCCAAAGGATACAAAAATGCTGATTCAAAGGGACACATGCACCCCAATGTTTATAGCAGCACTATCAACAATAGCCAAAGTATGGAAAGAACCCAAATGTCCATCGACTGGTAAATGGATAAAGAAGAGATGGTATATAAATACAATGGAATATTACTCAGCCATCAAAAAGAATGAAATCTTGCCATTGGCAATGATGTGGATAGAACTAGAGTGTATTATGCTAAGCAAAATAAGTCAGTCAGAGAAAGACAATACCATATGATTTCACTCATATGTAAATTTAAGAAACAAAACAGATGAGGGGTGCCTGGGTGGTGCAGTCCATTAAGCGATGGACTCTTGGTTTCGGCTCAGGCTGCAATCTCAGGAGTGAGACAAGCCCTGTGTTGGGCTCTGTGCTCAGCGTGGAGTCACTTGAGATTCTCTCTCCCTCTTCTTCTGTCCCTCCCACTTGTGCTCTCTTTCTCTAAAATAAATAAATTTTCAAAAAAAAAAAAAAAACAGATGAACATAGGGGAAGGGAAAGAAAAATAAAATAAGATAAAACCAGAGAGGGAAACAAACCATAAGAGATTCTTAATTATAGAGAACAAACTGAAGGTTGCTGGAGGGGAGATGGGTGAGAGGATGGGCTAAGTGGGTGATGGGTATTAAGGAGGGCATTTGTTGTGATGACCAATGGGTGTTTTATGTAAGTGATGAATCACTAAATTTTACTCCAGAAACCAGTACTACACTATATGTTAACTACCTTGAATTTAAAAAAAAAAAAAAAAAGCACACACACCAAAAATATTTGAATGTACTACCCTGCTATAAACATTTGTCTGAATCTTGGAGAAATGACTTAAAATCATGCTGAAGTGATTTTTTTGAGCATCTATTTCCTTCCAGACTGTGAGTTTTGCACTACCAAATGTTATCTTGATTTATAATTTCTTTTTTTGTTATGTTAATCACCATACATTACATCCTTAGTTTTTTATGTAGTGTTCCATGATTCATTGTTTGCGTATAATACCCAGTGCTCCATGCAGAACATGCCCTCTTTAATACCCATCCCCAGACTAACCCATTCCCCCACCTCCCTCCCCTCTAGAACCCTCAGTTTGTTTCTCAGAGTCCATAGTCTCTCATGGTTCGTCTCCCCCTCCGATTTCCCCTCTTACCCTTGTAATTACTTAAGCCTCTTCCTGACAACACTTGCGTTTTCAAGAAAGAAATTTGAGATAATGCCTTAAGATGGAGTTGTGCAAAATCATTACTGAGGTCATATTGGCCAAATTTAAACTCAGCATTTTATTATATTTTTAGGCATAGATAATTGAATATAAAAATAAATTGTGTCATGTATCTTGCTGCTTCAAAAATTAGAGGTAACTTGTACTGATTTTAGTAGAATTTAGTTGTTTGTTAAAATATGTTGCCATATTCAAGGAGAGGTCATTGTAGGAGGTTTTAAATGTAAATTAAAATGGTGCAGCATTTTCTGATTCTTTTATACATCATTTTTCATTTAGCTTTATTATTCCAAACATTGTATTACTGATGGGTTTTTTTAAATTGTAGTTTGACAGAATTTAGAAAAAAAGATTTTATGAGTTACTTAAAAATTTCTGATTTGTAAAAAAATGATTTCATTTGGTTATATTTATAGAATACATCTCTGAAATCTCAAAAAGATTTACTGTTACACAGAAATCTGCATTATTATAGTTTCTTACTTGACCTAGGCTCTACTCTGGAAAATTTGTGAAAATTGTGAACTCAAATAATACTGGGAAAGGTAACCTAGAGGCATGTAGAAGCAAAATTAAGTTAATGAGAATGTAAATCTCATCTACAAAAACCAAAGCCAAAATTTCTATATCTGGACTCAAATTATCCAATTTAGCTGTCAACAGTAGTCAATTAATGTGACTGCCAAACCCATACTTTTTGTATTCATATTCTAATCAGTCTTCAGTGAACTAATAGAGCAATGTCACATCATATTTACATGTAATGTCTTATTGTAGCTATTCATAAAAATGATCCTTTTAAAACTCAAATCAGATCATGTCGTTCCCCTGCATGAATCTGTTGAATGACTTTGCATCACAGAGCAGAAGTCCAAGTTTTACAGTGATTTTTAACACAATCACCTTCCTCGCCCTGTATCCTCTCTGACTGCATCTCTTACTTGCTCTGGATTACCACCTGGGCCTCAGACATGCCAGGTTTGTTTATTTTAAAAAATATACCATATTTTACAAATATTTATTATTTTTCATCAGTCTGTGGGTTGATTGGACAGTCCTTCTGCTGGTGTCCACTGGGCTCACTCCTGTGGCTGCATTTGGTTGGCAACAGGTATGGGATGGGCCCAGCTGAGACAGCTGGGATGGCTGGGTCTCTCTTTCCAGATTCTTTCATCTTGGGCTTTTTCATGCTATGGCAGTCCCAGGGCAGTGTCCCAAGAGAGGAAAGGCAGGAGCCATAAGGCCTCTCAAGGCTCAGACTCCAGAACTTGTCCAGTTGATTAGAGCAAGTCCAAAGGCCAGCTCAGCTGCAGAGTGGAAAGAAGAGCTGTACAGGAGTTGTGGTCAGATTTAATCTACCACACATACCACATCATGGCATCACCTCTGAAATCTGGCTCACCCCATTCCAGTGTCCTACGTTTTAGACCTAATCACCCATCCTTCTGCATTGGCATCCAATTCTTCAAGTGGATTGGGAGGACTTCAAGGACTGGAAGCCCCTGACCTCTCCATCACCCCAGCCTCTTCCTAACTTTTCTTCTCTCTCAGTGCAAGTGGCTGATGTCCTGAGCAGCCTTTCATCTGTCCTCATCGTCCCTAACCAGGGAGTTGAAGGGGTTGAGGTGGCATTGTTGTACTGAAATCATGCAATCAGAAAGAAAGCACATTATGCAAATGGACTGGCAGATTGGCCCCACCTGGTCTCAGACCTCGGCTCTCAACTCCACCTGTCAATTGTTTCACCTCTTCCTGGCCAGCTTCCCCTCTAAAACTAGTCCAAACCTCCACAACTCTATAAGCTCCTTACCTGAACCCCGTGCTTCACTCTTAGCAGACAGTGTTGTCTCTTACTCTGTTAAAGAGACAAAAATCATTAGACATGATTGCTCTCAACTTCCTGTCCCCAAACCAACAGAAGTATCTATCTCACCTTTTTCCCCTTCAGTCTCAAAGGATGAGGTTTTCCCTCATGCAGTTAAAATCTCAAGCCTCCTCCTGTGCCCTTAATCCTAGACCTGTATTTGAATTCTGGGAATCTGAATTGAAGACCTAGAGGTGACTGGATGGTGGCAGGGGGCAGAAGCCAAAATATAGGGAAAAATGGCAATAAGCAGAAGACATGAGGAAGAGTAATTAATAAGCAGCAACTGAGAGGAAGCAGAGACTGTGACTAAATTGAAGCAATGAAGAAATGAAAAGGCAAATCAAGAGAAGGTGTTTGTCAGAGGCAAGAGCAATAGAAGCAGAGGCAAGATTTACCAAAGTCAGCATAATAGTCAAACACAGAGAGAGCTACAGACCCACTGCTGATCTGGAAATTCAATATCCACATCTCTTCCCAAACTCCCTTCCTGTTTGTTTGGGTTTTTTTTAAGATTTTATTTATTCATTTTGACAGAGAGAGAGAGACAGCAAGAGAGGGAACACAAGCGGGTGGAGTGGGAGAGGGAGAAGCAGGCTTCCCACTGAGTAGGGAGCCCAACGCGGGGCTCAATCCCAGGATTTGGGATCTTAACCTGAGCCGAAGGCAGATGCTTAACGACTGAGCCACCCAGGCGCCCCTGCATTCCTGTTTTTATGAGCCCAACTGTGTAGTGTTCCTGAGATCTTGTGAGGCCCAGATGCTCAGACAAGGGTCTTTTCTTATTATTGCTGTGTATGTTCTTTAGCAAATATATTTTCAATAATTTCCCTTTATTGGTGGGAATTTGAGCATGAAGTAATTCCTTGGAAAACACAGTCATAATGTTATGTTAAAGATAGAGGATGTTTTATTGTCTTTGTGTTGTGACATCAGCTTTGACTGGGAAGTTCCCATCTTTCTTTGGATACCTCTTGGATCTCCTCCTCCCTGAGCAACATTTTCAATTCCCTGTCTCTCTTAAAAGACAACCGTTTTTATGATGAAATTGGAAGGAAGAAATACAGACATAGTGACTACAAAAGCAAATCCCTAGTACCTCCTCTTGGGATTATATATTTATTTCTAAAATCTTCAAATGGGTGGAAAGTGAAAACTTAATGCATTCATGTCCCATTATAAAGGTTGGGTATCAAAATAAATACTAGCATGGCGCTGCTTTTCAGAAAATGCCAATCATTAGGATAGATATAGAAAAGCTCCATTGTAACCATCTTACAGATTTTTAATGAAAGGAAAAATTTGAGAAGAAAGATTAACTGACAAAAAAGAAGCTATATTGCTTTAGTTTAAATTCTAGCCACAAGTGTATTCAAAAAAATTCTAAGTTTATATTATCAGTAATCTCCAAGCACGATTCACCTTATTTTTTTTATGTTTTATTACTAATCCAATCAAGATATTATTTGTTTATACTTTGCAGTAAGAATTTGAGTAAACTTTAGACTGTATCTTCCATTATTCAAAAGTAAATCATTTAACAGTACTTGAGAAACAAAGAAAAGAAAATTTTCCCAAGAGGGATTTTAATCTAGTAGCAGAGGGACTATAGTGTCTTTTTAGCAGAGTCAAAGTCCTTTTTGATGACATCTGCTCATGGATTGACAGCTGATGGTTCTTGATTCTCATTCTTCTGATGCTTCACATATCAAAAATTCTGTCAACGTAATTGCTTTTGCCTGTTTTATGCATATGTCAATCAACAAATGAAATGACTATAGTAGTTCAGGCTATACGATATGAATGTTCTTTGTTGGGAATCCATAACACCGATTATATTCAATATGATTTAGGTACGCACTAAAAAAGACTGAAGTGTTTTATTATACTAGATAATGTATCCCAAACATAAATATTTGACCTTAGAAAATAATTTGGTTAAAAATTACTTGTGTCAACATCTTTGTCCAGGCATCTCTGGAAATATTTAAAATGTTAAAATATGTGGAAATTACAGTAAGTGTAATTCAACCTAAACATAATAAAATAGTGTCTTATTCATATTAGTAATTTAATACATTCTTATATACAAGGGACGCTATTAGAAAATATTGGGAAAAATAAAAATTAGAAATAATTCTCTAAAAGATATAAGATAATAGTATTCATTTATGTATATTTTATTCATTTTTTAATATATACAGTCAATCATTCAGAAGGCATTATTAAATGCCTGACATATTTCCAAGTCTACATGTAATATTATCCTATCTTCTAAGATTTTATTCTAATGGAAAACAAACCAGAAATGTAAAAAAAGTTGCTATAAAGTAGGATATGAAAACATAATAGAATATGCTATACTTGTTAGAAAAAACAATTACTTTAGGAGTTTATTAAAGACAGTATTTATGATTAGGTTACTAAGCAAAATCTTCATGGGAATAGGTAGCATTTTTGCTTGGCCATGCAGAGATGGAAGATACAAAGGGCACTCCAGATATATATGTACCTTTCATTTTACAAAGAAATTGTTGTGAAAAGTTTGAAGTAAGTAAATTATCAGTGGATTGCCTGAAAGGGTGAAAGTCCATTTTGAGTAAATCCAACATCTGGGCTATTTCAGGCACAAATTCTATTTATATATATAAAATAGGTTTAAAAAAGGATATATTAAAAGGATACCTATATAAAGGTTATGGAAAAAGGTTATATAAAAAGTTTTGAAGATTGGTTAGGTCAGAATATTGAGAATTTTGAACACTGAACTAGATAGAGCATTTTATTTTATTCTATAGGCAAACAACAACAGTTCACTGACTTAAAGTGGATTTAAGGCAATTTTGACAATATGTTTGAGGCTATTATTAAAAGTAATCTGGATGAGAAACGTATCTGAAATAGCAGAATAAGAAACTCTAAAAGTTTAGTCCTTCATAAAAACAGTAAGGACACTGTTGAAAATTGTCACAATCAACTTTTCAGAATTCAATTGCAAAATCAAGAATTCTGGAAATTAACCCAAGGCTTACAAAATCTCAGGAACATTTTTTCAAGAAACAATGGTTGTATCTTGGTAAGAATAGCAAATTTTATGGCATTTTAACTTGCCCTATTCCCAGCCCCTTCTTTCCAACTCCATGATAGCCTTGAAGACCAATAACCTTGAGAATATAGTAGTTGCAAAAAGCAGCAGCCTAGCAGAGCAGAATGAGTTTGGAGATCCCCTAACGTCTCATGCTCAGAAAATTGTCACTATTTGATCTGTTTGGAACCCCCATAAAAGGCTCCACACTAAAGGTTTTTCTTTATTTGAGCTGATTCAGAGATTGCTTTGTACACATTGCAAAACCCTATGGCATTTGTCAAAAATGATCAGTGATACTGATATGAGGAATTCTTAATTGCAGGAAACAAACTGAGGGTTCCTGGAGTGGGGGGTGGGGTGGGAGGGATGGGGTGACTGGGTGATAGACACTGGGGAGGGTATGTGCTCTGGTAAGC
>NC_138376.1:56752222-56773799 GCF_054177405.1 Leptonychotes weddellii
CTTGGGAACCTAGAACATTATACATATGATCAAGGCTATGAAAATGCCAAGGAAAGACCTGAGAAGGCCCTAATCTCTCACGTCTGGCTGACCTTGAGGCTTGGTGCAAGGGAAAAGCAAAGGCAGGAATAGAATTGTAAACTGCTTGCTGAAGCGTCGAAAGGTTCCTCCAGTCCACAAAGGCCAGGAGACACTGGTTCAAGGTATTTAAAGAAATCTGTCCAACCATTAGCAGACTACTAAAGTAACCAAGCAAAACATCAATGCCCACATATCTAAAAGACTACAGATTTTATAAAATTAGTCAAGAAAGTTGCTACACAAATAAACAGCAGCAATAATAATGAATAGCAGCAACAGCAAATCCTGGTTTGGGGGAGAAGGATTTTGAGTTCCAGAGTTGCCACATTATTATTTGAATGTTTAGTTTCCAACGAAATTACGAAGCATGTAAAGAAACAAAAAATGAGTATAGCCTATATACAGAAAAAAAAACTCAGTAGAGCCTGAAGTAGCCCAGATGGTGGATTTACTCAAAATGGACTTTAAGCCATTGTGAATATGTTGAAAACTGTAAAGGAAAGCATGTCTAAATAATTAAACAGAAGTATGAGAAAAATGTGCCGTCAAATATGGAGATAGAAGTTATTTTAAAAAGGGCCAAATAGAAATTCAAGAGTTGAAAAGTACAATAACTGGAATGTGAAAATCACCAGAGGGGCTTAACAATGGGTTTGAACTAAAAAAAGAAACTAGAAGAGAGGTCTAATGATACTATCCATTCTGAGAAATAGAAAGAAAAAGAGTGAAAAAATATAAATAGAAGCTCAGATTATATACATGACCTGGTTGGATTTAAAACAGGAATCTAAAGTTGGTTTAATATATGAGAACAAATCAATGCAATACAACATAATGACAGAATAAAAGACAAAAGCAGACAATCATCTGAGTAGATTTAGAAAAAAAAAACGTTTGATGAAATCCATTACCCTTTCATGATAAAAACACTCAACAAACTGGAAATAGAAGAGAATGTCCTCATCCTGTTGTGGATATATATGGTAAAGTCACAGCTAATGTCATACTTAATGGTAAGGACTGAATGCTTTCCCCCTTAGATAAGGAACAAGACAAATTTGTATACTCTCACCACTTCTATTCAACATTGCACTGGGAATTCTTGCTAGGGCAATTAATCAAGGAGGAAAAAACAAAAAAACAAAAAAACCCAGGCATCCAGATTGGAAGGGAAGAAGTTTTGTGTTTTTTTTTTTTTTAAATCTACATATAACATGTGGACAATCCTAAAGAATCCATAAAAGAACTATTAGAACTAATAAATAATTCAGCAATTTTGCAGGTCCAAGATCAATATAAAAAATCAATTTTATTTTTACATATTAGCCATGAACAATTAGAAAATGAAACTAAGAAAACAACCTCATTTACAAACCATCAAAAGAATGATATGCTTGGGAATAAATTTGACAAAAGGAGTCCAAGACTTGCACATGTAAAACCATAGAACATCACTGAAAGAAATGAAAGGATATCTAAATAAATTAAAAACCATCCCAAGCCCATGAATTGGAAGACTTATGTTGTTCAGATTGAAAAACTCTCTGAACTGACCTACACTTTCAGTGCAAATCTTGTCAAAATTCCAGGTGTTTTGTTTGTTTTTGTTTTTGTTTGTTTTTTAGAAATTGACAAGCTTTCCTAAAATTTATATGGAAATGCAAGGGACTCAGAATAGCCAAAACAAGCTAGAGATTTCACATTTCCTGATTTCAAAGCTTACTACAAATCTACAGTAATCAAGAGTATGTACTAGATAAAGCTCAATGGAATAGTATTGAGAAACCAAAAATAAACCCTTACAGTTACAGTCAAGTGATTTTCAACAAAGATGTCAAGACAACACAATTGGAGAAAGAAGATTCCTTCCAAGAAATTATGATGGGATGTCAAATGGATATCCATATTGAAAAGAAAAAAGTTTGCTATCTCATACTACATACAAAAATGAACTCAAAATGGATTAAAGACCCACATGTAAATTGCTAAGACCACAAAACTCTTAGAAGAAACATTGGAGTAAATCTTTGCAACCTTATATGGGTAATGGTTTTTAAGATACACACCAAAAGTTCAAGCAACAAAAGAAAAAAATGGATAATTTGCCTTTCCTAAGATTGAAAACAAGACAACAATATACACTCTTACTTAATATTTTATTGAAATACTAGCCAGTATAATCTGATAATTTTTTTAAAGGAAGTTTTTTTTTTTTTAAAAAGGAAGAAATAAAACCATACAAAGATTGAATAGAAAAAAGTTTTTATTTTTATACTTAATCCTAGCCAAAAGGCCAAAAAGCAATTAACTGTTTCTATTTTTAGATGACATGTTTGTCTATGTAGGCATAGATTTTGTACATTACAAGAATTCTATAAAAAAACACCTAGACCTGGGGCGCCTGGGTGGCTCAGCCGTTAAGTGTCTGCCTTCGGCTCAGGTCATGGTCCCAGGGTCCTGGGATCGAGCCCCACATCGGGCTCCCTGCTCGGCGGGAAGCCTGCTTCTCCCTCTCCCCCTGCTTGTGTTCCCTTTCTCGCTGTGTCTCTCTCTGTCAAATAAATAAAATCTTTAAAAAAAAAAAAAAAAAAACCTAGACCTAATAAGTGCATTCACTAAAATCATAAGACATTATAGTGTAAGTGCCTGATACTAAGCTTTTTATGATATTAAGCTTTTGATACCAAGGTATTCATTTCAAAGACATCCCTCTCAATACACATAATGCTAGTTTTAAGACACAACTACAAGCAAAAAATTAAATAAAAAACCAGGCTGTCCCCACCCTGAAGTTCCCCTTTTCAAAAGCCCTGGGTAACCTAGATAACTGACCACTTGAGTGACTTTGCTTTTTCCGTTTCTGTGCTTTAACTCCTACTCTTTTGCTTTAAATTTGCCAATAAAAAGTAAACTCATTAAGCCCTAGACACCTCACCCTTCACCCTATTAAAAGGAGAGCCCTGGATTCATGCTCCCTCTTTCTCTATCCACAACTTCATTGTGAGGTCCTCAGGTATTCCATATATCCTCTAGGACCTGTGAGTAATACATCTTGGTCATCCAAGTGTCCGGTGGTTTTTGCTGAGGTGCGTACTGCAATAATAAAAGAACCACAGGAGCTGGTCCATCCTCAATATTGACTCTTGTTGGAGAAATGTCTATAGGAGCTTACCACAAGTGGTAAACGTCTCAGACATTTCTAACCCATAGCATCATTAACAGTAGTCTGAGACCTAGCACAACAGATACACAGAACATAAGGTAGACAGAAAAAAAAAATCAACTGAATTTCTATATACTAGATATGAATGTATCAACACTGAAATTAAAGACACAATACCATTTAAAGTCTCTCAAAATTAAATGAACTACTCAAGAATAATCCTAGCAAATATGTACAGTTCTTGCATACTGAATATTATAATACACTATGAACAAAATCAAAGAATATGTATACAAATGGAAAGACATATCATGTTCATGAGTTGAAAGACTTAACATGGTAATGATGTTGATTCTCCTTTAATTGATAATTTTAACATAATTCCTGTAAAAGTCCCAGCAAGGTTTTTTGTGCATATTAGATAAGACTTTTAGAATCTACATAGAAAAACAGGGAATTCAAATAGCTAAAACAATTCTGGGGAAAAAAAAGGTGGAAAAAATAGCCTAACCGATTTCAAGACTTTGTATATATTTGCAGTAAACAAGACTCTGGTGGTATTGTCAGAAGGATAGACACACAGATCAGTTAAACAGAATAGAGAGCCCTGAAATCACCCCATATAAGTATGGCCTGCTAATTTTTGACAGAGTCACAAAAGGAATCATTGCAGGACAGATAGCCCTTTCAACAATGGTGCTGGAGCAATTGATTTGTGCTAGGCGAAAAAAAAAGAACCTCGACTTATACCTCGCACTTTATAGAAAAATTCACTTGGGGTGCCTGCGTGGCTCAGTTGGTTAATTGTCCAACTCTTGATTTCAGCTCAGTCATGATCTCGGGGTCGTAAGATGGAGTCCCTTGTCGGGCTCTGTGCTCAGCACGGCATCTGCTTCAGATTCTTTCTCCCTCTCCCTTCAGCTCTCTCTCTCTCTCTCTCAAATAAATAAATAAAATCTTAAAAATAAAGAAAAATTCACTCAAATGGATAACAGACTTAAATGTAGAATATAAAATTATAAAGCTTTTAACATGAAGCCAGAGAAAATCTTCAGAATTTATGGTTAGGCAAAGAGGTCTTGACGCCACAGGGAAAATCCATATAAAGAAAATTTGATAAATTGGACTTCATCAAAATACTTTTGCTCTGTGAAAGACCCTGTTAAGAGGATGAAAAGACAAACTACAGACTGGAAGAAAATATTTTCCTTTTTTTTTTTTTTTTAAAGATTTTACTTATTTATTTGACAGAGAGAGACACAGCGAGAGAGGGAACACAAGCAGGGGGAGGGGGAGAGGGAGAAGCAGGCTTCCTGCTGAGCAGGGAGCCCGATGTGGGGCTTGATTCCAGGACCCTGGGACCATGACTTGAGCTGAAGGCAGACGCTTAATGACTGAGCCACCCAGGCACCCCTGGAAGAAAATATTTTCAAAACATATATCCAACAAAGTTCTAGTATCTGGAATATATACAGAATTATTAAAACTGAAAAGTAAAACAAACAAAAAATAAAAAAACAACATTAAAAACTAAATTAGAAAATAGGCAAAAACATGAAAAGATGTTTCACTGAAGCTGTGAAACTAGTAGAATGTGTAAAAACGGTATGGCTGATCTAGAAAACAATTTGACAGCTTATTAAAAAAAACTAATCATACAATGAAGAAATAAAAAATTTATATTGACACAAAAACCTATAAATGAATGTTGAGAACAGCTTTATTCATAATAGTCCCAAACTGGAAACAATCCAAATGTCCTTAGTGAACGATTAGACAAACTGTGAAACATCCATATCATGGAATACTAATCAGCAATAAAGAGGAGCAAAGTATTATACACACAACAATTTGGGTGAATCTCTAAATAATTATGCTGAGTTTAAAAAAAGCCAACATCCAAATATTACATATTATATGATTCCATTTACATAGCATTTTTGAAGTGAAAAATTAGAGAATGGAGAACTAATTATTGGTTTCTATGATTTAAGTAAATAGGATAGGAGGGAGGTGAGAGAGAAATCTGTGTGGCTACAAAAAAAAAAGGCAAAATGAGTAATCCATAAAGTGATGGCATATTAAATGTATTAAAGTCAATATCCTGGTTGTGATATTGTATTATTGTTTTGCAAGTTGTTACCATTGTGGCAACTGAGCTAAATGTACATGGTTGTTTTTTTTTAAATATTATTTCTTACAACAGTATGAGAATCTACAATTATCTCAAAATAGAAAATTTAATTTAAGAAAGCTTGGGTGTTAAAAACATAGGAAATAACAGAAGAAACACTTTGCAACACAGAATAGATGAAATTTGGTTGCAGGAAAGAAATGAAGAGAGGCTACCTCTATCATTTATTATTTTTTGGTAAGATTGTACTCTATAACATTCAAAATACAATAATTATTATCTACTTTTTTCAAGGCATTGAGTTCTATTCTAAGAGTACTGTGTTTTATGGTTATATTTAAACCAAATGCTAAAAAATTATTGTATAGCTTAAAAAGTCAACATTGATTTAGCCTAACCTCTATCCTTTCTAAGGTCTGATAATGGTTGATTAGTGAATGTATTGTTCTGTATCAAAATCACTTTGAAAATTTTAGGTTGAATCATCATTCTTTGAGTCAATAGTGTCCATTTATACCATCTCAGATAAATGGACACTAACTGTTATAATAAAAGCAAAAAAAACACTTTGGGCGGTTTAATTGGCTTGGATAGCACATGAGAAATGTATTTCAATGAATGTAATTGTTAACTCTTCTATCCAAACTGGGAAATTGCTTCTAAATGAAACAATCATTACACATGCTGACCAAGGCAAATGATTGGGTTGTTACTATGGAAAAAGCAATTGCAACAATTAACCAAGGCTACCAATCACAGTAATTAATTGTCAGAACTGAGGCTCTCTTGCTGAGGAAAAGGTCAGAATGTGAAAAGCAAAAGCATAGGAATACAAGCGAAATCACAGAGTTGTATGAGGACTGATGTCAAGTTGGAACAAGGCTTGTAATTAAACCTTTAAAGGATGCCCCAATAGAATATAAGTCTGAGATTGATCCCAAACCAGGAGATGGATTCTCAGTAGGGAAAGGTTCAAAAAAACCTCAAGTGAGTTCCAAAAACTGGGGTATCTGAACATACACTTCATGAAAGCAGCAGGCCCCCAAAAAGTTTGGCAGAGGATGGGACTAATAGTCTGAAGGGCAACATTTAACAAGAATACCACTAACCCCACTTCCTGGCCTTGAGAGACATGGTGTGTGATAGAATAAAATAGCCTATCTTTGAGAAACCTGCAAGGAAAGTAGTGTCCTTAAGAGAAAATAATTGAAAGCAAGAACATTTCCATTTTGCAATATATAGCTTGAATTTCATAGAGCAGAAGTCTGGAATTAGAAGGCATATGAAGGCAGCATTAAAAAAAAAAAAAAGAGTCTGGGTGATAATCTGACCAGGAAGAAATGAACTTTCAGTGAAGACTGAGGTAAACGGTGCTATCAAGCATGATGGCTGATGAATGGAAAGTGAGCTTTGTACTGTTGTCCATTAGCTACCCCAGGATTGTGGCAGCTTATAAAAATGTGACTTTCTGAAGGTTGCTCATATAATGATGTTTATAGTTGGTAAAGACAGAACATTTTACAGGCAAGAAATAGAAACATTTCTGTGTAAGCTCATTCATTCAGCTTCATGCAAGGCATTGCACCAGGCACTGAGGATTTAGTTGTGTGCAAAACAGACAAAATCCTTACCTTCAAAAAGCTTGCATTCTAGTAGGAAGGACAGAACAGGCACAGATTGGTATCAAGGCTACTTGGTGTGTCTCTAGGTAAGGTTTCTGTGTGTGTTTATATCATGAGTATACATGTACTTGTATGGCAGTGAGGGGATATTATCAGATAGGGAGGAGATCAATAATGCCTCAAACGAAATAGTAGAAATATGTAGCAGCTATAGGAATCCAGAAGAATTCTTTCTAGGCCTGGTAGGTGCTCTTTTTAATTTAATGTAATACAATTTAATTTAACTTTATTTAGTTCAAGTTAAGTTAACTTACTGTATCTCTCTCTTTCTCTACCTATTTACAACATTATATAATCTAGTCTAATTTCTGAGCCCCTGAATTGAAACCTGTCCTTACTTCTGTGTCATTTAATTCCTGGCTCAACTCAATCTGTACTTAGGGCCTAAACTTTCATATTTCTCATGCTTCTACAAGCTGTCTTTTTCCACTGCTGCCTGTCTGGGTTTCCACATGTTTATTTATACCCCTGCCTGAACTTTGTTCCTATTCTTCTGTTCAGTCCTAGGTTCCAGGGATTTGTCTCCTAGATCCCAGTTTTACCTAATCTTCCCAATTAGGAACTGGCTCATACCTATTGAAGACTCAATTAAAAAGAATACAGATATTTATAATAAATAATCTGCTAAATGATATAACATAAACGCTTTCAAATTTATAATCTTTCCTCGATCTACCGAGATTCCTCACTTTGGAATGGTACTAAATAGATATAACTCTGCATAGGAGTTTGTCTCATGACTTTTATCTGAATCAATTAATGAATTTAATGCTTCAGAATACCACTGTTATGTCCAGAATTCTTTCTCAAACTTTCTCAGGAAACCAATGCTAATGGTATAAAAAAAATTAAAGAAATTTGCTTCCTCAAAGTGTAAAGTATAACTTACTCATGGTGGTAAAAAATCTTGGCAAATCACAGGGTGAACCAAGGCCTCTGAACAAGATAACATCAGAGAACTATGCTATTGTCCCTTTGATTACTCTCACTGCCATGGTGATAGAAAAGGGAAGGAATTTTGGAGAATTAGGGAAATTCGAATATTCCTGCTTATAAATCTGAGTGAAAAATTTGGGTGTCCAATAAAATCTCTTAAGATTCTTCCAGCCAGTAAGAGTTTGAATTCCTTCAGTTTATACCGAGACTCAAAAACGTCCCAAGCTACTAAAATGGGGGGCAGCGCGGGTGGTGGGTAGAACCTGCATCTACGTGCAGACATCTACTTTCAAAGTGAAGAGCCATCAGATTTTTCTATGTTACTCAGTTTTGCCAGGCTTGGTATCACGCCTGTAACATGTAAAAGAGGCAGGACGGCAGAAGCATAAGTGGTATTCAAGTATATCAGCAGCTGTCAGGGACAAAGAAATGTAACAATGGAATGTGTAAGTGGGGATGTGGGCAAGGCTTCAAGCTGGGAAGGAGAGAACAGGTGTATGTGTCAGGGAAAGCCTAAAAACTGCATCTCAGCTTATAACTATTGTTGCCAAGGAAGAGAGGGAACATCCATTCTCTGCCCTGATGCTAAGCACTATTCTTTTCTGAGGCTTAATAGAGTATGGCAGGTGTGTTCTGATTTGCAGAATAAGGAAGGGTTTCACACATGCAAGTTAAGTAGATACTGGGGAGTCATCAATGTCCCAATAATGTTACACAATTCATGTTATCAGTTTCCTTCACTGAATTCTATTATCCCACTGAATTAAGTCAGAAAGTGTTAATGTGGAAAAAATCTGTCAACAAGTATATCTGAAAACATTGGTTGAATAAGGGGTTAGGGAAATATCTAGGTCCATGTTATGTGGTAGATGTACTATTTCAACAGCGAACATGCCCATGAGCAATCCGTTCTAATGCAGCCCAGCAGGAAAATTATGCCACCTTTTAAAAACACACACATTTCAATTTCTTAAAGTATTGGAAGATTCATGCTGCTTTCATGGCTGATAAGGATTACTGTGGTTTTCAGACTGGAGAAGGATACATATTAATCATGAAGAGTTAGAGTATTATACCATGGACTCAACTACTTTCTGTCAAAAGTCAGTTTTATTCTCTATGTATAGAGAAGAAATGTGCATTTTATTGGAATCTGGGAAGAACTAGTTTTCTTTGGGATTCTGTTCATCATGATTTCATTGGAAATATATTTTGTTTGCTTGTTTTAGCACGTTACTTATACATTTTTTTAAAGATTTTATTTATTTATTTGAGAGAGAGAGCACGAGTGGGAAAGGTGGGGAGGAGCAGAGGGAGATGGAGAAGCGGGCTCCCCGCGGAGCAGGGAGTCCAATGCGGGGCTCCATCCCAGGACCCTGGGATCATGACCTGGGCCGAAGGCAGACGCTTAACTGACCGAGCCACCTAGGCGCCGCTGTTTTAGCACATACTTACTGAGCGCTTGCTATAGGTCAAACCATTCTATGTGGTTTAACAAATCTTCACTCACTTAATTCTTATTACCATTTTATAAGGCAGGTAAAATTATTCCCATTTTATACTTGGGGAAACTGAAGCCCTGAGAGCTTGAGTAACCTCCCACATTCAGATAGCCAGCCTATGAGCTGCAAATTGAATCTGCAAGGATCCATATCTATAGTATGTGTTCATTACCCCATTACATCCCCTTGTCCTTTGATTTCTTTAGCTATTGTGATATTCAAAGATTCGAAATATCTTAGGTATTAACTCAGAGGGTATTATGCTAATTGAAATGAGTCAGACTGAGAAAGACAAATACCAAATGATTTCACTCATATGTGGAATCTAAAAAAACAAAACAAATTAATAAACGAAAAGCAGAATCAGACCTATGAATACAGAGAATAAACTGATAGTTGCCAGAGGGGAGGTGGGTGGTGGATGGGCAAAATGAATGAAGGGAAGTAGGAGATACATACAGGCTTCCAGTTATGGAATGAATAAGTCACAGGAATAAAAGGCACAGCATTAGGAACACAGTCAATGATACTGTAATAGTGATGTAATGGGACAGATGGTAGCTACACTTAGTGTTGAGCATAACATAATGTTTAAACTTGTCCAATCACGATGTTGTACACCTGAAACTAATGTAACATTGCATTTCAACTATACTCAAAAAAATTTTAAAAAAATTTGGAATGGATAAAAGAGTAACAGAAATTAAAAAAAAAAAAACTGCATCAAAAGGGAAAAAAAAAAGATTCTAAGTATCTTTATTAGCTCCAGAGCCAACACTAGAGCATGAAAAATTGGAGAAAAAATAGCTTCAGGTTCCATCCAGTTCAATGTGAACTAAAAGTATAGCATAAGTGCTAAAAAGTATGTTTTTAATCTTAGGCTACCTGAATAGTATCCGCATAACAGTGATCGCTAGCTCAGGTGGCTCCTGTATTACTTGGATCACAACTGGATTCTGACTAAGATGGTTGTCTCAGCACCCATTAGCTACACCTATATTTTGTTAGGTCCTGAGCCATGTAGTGTAGGGGTGCTATCTAGAAGAATGGTAGCATACCCTGAAGGTATATGAACGTGGAAAATGGGGGCAAAAAGAGTGGTGGGAATAAGTAGTGTTGGCACAATAGCGATTTTTAAATACTGGAATGCCATACAGCATAGGGAGTAAACTTGTCCACGCTTACTCTGGAATTGAAGGGCAAAATAACAGGAAGAAAGTGTAGGCTTCACAGACATTTAAATTCTTTAGAGCTGATCAACAGTATCACTGGAAGTGTTCCAGGTGGAAAATCACCTGATTTGGGGCCATGGCTGAAGGTGATGCAGAGGGTATTGCTGCATGGGTCAGGTCAGGCGTGGTCACATTAGCTACATTTCTTCCAACCTTAAGATTGTATGGCTTTTTAGGAAAGAGCCTGCATGGGACTTAGAATTTTAAAACACGATATAAATTCCTGAGAACCCCTTTTGCCAGATTCGTCTTTCTCAGTGCTCACCATGTGATGACCTGTCATGTACCTTAAATGACAGCCTGTGAGGCTTCCTAAAATCAGCTTTCACTTCCAAAAATTGGAGAGCTACAATAAAGGTCAAGGTCAGTAGAATATTCCAGTACAAGGCTTTTCAACTTCGGAACTATTGACATTTTGGGCTGGATAATTCTTTGTTTGGGGGGTCATCATGGGATATTTAACAGTATCCCTGGCCTTGATCCATAAAATGCCAGTATCTTTCTCCCCCAGTTCCCTCAAGTAATAACAACCAAAAATGCCTCTAGATATTGCCAAATGTCCAGTGGGGAACAAAATTGTCCCAGATTGAGAACCAGTACCACAGTATTATTAAATAACTAGGTATTATAGATTTTTAAAATCTGTGAAAAATATTAAACATAACCAAGAAGGAGAAAATGAGTAAGAAGCTAAAATGTATGCATAATTCTGACTTTAGTAATTCAAGACTGTGTTGTTAAAACCAACACCATTAAATGTAATTTCACTCTATATTTCATGGGAGTATATTAAGAAAAAAATTTTAATTCCATGAATCACTAAGAACTTTTTTTTTTAATTCAGCATTCAAATAGATATGTCTTCAGTGTTGATTAAATGATTCAATTCATTCAAACTCCTTAAATCATGCTTGGTACATAATAATCAATACATGAGAATTTGAAAATATTCAAACTTCCAGTGAGCATGTTTACGTATACTCCTTTTAATGATACATGTGATAGTGAAGAATATTATGTCTTGGGGTGCTGGGTGGCTCAATCGGTTAAGCATCTGCCTTTGGCTCAGGTCACAATCCCGGAGTCCCAGGACTGAGCCCCGAACCCCGCGTCAGGCTCTCTGCTTGGCAGGGAGTCTGCTTCTCCCAACCCCTCTGATCCTCCCAGCTCCCGTGCTCTCTCTCCCTCTCTTATAAATAAATAAAATCTTTTTTAAAAAAAGAATATTATGCCTTGCTATTTACTATAATATATGGTTTGTATTTCAGAGGCACATGTGATATTGGATAAGTACCTAATGCATATTTGCGTGTAAATTAATTGAATAGATGTGTAAATAAATGAATGGATATCTTTTATTTTTATCAGTATACCGGTAGATACATACCAAATCTTTACTATATGCAAAGAATAATAGGTTTTATATTTGCAAAATATTTGATAAAATGCTTATCTGAGATAACTTAAAAGGAAGACAATGTCTCTAATGAGTCTGTTCAGGTAAACAGACTGGACAACAGAATAGTAGTAACATGGATTAAATATTATTTATAGGACTGAAATTTGAAAAGAAATATGTTCAGAAAGAAGTAGCAAATTTTCTAGCAGGAATAAAAAGGACATAGAGGGCTCAGGAATCTAGTATTTTCAATTTGGAAAGGAAACTTCTCAACACAACTGAATAAAACTTGGGTTCTACAGAATGGATCAAATAAAGGGTGTAAGTCTTCACGTTGTTAAATTCTTTAAGTTTAGGTGCTCAGTAATAGCTCAAGGAGAAAAGGTAAAAGTTTTAGTCATGTCGTGAACACCTTAGAGGTTCAAGATACCTGTAATTAAATCTAGAGAAAGGCATGTATCTAAAAGAATTATAGCACGTGGAGTTGACTATTATTAAATAGATAACACAACTAAGTTTTCTTTTTAAGATTTTATTTATTTGAGAGAGAGAGAGTGAGAGAGAGAGAGCTCGAGTGAGCAGGGGAGGGGCAGAAAGAGAAGGAGAGAGAGAATCTCAAGTCGACACCCGCTGAGTGCAGAGCCCAACTCTGGGCTTCATCTCAAGACCTTAAGATCATGACTTGAGCCGAAATCGAGAGTTGGAGGCTTAACCGACTAAACCACCTAGGTGCCCCAGAGTAGAACTAAGATTTTTTTATTTTTTATTTATTTATTTATTTATTTATTTATTTTTATTAATGTATAATGTATTATTTGTTTCAGGGGTTACAGGTCTGTGATTCCTCAGTCTGACACAATTCACAGTGCTCACCATAGCACATACCTCCCCAGTGTCCATCACCCAGCCACCCCATCCCTCCCGCCCCCCTCCACTCCAGCAGCCCTAGTTTTTAAAAGAGTTAAAAGAGTTAGTATACTGACTAAAATATTAACAGCCTGAACTAAAAAAAGAGTATGACTATTAAATACTTAAAATGGACTTTGGGACCTCAATCTTCTAGAGACAGGAGGCCAACTGAGAAATCTGCCCAGTTCCAGAGATATAGCCATGGAGTCAAGGAATAAGAGTGTCCAGTCACCTGAAGAAGCTCCTCTGAGGGCGTAGACTAGGAGCCTAATGAAGGACCACTTCCCCCAACCCACTTCCAAGGGTAGGGGTTCCTTATCAGGATTGCTAACTGTCTGTAGCACCAGAATGGGGCTGTTTGGTCACTATTATGTTTTCTCTCATTCATTACTTATATAGTGTTTATTAGGGATAGATAACTTTTCTTTTTCTCTGATTTTCAAATCAAGAAAAAACACACTGGACTTAATACAAATTATTTCAAAGCACTGGACTTGGAGCTGACTAAAAATCAGATGGAGCTTTTGGGTGTTCTTTCTCCTAGGAGAAGTAAGTATATATTGCATGTGGAAAGGACAGTGACCTGAATATTTATGACTCAGAGGGTAGGTTCTCTTAGTCACTAGGGCTATTCACAGATGTTCAGTATTTTATTCCAGACATGTGCTATGATTGGTCTTACCTGCCACTTGAAGTCAGATATTCCTTGTGGCTTGCTTTGGCCAATAAAACATAAATGGAATTGCTGTGTGTCACTTCCAGGCAGAAGTATTAAATCCCAGAACGTGCATGCCGTATTCTCTTACACTTAATTGTGTGATCATGGAAGCTTGTGTCGAGATGGTGCCGCTGTCAACCTTGCCAACCCACAGAGGGCGTGTAGCACGGTTAAGGAGTAAGTTTCTCACTCTTCCAAACCACTGAAAGCTTTCTAATTGTTGGTTTTCACAGCATAACCCAATATGTTCTGATGGACACCTCTATGAATTTCTTTTAAGATCTATGAAGTCATTGAATGTCTTTACAAAATTCTATAAAAATCTACTTGTAATGTAATAAAATTAGTTAAGATATAAATAAAAGCTAAAAAAGAGAACGTAAATAAAAACTACATTTTCTTTCGCATTTTTTCAATTACTTCCATTCTAATTTCTTTTCAGGATTATTTCTAGTGATTATTGAATTATAAACATTTTTGCCAACATTTTTAAAGACTGCAAAAACTTGTAACAATATAGAATATAGAATCTGGCTTTCTCTAAAGTCCCACAAATTCCATAATGCCTTAATAATCATTATTGAAAATAATTTTAGAACATTAAGGCAATTTTTAACTGATTCTTTTTCACCTCATTAGGCATATTGAATCTTTATTCTACTGCGTAACTGGAGGATTAATCCAGTCTTATTCCCCATTTCCAAACACATACTCACTCAGTAGAAGCCTGTCAGTTACCTCGCTCCTCCTTTCCAAGCAGAAGTATAGAAATGATTATTCCGGAACCACGTGGACGAAGTGCATTGCCTACGAGTCTTAACTCCCAGGGTGTTATGGCACGAAGTTAATTAAGGTTTTAAAAACACGAATTTCCTGATGGTTTTATTATTCCATTGTCTTCGGTAAAATGGCAGGAAATGCTACTTTATTAAATACGGTTCACAATACAATCGACTTTTAATTCCTTTTTAAAAAATTTTGCCGAGAATTTAAGAATGTGCTGCACAGTAGTTATATCTGCAAAAACGATTTCATCAAAAGTGGGTGGAGAGGGTAGTGAATTCAGTCAAAAATCTGATTAGAAACAGAAATAATCAGTTTATCAGAGGGAATTAATTTGGGTATGCTTCTCCCTCATTTTATTTTAGAGCTTTTGGTACTGCAATAAAACATACAAAATTTTCTATTTCAAGATCAGTATTAGTTTTCTCTAATATGTCTAACCACAAAGAATTCTTTCCTCTCAGTAGGTCTATGAAATGTTATTTTGTTTAAGTCATCTGATTAAAAAGAAAATGATGTAACTGAACCCTGGAAGTAAGTGTAGAAATAAAATACCCTTGTGATGCCATTCCAAAAAAATGCAACATATAAATTTGTCATTAAATTAAAGGGCATAATGCCCTTAAATTTATAGAAAAGGTTAAGACTTAAGGAAAAGCTTGCTTTAGAGGTATGGAGTGTTATTTCAGAAAATGTCTTGTGAGTGAATCTTAACAGAATGATATTAAAGGCACAATGAGTGGAAGGTGAGTCAAGGTAGCAATATCTAGAAAGGCATCAGGAGACAATACTCTGTTGATTTTCACACTGCCCATATTTAAAATTTAGATAGTCATATTTTGTATCTATAATTTTAAATGACACTTTAAATTAACTTCATAAATACATGCATGATTTATACATTTTACACTAAGCAATTTCTTTCTTGTTTTTTCTTCAAGCTACATTTTCCTCCAAATTCTGAGGGCTGGGTTCTGAGCCTCCCGTTTCCTTAGGTTGTATCATAAATTCAACCAGTCTTGGACATGCCATGGATGTCAAGGGACTGGCTCTGCTTATAGTGCCTTTCTTTTTCTGTCTGGTGAATGCCTAGTTATTCTTCACAACTCTATTTACATTCCAACTCAATAAAACCTTTCATAATCCCCTCAGGCAGTAACTTGATATTTCTTCTGTGATCCCATGATATTTTGTTCACAGTACTTTTATAACTTCACATGTTATTACAACCCATCTATTTAGACATCTCTTACACTGTGAGAACTTTGAGGGTAATTACTGAGTCTTTCTTCTCTATGATCCAAATACTTAAAATAGTGTCAGCCACATGATGGGATTCATGTTGGTTAGAGGAATGGATGATTCTTTTTTTTTTTTTTTAAGATTTTATTTATTTGCGAGAGAGAGAATGAGAGACAGAGAGCATGAGAGGGAGGAGGGTCAGAGGGAGAAGCAGACTCCCCGCTGAGCAGGGAGCCCGATGTGGGACTCGATCCCGGGACTCCAGGATCATGACCTGAGCCGAAGGCAGTCGCCCAACCAACTGAGCCACCCAGGCGCCCCGGAATGGATGATTCTATAAATACTCATTTTTATTGTAGTGAAGGCTGGTAATCATTCTCCAACATCTTGCCTTCTGCCTTTAGAAATAGACACCAATCCCTGAGTTTTAGCTGAGCATATGGTTGCTCAGTTAGAAAAAAAAATGTCTCCTTATCTGTGGGTTATTCATGTGATAAGCTCTTACCAATGGTTTTCGAGCACAAGTGAAGTGTGCAACTTTCCATGCCTTTCCCTAAAAGGAAGTGATGTATCTTCTACTTATTTTCATTACCTTATCCACAGCCTAAGTATCAGATGTGGTGCCATTTGGGCCACTTTGGCATGCAGACAAGGACTACACCTGAGGGAGAGGGAGAAACACTTTTGGAAGAAACTGGATACGTAGACTTCATGAAACACACCCACCTTCCCACGATGTACTGTCTACTGCCTCTTGAACTGTGACGAGAGAAATAAACATCTATGCTATTTGAGACATAACTATTGGAATTGCTTTGTTATAGAAGCTTAACCTATACAACCCCTTCTGCTACTATCCTACATTCCACGTGATATATCTGCCCTTTAAGCAGGAAATTAGTCCCATGGCAGTTCCCTTCAGCATCTTTCAGACCTGATGAATGCTGTCATGCCCACTCTAGCTGCAGTGACTCCCACTAGCACACGGTGAGCGACGATCCCAGGAACCCTCGCCAGCACCTGATGTACAACTCCAGACAGCAGTAGCAGCCCTAGACGTTTCCCTAGCCAGGACCAGCGGCTCCAGTGGCTCCCAATAGTTGCTTCTCTCGGCAGCTCTCCCAGAGTTTTTCAAGTCTGTTCCTTTGTCACCAGATAGCTGTTATCCTCTCAGCATCTAAATGACTGTATCTAGTGGTGCGTTAAAAATACTTAACTAGCTCTCTCTCTCTCTAAAAAAGAAAAAGCTCCTGTTTATTTGCTGATTTCCACATGTAAATATGTAAATACTCACAGCATGGCCAATTTCATGCCAGCAATGTGACATTACCGATGTGGAAAATGTGGAGCTGAGAAGAGCTGCACCCACTTGGCTTTGCGATATGGTGAGAGCAGTCTCCAACACACCACTGACTAGCTACTGTGCAAAACAAACCATCCAAACTTAACAGCTTAAAACGAAAATTTGTTCTTCGCTTCCTGAGAGTAAATTTGTCTGGGAGCACTGTGTGGTTCCTCTGCTGTGTTCTCCTGGAGCCACTCATGTGGTGGGAGTCAATTGGTATCTCAATAGGGACTAGATGGACTGAGATGCCTTCCCTCACTTGTCTGGTAGCTGATGTTCACTTTAAGCTAGGATACCTTGAGTCTCCTGCCGTGAATTCTCATGCTATAGTGAGCTAGTGTAGGTCTTTACCTGGTGATTCCTGGACACATTTTCAAGAGGATGATAAAAGTAACTTCAGTGGTCAATTAAGACTTTGCTCTGAAGTCCCATATTTTTCCTCTACTTGCATTCTGTTAGTCAATGAAAACAAGTCATAGGCCATCTCAAATTCAACACAATAAACCATTTTGATTAGACAAGAGAGGTTAATTGGTAACCTTTTTCCTTTGCATTTATAATCCCAATTGGTATTTGAAACTATAGTCACACAATTAGGATGATTACTATAAATTAAAAACAAACAAATCAGAGAGTAACAAGTGTTGATAAGGATGTAAAGAAATTGGACCTCTTGTGCACTGTTGGTGGGAATGTAGAATGGTGCAGCCACTGTGGAAAGCAGTATGGCAGTTCCTCAAAAAATTAAACAGAATTACAACATTATCCAATAAATCCACTATTGAGTATATACCCCCCAAAACTGAAAGTAGGAACTTGAAGAGATATTTGTTCATCCATGTTCATAGCAGCGTTATTCCCAATAGCCAAAAGGTGGAGGCAACCTAAGTATTGATGGGAAGGAAATTTGGACACACATTACAACATGGATGAACCTTGAGGACATTATGCTAAGTGAAATAAGCCAGTCATAAAAGGACAAATATTGTTTGATTTCACTTACATGAGTTACCTAGAGTAGTCAAATTCATGGAGACAAAAGGTAGAATGGTGTTTACCAGGGGCTATACCAGAGAGTTATTGTTCAGTAAGTGTAGAGTTTTTTTAGTTTTGCAAGACAAAAAGAGCTCTGGAAATTGGCTGTGCAACAATGTGAATGTACTTAACACTACTGAACTATATACTTAAAAATAGTTAAGATGGTAAATTTTATGTTTTTTTTTATTTTTCCATAATTAAAAAAACACACAGCCACAAATTCTTTAACAACCATTGAGAGGTAGGCTCTCTGTTCCTTGCCCTTGAATGTTGGTGGGCTTTTGACTCTCTTGAAGCCAATAGAATGAGGCGGAAGAGTGATGCATGAATTGTGATGCCTTGTCCGAGAAGGCAATACAAATTCTGCCTTGTGTGCTGGGACACTTGCTCGTGGAGTCCTGAGCTGCCATATAAGAACTCTGGTGACCTTATGGCCACCATGCATGGTGGGAAAGCTAAGGTACATGGAGAAGTGATGGCTAGTGCAATTAACATTCAGAAAACAGCATCTACTAAACAACATTTAAGTGAAGATGGCTCTAGATTGTATTCCCCAGATGTAGTTACACTCAGCTCATTGAGTCTTCCTAGCTGAAGCCCCAGACATTAAAAAAAAAAAAAAAAAGGCAAACCATTTCTCACAAAGCCTGCCCCAAAGTCCTGACCCATAGATTCAGTGAGCTTGATAAAATATTTTTGGGCCTTTAAGTTTTTTTAAACTTCATTAATAGCTTCATTGAGGTATAATTCACACACCATAAAATTCATTTTTTAAAGGGCATAATTCAGGGATTTTTAATTTGCTTGCAGAGTTGTGCAACTATCTCTAATTTTAGAACATTTCGTCATCCCAAGAGAAACTATACCAATTAGCCATCACTCCCCATTCCCTACTCCAGTTCTACTCTGTGGATTTGCCTATACTGGAAATGTTATGTAAATGGCATCATACTATATATGGCCTTTTGTGTCTGGCTTCTTCCACTTAGAATGAGGTTCTCAAGATTCATCCATGTTGTAACATGTATCAGTATTTAATTCCTTTATATTGCTGGATAATATTCCATTGCATGAATATACCACACCTTGTTTATCCAATCATTAGTTCATGGACATTCTGGTTTTTCATTTTTTGGTTATTATGAATAATGATGCTATAAATATTCACATACAAGGTTTTGCATGAACGCATGTTTTCAGTTCTCTTGGACTTATACCCATGAGGGGAACTGCATGGTCATATGGTAACTCTACATTTATCATTTTGAGGAACTGCCAAAATGTTTTCCTAAGTGGCTTCCCAGTTTTACAATTCCACTAGTAATGTTGATGAGTTTCAATTTGTCAATATCCTTGCTAATGCTTGTTTTTATCTGTCTTATTTTAGCTATCTGAGTGGGTGTAAAATAGCGTGTCATTGTGGTTTTGATTTGCATTTCCCTAATGACTAATGAAATGAGCATCTTTTCATGTGCTTATTGGCAATTTGTATGTCTTTTTTAAGAGAAATATCTATTTAACTTTGCCCATTTTTTCACTGGGCTACTTATCTTTTTATTATTGAGTTGTAAGAGTTCTTAGGATATTCTGGATACAAATCTCCTATCAAGATATATGATTTGCAAATATTTTCTCCCATTGTATGAACTGTCTTTTCACTTTCTTGATGGTGTCCTTTGAAGCATGCACTTCAAGGCTGACAGTTTTAATATTTCATCTTAACCCTCTGTTGATATGCACAATGCTAGGAGGCCATATGATCAGATAAATAATTAGATTGACAAAAGTTTTGATTCTGAACAACTTTGCAGAAGGGGATAATTTCCTTTATCTATTCTTCAAAATGGTAAAATTATATCCTTATTAACACTACATCTAAACTATTGGCTTTGATAAATTATAGAGGTATATAAATTACTAAAGCCTTTGCTTTCTAGCTTCTGTAAAAGTGCAATGATAAGGATTTGGGGTAAATATGTTTCCCCTAGTGGAAGATAAATTTGTATGTGATGTCTTAATAATGCAATGTGAAATATTACTTTATAAAAGAAGACTTCAGAAAATATTTTAGATTAAAAGGTCCCAGCCTGAGCAGAAGAAGGGAGATGGTTTAGTTACTCTCCTCGGTCTCTTCTTTTTACTACAAGTGATGTGTGCTAAGCAGGCCTGTCCATTTAAAGGAGTTTCCTCTATCAGACAGATGGCATTCAAATAAAGAAATTAGACATTCCATAAAAGACAAATTTGTAATATATGTTGTTTCATAAAAAACAATAGATATATGAATATTATTTTTACTATAAATTACAATGAATTTGAGAATTCACAAAATTTGGAATGTTGCATCTTTGCCGTGGATTCAGATTTCCACCAATGAGAAGCCACGTACTGTTTCTTACCTAATTATCTAATGTATCTAAAGGCCCCACATAATTTGGCTTTATTTTGGCATTAAAATTTAACAAATCTCACTTATACTGGAATTCAATCTTTCTCAAAATGAGATAGATATAGTATGTTATAATCCTGATGAAGTTTCAGATCTATCCATTAACATTTCATAATCTAATAATAATACTAATTCAACTAGAGAAGCGAAATTTAAAGTATTTCAACTCCTGCAGGAATCTAGGACATTAAAACAATCTAATGAGGTTAACTGCTTAGATAATGGAAGAAGCACTTTTAATTCTATCCAGATACAGTATATGCCAACTGTTGACAAAAGTGTATTAATAATACCTAATGTCTAACTGAAGTCAGTCACAACTTCAGGTATTTCTCTGTTGCTCGCTGATAGATTAGGAGCCAGTGTTTACTACCACTTAATGGACCATTCCTTAATACTTCCTGTCATGTGGAATGTACTAGCTATAGTTATGATCAATAATTCCATAAACCTAATAAAAAATTCTATTTCTCAAGAATTCTATTGGGAATGTATTTTTCTTTATACAGATAATAACCCTGACATTAAAGTGAAGTTTTATTTTACTCTATTTAAATAAACAGGATCAGCTCAGCCAAATGTATCTTCAAAATCAAATTTTAAGATGACATTTTTACTAACTAATTAAAACAGCTGTATCATTGAATCAAATGGGCAATCTTAAAACTGTGTAATATAAGAAAATGTTCCTTTAGTACCAAGAACAGACCACTTACTAAATTGTCCCACAAATTATAATCAAAACATGCAAAATAAAAAATAAAGTCAGGAACACAGATTTTCTGAGTGCTAGCCCAGTTGCTGTCAGGTAGCTAAAATAGTATTTTATTGACTAAGATTTTCATTTTCTGCTCTGGTATGTGACATTGTCTCTATGAATTTGGGGCTATGTGCTGCTGAGAATTTGCCACAATCAATTTAATACAAGTATGTCTTCAGAATTTTTTTAGCAAAAAACTATGAT
>NC_138376.1:56774299-56784388 GCF_054177405.1 Leptonychotes weddellii
GCAAGACTGTCTCAGTTTTAGCAGTCCTAATTCCCAGAAACCCTTCCCCAGAATGCAACAAGTCCTGGTTCATTGAAGATGGGGCCAGAAAGTTGGGGGAAATGTACAAAACTCATAGTTGCAGCCCCTAAAATAGTGGTTGAAACGAATCCTGTTTTTAGCATCAAATGGATACAAGATAATCTACTTTCTGTAGCTGCTGTCCTTATATTTTTGCCTCTTCCCCCAATCCATTATTGCATCTAGAGTATATCAAGTGATTTGTTGAATTGCAGCTACAACAAAATGTCCCTCTCCTGCTCTTAGAAACTTTGGTTTGAAAATAGAGCTTCCAGTCACTTTTTTTTTTATTTCTATGAAGATTTGAATGAAATGTAAGAAAACATGAAACTAAAGATTGTTGATATTTTGTCCAAATGCAATATAGACTTTGCTTGACTATCTGCATATTTGGCAGACAGTGAAAATTAAATTTTGACAAATTTAACCCACTCTGTAAACTTCTTATGAAGGAAAATTAAAAAAAGTTTTATCTACTAAGTGTTCTACACACCTGATACACATCACTGTTAAAAGGGGGGGATAATTTGCTTGTGATGTTGAGGTTTTCATGGAAGTTTTTATTTTTTGGTTTAATCAAAATGTGATTTATTTTACTTTATTGAAATAAAAGGAGATCGTCTCCTTAGACATGTGTCTATAGAATGAAAATATGTAGGTTGCTACAACTCACAAAGAAAAAGACTTCTTTGGAAATAAGACCACTTTAGAATTCAAAAACATGTAACCAGATAAGGGCAACTAATTTAAGCACAACTTGCTCATCATTTCTTTACCAAAACTATGACCTTTTTGGAATTCAACTTTCATGTGTTCAAATGACCTCTGTATTTCAAAACCATTCTCCCTGAGAAAGAGAAGTTTAAATTATGATGATATCCACTGTGCTTCAGAGTATTTAAAAAATGTTAGACATTTTAAACATGGACAGCTTATCTAATGAACTTATAGATCCAAAGGACCTTACTGACACCATTTTGTCTACCAAAATAAGCTTATAGATGCAAAGTATGCGGGCCATTTTTTGGAGAACTGGAAACTAATTCCTAAATGTCCACAAAGCTTATTACTAGTAAGTAAAATATTAAGTGTCCCATACTACAGTGTTTTTTCAAGAGGATATTTAGTTTGACTTTGTCACACTGGACTCATACCAGAAAAGCAGAATAATGCAGACTTGATAAAAAGCAAAGCAGAAAATTAGAATAAAGTTTATAAATGACCATAGTCAATTTTACCACTACATAAAAAAGAAGGATTTTTTTTAAGGCTTTGGGCAGTTCAAAGGAGTATTATTGAAAGAGGAAAGAAAAAGAGTATAAATATCCCACTGTACATGGGGGAAAAACTGCCATTGTTATTTTTTATTAAATATATATAACATTTCTTTAACTAATTTATATTCTCCTTTAAAACTCTTGTATTTTTGTATAGTTGGAATTTTAGTTTATTGAAATGGAAGGAGATAGAATCCTTAGATATGTGCCTATAAAATGGCTATGACATAATAGTATAACCTACCCAATTTGAATATCCAATAGAAAAAAATAAGTTAAAATCAATTGCTGTATCAGAGGACACAAACATTAAAAAATATTGTTATAGTTTTCCTCATGCATATTATTTGTTTAATTAGTGTTATTAATTACTAATTGCTGCCATTAACTGGTCTCATCACTGTGTTGATTACCCAAGAGCATTTATGTAACAAAAAAGAAACAGAAAGTTCATAAAAACATATCATTTCAAGTAAATATCAATTTGTCATATTTTCATGTTAAAATATATAATGACTTACTATGCATTATGTTATTATATTAATTTTTGCTGTTGTTCTTGTATGGCTGTGTCTGTGGTTGGTTCTCTAAAAAGTTGGTTATCCCACACCTGTACCAAAAGGGAAGTTGCTGTCCATGGTCTTTACCTTCCCCAGCAGTAAGCTGACGTGGCTTTGTTTCTTGGTGCTAGGGTTGTTTCTTGGTGCTAGGGTTTTCATAGGGACAGGAAGTTTCTCTGTGACCTAGGTTCAGCCTCAGTCTTAACAGGTCTAGTGAACTGGGCATTGGGCATTGGTGTTAGGCTTTTTTTTTTTTTTCCCGTTAGCATTCCTACCACTCCTATCGATGATAGCAACCTATGCCTTTACTCTGTGGTGCATCTTGGACAGGAGAGTATTTCTTCTTCTCAGCAATAACAGACCTCTGCTTGGTATTGGAACAGGATCCTAGTCCCACACTTGTTTCTCAGGAGATGACTAGATTGCAATGTGTAATAAATGTTATCATGATATGCCCCAAAGATTTGGATGTTGCTTATTACAGAGGATAGCCTATGTTGTCTAATTCACCTTTATTCATGATTTTTGTCTCTTTTTTCAATTCCTCAGTCATTACTTTATTTGTATTTGTTGCATCAACATTAAATGTTTGGAGGTAGATTTTATTGGGTGTGTTTTTCAGTTATGTTTTATTTGCATCAAGCTCTATCTCCCTGTTAGTCTGATTTATATGTAAATCCTACTAGTTCATCAGATCCTCCATCGTTAAGTTTTCATCTCAGTGTATCAGAACCATGTGGGTGTTTATCTAAAATAAATGATTCTTTTTTTAAAAAATAAATACTTATTCGAGAGGTTTTGAGTAAGGCCAAAGATTCTAAATTTTAAAAACTTCCCCAAGTAGAACCCTAAATGATCTGATGCTGTGTTTATTCTGTTTCAGTTTACTTCCTTGTCCTTGAGGCCTTGGCCTTGAATGAATTCCCTAGGAGTGGAATCAACTTAGACATGGAAAGTCTCCCAGACACTAATGGTCTATTCCTGCCTTGGTCCCTTGTTGCCATATCCTGCCCAGAATTAGAAGATTTTTCTAATTTGATGGACCAAGTGATACACATCTCAACAAGATTGAATGGCAAACCCCGATTCCTCCAACAGATAATTTTCAGTAATTTTACCTATTGTACAAGGTAGGAGAGCCAGTTGAATTCACAAAAGTGAAGAGCTGTTAAAGCCAATCTGAATGACTATGGCATATTATTAACTTGGTTTTGAGATTCTTTGTAGATATTTCCCCTATTGATGTGTTTGTCATTTGATCCTCTAGCACAATTAGAATTATTTTCCCTGCTTTTTCTAAGTCATTTTGAAGACCTACTGTTTTGCTAGGTGTCACCTTTTCTTTACATTCTTCTAAATTCCGTCTAATATTCATATAATTTCCTTAAGCAAGCCCATTGTTTTAACATTTTTAAGTTCACCTTGGGGGAGTCTGGGTGGCTCAGTTGGTTAAGCAGCTGACTCTTGATTTCAGCTCAGGTCATGATCTCAGGGTGGGGAGATCAGGCCCTGGGCTGGCACTGGGGGCGGAGCCTCCCTCCGTCTGCCCCTCCCTGCCCCCCCCATTTGAACATGCTCACTGGCGTTTTCCCTTTCTCTCTAAAAAATATAATAATAATAAAATAAAAAAATAAGTTCAATTTGTATCCTTTTTAGTACATTATTTTTAGCCCCCAACTATGTGTATTTCTTCTTGAGATATTTTCTTAACATTTCATTGCTGTCAGTAAGTGTCCTAAACAAAGCTTTATCTGATGATTAGTCATTTTTTTCAGTGACATATCTCACTTTATAGGGAAGGTAGGAAAAGATGCTTTCATTTTATTTTATTTTATTCTTTAGTTGTAATGAGATATTCCATTATTTATCATTTAAACTGAGATGTATTAGCTCAGTACTAGATTTCATATCATCAAAGTGAACAAAGTATTTTTATTTCAGCTAGCATACTGATAACACTTAAGAAATATATGCAAATGTGAGTAGCTAGAATAATAAATATGTAATTGAGAATAGCCCTTTCAGAAATAGAAAAAATAATAATTGTTTGGATTATAAGATTTAGGGCTTAATGTTCCAAAAAACAAAGATAATATTTAGATTTATTAAAAATAAGCTTAGCAGATTTTATTGAGATTTTCAAATGATTGTTTGTTTAAAAAAAGGAGGACGAAATATTAAGGAAGATGGTAAATGTTCCATGAAGAGCTACTACATAAGCTTTTGTGAAAAAAATTGGTCAGTTCAGTTTGTCCTCAAATCAGTTATGATTCAATAACAAGCTCAAACTGTCTCCTTTTTGGTTGTAGCTTGACTAAATTGATTTTGTTATTTTGACAGAGTGTGGTTATAGCCTAAGCACTGAGCTTATTTGAGGCATCATAAAGGGATTGCTTTAGTACATTTAAGATAAACCTCTATTGCATGAATATACTTTTTATTCTCACATTATCTGGCATGCAATATCTTTCACATTAATAGATAAAGTGATGTAATCATGATTAGATCCAGTGTATAATTTTTCAATAATGAAAAGAAATGACAAACTTAAAGGCTCCCTAAAGTTATTTATAAATTTCAAATTTGATGATTACATTTAAGAAATAATTGTTGTCAAATGAATCGTTAAACACTACATCAAAAACTAATGATGTACTATATGTTGGCTAACTGAACATAATAAAAAAAAGAAAGAGAAATAATTGTAAATTGTAGATACTCCAGATTTTTCTTTGGAAGTTACTTTTAATAATAAATAAGACTGATACAATTAGAGATCTTGCTAAGGGGAAATATGGGAATGTTATAGAACCAGTTATCAGTTATATACCAATTTGAAGGTTCATGAAGCATAGTTTCATCTTTATTGATTGCCCTGACAAATATATGCTCATTCATACACAGCTTCTTGCCCACCCCTAATATTTAGTACACTTGTTGGTCATCTTCCTTCTTTTCCCAGCCCTGACACCCCTACAAGTTGCAAGTAGCCTCTTGCACATGCATGTGGCTACTCAGCCATATGTCCAGACTCTTTCTATTCACCTTCTCCCAAATAACTAACAGCTCAGACCACTCTCAGGAAGTCTGATGTGGGAGAAAGGATCATGCAGAACTTACACATAGGCTAGAAAGCTTGTTTAGATTGGAATTCTGGAGAACATGCTGGAGTATGAGCTACAAATGAACATGTCTTAGTGTCTCCATTGACTCCTTCCCCTGTAGGTGGGATGCATTCAGAGACAGATCAAACTGGTACTCTTTAATGCAAAGGGCCTAGATTAAGGTCTAGTACATGTTTCTATCTGTCTAATATGTTGCAGTATGTGGAGCATCACAAGGTGGCCATTTCCAGTAAAATAGCAGAATTCCTGCTATGTGATTACAGTTCATTACTGTTGATTGAATGCCTCTAAGTGTCATCTCTATAAATTTTTAACCAGAATCTTGAAAAACCTGCTAGCTTCTCCCTTCCCTTGTTTGGCAGTCTAAAAAACCTGATCCTCAAATTAATATTTTCCAGACTTAGTGCATCAGAAATTAAAGCCCTAGAATAGAAGATAACTCCCTTATATGTTTTCAACTAATAAGGGATGACTATCTAGCACTCTTTGACTGTCCTGGCAGTGTATGCAAAAACTGTATACATTGTGATAAAGAGATTATCAAAATTCTTTGGATCAGGCTCTTATTTGGAGACTTACACAGAAAAACAGATGTACACACACACTTTTTTCCCCATAGCTTATCAGCCATTTCCCTGAAATTCTAATTTTAATTTTTTTTGGTAATTGTCTAATGGCATAAATTTATTCTTTAGCTATTTAATATTAGCACAGACATATGGGGTCAAATGGACTTACGTTCAAATCTTGGCTCAACTTACCAGTTTTGAGATTTAGGACTGAGGGTCAATTCCTTTATCTGAAAATAGGGACTAAAATATCTAGTTCTAATGATTGTTCATAGGATTAAATGAGAAAGTATGTGCATATTTTCTACTATTTAATAAGCACTCAATAAATGGTGTTATTATCACTAACACCATGGTTATTAGTCCTGCTATTACTTTCAGAATTAGAGCATTTCTTTTAGACCATTAACTGATACCAATTATTACCATTACTTGCATAATTTCTTTGTGTAAAAACTGTTTTGTCAAGTCACGATTAATAAAATTGCCAAAAACATACCTGCTCCATATTATTATCCACGTTATGCCATCCTCAATGCTCAAAGGCATGTTCTCAGGCATTGTCCCTTCAAGAAATGACATCACAGTTCCCCAGGGTAGCTCAGTTGCTTAAGCATTTGTCTTCGGCTCAAGCCTTGATCTCAGGGTCCCAGGATCAGGCTCCCTGCTCAGCAGGGAGTTTGCTTCTCCATCTCCCTCTGCCCCTCTCCCCTCTCGTGCTCTCTCTCTCTCTCTCAAATAAATCAATAAAATCTTTAAATAAAAGGACATGACATCACATCAAAATCTAATTTTCTAATTCAACTCTAAGTCTCTTCACCAGGTTATACCAGAGTCCTCTCCCTCTTTTATCCCACATGCTTCTGACTAATTTCCCCACATGTCTCTTTCAGTAAAGCAGGGCTAGAGCCAAGGCAAGGATGAAGTTTCCTGAGAATCAGTGTCAGTGCTCATAAGGCACAGTATGTCTATAGGTTTCACTATGGGTTGCTGAAGGGAAGATACTGAAATATTGTCTGATGGCAAAGCTGAGATTAAATTCCAGATAGACTGTCACCAAGTTCTCAACTTAATAGAAGTAGGCAGTGAGAAAGAATCTAGGTGTTAAGAGTCTCGCCTTAAAACCAGGGACAGTAGAAGGTAAAACCCAAAAAAGTCCCCTGAAAAATAAGGTTCTCATTGCTTTTACTTTCAACTCTCTTCCTTTTGGGCCATGCCTTATGGACATGCAAGATTTTCCTCTTTACTTCCACCTCTGTGAAATGATGTTGCCTGGAGTAGGAATAGTGTGATGAATAGGAAAGGAAAGATTCATAGAATTTTTTGTGTGGGGTGAGAAAAAGGGAGAATTCAAGCATAAGCCAAAGTTTAGGTCTCAGCTTGAGCAACTTGATGGATAGTGGCACCATTTATTGAGAAAATAGAAGATTGGATAGAGGTGTGTGGAAATCAAGAGTTCTCTTTTGAATGAGATTAGGATGCCTATTAGTCCTACAGGTAAATTATGTGTGTGTATATATATATATATTGTGTATATATATATATATATATATATATATATATATATATATATATTTGACTACTATGTCATGGGTCAGTTTATTTGTTGATCTCCTAAATTTGTTTGTAATATAGTAGTTCACATGATATTATAATCTGTATGGGATAATGACCACATTTTTTAAGCGCTCAAGGTAGTTTGGTCTTATTGAAGTATAACTGGTCAAGTGAATTGAAGTAATTAATGGTTGTTCATTATTAGTTATGTTTCTTAACATGTTTCCAGAAAATTAACTTCTAAATTCAATTTATTCCCTGCAAGAATTAATGTAATCATATGTAATGAAATCATAATCAAGTTGCTTATGGCAGCAAGAACATGCTTTGAAAGTTTAGATTAACAGCCAATACTTGCCAAGACATTGCTTATTGAAAGAGATTAAATACTACATCAAAAACTAATGACGTACTGTATGGTGACTAACATAACATAATACAAAAAAGGGATTAAATAAAGGATTAAACAATAAAAGATTTAAAAGGGGGTGAAGGTCCCAAACCTATCTTTAAAATACAAGCTATTGTAGAGATTTGGGAGCCACCATGGATACTATGAAATGCTTACAAATATTAAAAGACTGGTTCATCTAGGAAAAAACAAGTAGATGTGAGTAAAATATGAATCTATGTCCAAACAAAAACATTAAAGCTCAGATCCTAAAATAAGCCTTTTGAAAACTAAGATCAGAATCGGTACAACTTAGGAATTGGAACTTAAAATGAACTCCTGCTCAGCAAAAGTGATTTCATGGCTCTTCTCTTCATGGAGTAGCCAGACATAAGTATGTGTAGCCTTACTGTTTAATGTGTGCAAACAATCAGTAAAGAGGTTTTATGTTTCTCTGATACATGGGTGGGGTGGTGGGTATGAGATTTAAGGTTACTGTGATTTTGCTATGGCAATGCAGCATAAAGTTGGAAGACAGTGCCTTGGAAGCCAGACCAATCTCGATTTGAAGTATATAGTCCTTCCATGGTTCCACATTGCCTTAGGCAAATTACTTCCTTCATGCAGTTGAGTTTATAGTGCTTACTTTCCAACATTTTTGAGTTTCAAATGAGTTTTCATATGTAAAGTACTTAGCACAGTGCCTGGTGCACAGTAAGCAGTGAAAAAATAAAATGATTCCCTAATCATTATTATTACTATTTTTCTTCTGACTGTGGCAAGTGTAACAATGGGAGCCTTATATATGTGCTTTGCCTAGCTCTTCTGGGAAATTAGAACAAGTTCCGAAGAGTTCTATTGGCCTGTTATCTAAGACATCACAGGAAGAATATTATTCAAGGAAAGGAGACTGACAGAGATACAGGCCCCACATTTTCCAAGATTGATATTCCAAGCAAATAAAACTGTAAACAAGTTTTCTAGGAATATTGCGCCAGTAGCATCAGGGAAATCACTCTGAAATAAGAGGCATTTCAGTCTGAAACAACTTGAATAGCGAGGAATCACAGTGAGTTTGTAGCTAAAGAGGTAAGACTAAATTTAGGTAGTTGAGCTCTAAACAAACACCAATAACTATAATTCCAGGACACCTGAGGTAAGATAAAGGGATTTTATTTCCAGTTTTGGAGGATCAAATCAGGATCAGTGACAGTTGAGGCGCCAGATGGCTGGTTAGGGTAGTCCAGGGAGCAGCGATAATAACAATAAAGACAGAATTGAGTAAGGGAAGCTCTTACCGACAGCTAGAGTAGTAAAGAGGAAGCAAGAGCACTAACAACAAGAGGACAAAATCAGGTTAGCACCTGGGAGAAACTCTGGGATCTGGAACTTCAAATCTCAGTAGTTAACAGTGATAGTAATAGTAATGAATAGTTATGACCAATTGATAAATTCATTTAAAAAGGCAATTTAATAAGACCAAAGAAGAAATAATATCTGATTAGTCCCATATCTGTTAAAGAAATTGAATTAATAAAAATACCAAAATAAAAACTTCAGGCCCAAATAACTTTATAGGTGAATTCTTTTTTTTTTTTTTAAAGGTTTTACTTACTTATTTGTCAGAGGGAGAGAGAGCACAAGCAGGGGGAGCGGCAGGCAGAGGGAGAAGCAGGCTCCCTGCTGAGTAAGGAGCCCAATGCGGGACTCGATTCCAGGACACCAGGATCATGACCTGAGCCAAATGTAGCCACTTAACTGACTGAGCCACCAAGGTGTCCCTATAGGTGAATTCTATTAAATAGTTACAGAGAGAACAATACCAACTTTATAGACACTTCTGCAAAATATAAACGGAAGAAACACTTCCTAGCTTATTTTATGAGTTTAGCATAATCCTAAGAAAATCTGAAAAATAAACAGTAAGAAAATATATTGCCAATCTCATAAAAATTAGAAATTTAAATTCAGCAATGTGTAAAAAGCTTAATACACCATGACCAAATGGGATTCATTCCAAAAATACAAGGTCAGTTTGGTATTTGAAAATCAATTGAGTTATTGTATTAGTCATATTAATCTAATTAGGGATAAAATTATATGAGCAACTCAATAAATGTAGGAAATCATTTGACAATGTTTAAAATGTTTAAAGGAGGAACTAAAGCTCTTTGAATCTTTTTTAAAATCTAGACATGTCATATACAAATAAATGCATGTGTAATATTCATGTATTATTCAAAGAGTACTATGTAATAATTTTTAGCTTCTTTTGTAAAATTGTTGCAAAGTACTGACTTTTAAAATAAGCGCTAATTTTTTTTTCAGTGGATTGGGATCCTCTGGTTATTTGGTAAAAGACATTTAATGTTGAATTAAAATATTTTAAAAGCTTTTAAATTCATTAGGATTTCTTTTTTTGATTGTGGTGTTGTAACTTATATCAGACAATCTTGTGAATAATAAAGAAATATACAAAAAATTATTACAAGTGAAATTATGTTTGATTGTCACCAAAGCATCAAGATATTGAGGAGTCAAAGATTCTAA
>NC_138376.1:56784488-56794477 GCF_054177405.1 Leptonychotes weddellii
AGGATCATGACCTGAGCCGAAGGCAGTCGCTTAACCAACTGAGCCACCCAGGCGCCCAAAGGTGAGCCATTTTATAGGGACATGGAACAAACATCAGAGTTGGGCCAGTCATAGAGGAGAGCTTCTAAACACACTAGCGTTTCACTTGGAACAGGTAGGGCTAACTAGAAATAAATCTCCCACCACAAATTCTGAAGCCGTTTCTAATTAGCTCAATCTCAAACTGGATTGGTGTCAGATGCCCCAACTCTAAAAACTTGCCAGAAAGAAAAGAACTTCTCTGTAGCAAGACAAAACATCACCTATTTTCTCCCATTATTCCTATAAATTTTTGAATGCTATGTCCAGCATTCAATTAAAATTACCCAGCATTCAAGAAACAAGACCAAATGTATAAACATTAAAGAAAATAGAGAATACAGAAAGATATCTAAGGAGATACAGAAAGTGGTGTTATGTAACATAGAATTTAAATAAATCTCAAGAAATTGAAATTAACGCAGAGAATTTCAGCAGAAAATTTGAATTTGGGAGTTAAAAAAGAGAATCAAATATAAATCATAGAACCAAAAAATACAATAATTGAAAGAAATTAAGAACTTGAAAGGTTAGTTTAGCATCAGATTAAAGACTTGAAGAAATGATTAGCGAACTGGAATAAAAATGTGGAGACCAGGGGTGCCTGGTTGGCTCAGTTGGTTAGGCAACTGCCTTCGCGGCTCAGGTCGTGATCCTGGAGTTCCGGGATCGAGTCCTGCATCGGGCTCCCTGCTCAGCGGGGGATCTGCTTCTCCCTCTGACCCTCTTCCCTCTCGTGCTCTCTGTCTCTCATTCTCTCTCTTTCAAATAAATAAATAAATAAAATCTTAAAAAAAATGTGGAGACCATAGTAAAAATAAAATACAAAATATAGAGATCAATTAAAAGGTCTAGCATACCTGTGTTTGGAATCCAAGATAGAAAAAGAGAATCAGGCAGAAGCAATGCCTAAGTGATGACAACTAAGAATTTTTCACAATCGACTAAAAGTATAAAGTTACAAATTCAGAAGCTCTACAAACCCCCAACAGCATAAAGAAAACTATACCTAAGCACATAGTAGCAAATCGGCTGAAAAAGAAACACAAAAATGAAATCTTAGAAGTAACAAGATAAAGACACATTTCCTTCAAAGATATGACTAAGAGCAACTACTGAATTCTCATCTAAAATAGTGAAAGCTAGGGGCGCCTGTGGGGTTGTCTGTTAAGCGTCTGCCTTTGGCTCAGGTCAAGATCTCAGGGCCCCCGGGATCCAGCCCCCATGGGACTCCCTGCTCAGTGGGGAGCCTGCTTCTCCCTCTGCTCCTCCCTGCCTGCTTCTGCTGTCTATCTCTCTCTCTCACAAATAAATAAATAAAATCTTTAAAAATAAATAAATAAGGGACGCCTGGGTGGCTCAGTTGGTTAAGCGACTGCCTTCGGCTCAGGTCATGATCCTGGAGTCCCTGGATCGAGTCCCGCATCGGGCTCCCTGCTGGGCAGGGAGTCTGCTTCTCCCTCTGACCCTCCCCCCTCTCATGTGTGCACTCTCTCTCTCTCTCATTCTCTCTCTCTCAATAAATAAATAAAATCTTTAAAAAAAAAATAAATAAATAAATAAATAAATAAAATAGTGAAAGTTAGAAAACATGACTTTTTTTAAATACTGAAATTACTACCATTCTAGAATTCCATACCAGTAAAAATATCCTTCAAAGATGAAGGACAATTAAAGACATTTTCAGTCAAACTAAAAATAAGGTATCAATAGCAGACCTGCACTCAGATGATAAAAATAGGATGTCGTTTTAAGCAGAAGAAAAATGATCGGAGGTTATGTGGGAAGATTAGGCAATGATGATTAATGTAGATAAATGGAAATATTGCATAATTTAAAAAATGATGTTTCATGGATTAATAAAATATAGATGATTAAAATATGTTACTACAATAACATAAATGTGAGAAACATACCAGATTTCAAGTGCCTTAAAGTTCTTGCATACCTAGAAAGTAGTAAAAGTAATAATTTATCTTAGAACTCAATAATGCATTTTTATGGATGCATGTGTTATAATCTTTAGAGTATGCACTAAAAGAATAGTAAAAGAAACTAGAGCTCACAAATTAACATAAGGGGAAAATGAAGTAACAAAATATTTAGTTTACCTGAAACACAATTGTATTAGTGTCCTATTGCTACTCTAACAAATCACCACAAAATTAGTAGCTTAAAATAATACAGATTTAGTATCTTACAGTTCTGGAGGTCAGAAGTCCCAAATGCATTTTACTAAGGCAAAATCAAAGTATTGGTAAGGCTGAGTTTCTTGTGAATGACATAGGGGAAGAATCATTTCTTGAGTCTTCTAGAGGCTGCCTTCATTTATTGTCCGATATCCTCTGTCCATCTTCAGCAACAGCAATAGCTTGTCTAGTTTTGTTCTTATCAGAACCCTCTAACTCCACTTCCATCATCATGTGTCCTCCTCTGATTCTCCTGCTCCTTCTTTCACTTATAAGGATACCTGAGATTATAGTTGGAACACCTGGATAATCTCTCCATTTCGAGATCCTTCACTTAATCCTTCTGCACATTCTTTTTTTGCCATACAAAGTAACATATTCACAGGCTCCAGCAATTGGGTGGATACCTTAGGAATAGGAAGGGGGGAGCATTATTCTGCCTTTCACAAGAAAGGGGAACAATAAGAAAAATAGAATTTATAATGATGTATAACTAAAAATTAATGAGATATAAACCCAAATACCTTAAAATTACGTTAAATGTAAATGGACTTAATACTTAAACGCAAAGATTTTCAGACAGAATATTTAGAAAATTGCATGCTGCTGAAAAGATATATACATATGTATATATATAATTTTGAAAGTAAAAAAAAATCAGAAGAAATTTACTTTAAGCAAGATGCATGAGTAAAGATAATAAGAGACATTTTATAATATCCAGGGAGTCAATCCATCAAGTTAAAACAATTCTAAAAATTTAACCTTAAAATAGTCATTTCTTTTTCTGATCATAATGGAATAGTTCATCCTGAAAGAAACTATGGAAACCAGAAAACATTAAAAACAAACACACATAGCAATGACTGGAGAGTGATCAAAGCAAAATTTGAGGGTCTGTTAAATTTGAGGTAGATGCACACTGATGTAAGCCTTAAATATACCCATTTTTTTTTAAACAGTTTCGTTACTCAATTCACAACATGAACAGTGAAGTTCCAGTGAAAAAGGACAGTTTTACTGGAATAAATAGAGAAAGTTTGGATTTGGAATCTGCCAAAGCAGCTAAGACCTTCAGGGTAAATCTTGAGAAGAGGGAGTTCAGTGAACAGGCTTACAAGCCATTTGCAACTTTCCTCTCAAGACACTGACTTAGTTCTAAGTCAAAAGTGCACAAAGTAAGATTTCAGTGACTCCAGATAGAAACAGTGACTAGAAGATTTGAATAGACAGCTCAGCAGCTGCAAAATACTTGAGAGGCAGACTTTGAGTACAAACTCTGCTATCATGGGGCGGGGGCGGGGGCGGGGGGTGGGTAGATGGGTGGTGAGACTTGGTAAAACCTGTGGGCTTTTTGTTGAAACTCCCACAAGACCACACAGTGGAAATGAAAAATTCCAGTCCAGAAATAAAATAAAAGCAAATATGTACTAACTCTATAAAAGCTGAAATCTAACATTTATGATGATCAGGTAAACATCTGGCACTCTAACAGCTTTTGAAGAGAAATCACCCGTTTTGGAAAAAGATAATGTCGTCCAAGGCTTTTATATTTTTTCTTATTTAATGCTTAGTATTAAATTAAAAAAAAGAGAAGGCTGTCTAAAATATAATACTAAGTAAATCAAAATCAAAAAGAAAAAAATGACGAAAGAAGAGACTCATTGGTGATTTAGTTACTGTAATAACTAAAAAATAAAAAAAATTTAAAAAAGGAATCTAAATAAATTCTTGCTTTTTAAAAATAAAATTCCTAGGGGGCTTGGGTGACTCAGTCAGTTAAGCATCCAACTTTTCATTTAGGCTCAGGTCATGATCTCAGGATTATGAGATCAAGCCCTGGTAGGGCTCTGCTCTGGGTGTGGAGCCTACTTAAGATTCTCTCTTCCTCCCCTCTCCCCAAGGTAGGCTCTCTCACCCTCTCCTTCATTCTCTAAATAAATAAATAAATAAATAAATATTATAAAAATAAAATTCCTTTTTTATTAAAAATGAAAAATAAAAGACACATATTAAACTGGAAGGGATGCTGGGATGAACAAAGGCAGATCACAATTTATAATCTCCTCACCCCAAAATGAAGAATGGCTGCTGTAAGTGAAATCTGAATTGGTGTCAAGTAGGGACAATGAGAAGTAGAGCCTGTAGCTGTCTCCTGGAGCAAAAGTCCTCTGTAGGGATGAAGGGAATAAAGGCCGTCCCTGACTAGATCCAACAAATAGAAAGTGTGGTCATCCTGGAGATACACGAGCCCATTAAAATGATTTAGAGCCTGACTAGGTGTGTGACTGATGGATGAAATAAAATAAGAATGATATTGGAAGAAAAAATATGGAAGTAGAGTTTTATCACAAGTCCATTTGGTGGGAATGAGATAAGAGCAAATTTTGGCAATTCCTGAAAGCAAGTGTAGGAGGCATCATCTCTCACTCGGTTGGAAGCTGGATAATGGGAAAGAAGGAGACACAGGTAACACACACACACACACACAGAATATCAAGAACATGAAGTCCTTGAAAATATTTAATGTATATTTTCAAGGTGTCCTCAAAAACACATCTTTTTTTCCTGTTTCATGTGGGGTGCAATAAGTAAGCAAAACAGAGAAGGTATTCATTTAATGAGATTCTCAAGTGATAAAAGATATTTTCATTATTAAATACACTATGTAAAAACACCTAGGATTTTTCTCAATTTTCCCTTAATACATAAAAAAGTTTAAAATGGCCCATTTTTAAAATTTTTGTGTGATGAAAAATTGTATTTTCTCATATTTAGGATATAGTACCTTCTCTACTCTAATTATTATGTTCAGCCTACATTATCTTGTTGAGTTGTGTGGGTGATTACTGACACAAGGGAGAGACTCACTCTTTGATGTAGTAATTGTTAGGTGGTAAGATTTTTTGTTACATTTTACCTTACTTTTTCTTAGATTTTAAAAAATTCCTGAAATTACCTTGTATTGTTTACATGATGAGAAAAATAAAAGTATAGTAAAACAGAGTATATCTTTGCTTCATTCTTTCTTTCCAATTTGTATGTAGTTTGGCTTGGTTCATTTGAAAAGTTAAGAACTCTTGTTTTGAGATATATCAATGGTGGTAGATTTTTAATTTTTTTTTAAGATTTATTTATTTATTTGAGAGAGAGAACACATTAGTGGGGGAAGGGGCAGATGTAGAGAGAGAGAGAGTCTTAAGCAGACTCCGTGCTAAGCACAGATCCCAAGGAGGGGCTCGATTTCACGACCCATGAGATCGTGACCTGAGCTGAAACCAAGAGCCAGGCACTTAATTGACTGAGCCACCCAGGCACCCCAATGGTGGTAGATTTTTAAATATACCACATTAAGGCTTGCCATGTTACTTACTGCTTTATGATAACTATTCAGGATAGAGATTATAAATAAGGCAAATTCAATTTCAAAGTCATATAAATTTTTTTGAGATTAAAAATAATGGTTTTGATTCATCCATAAATGTGATATGCCCAGAAGACATATCTGTTTGTTGGAAGAAGACATATTCTTTAATGCTCTGAGCAGTTTTAAGTGGCATGAGGCTGAATAGATAGGGGACATCTACCAGCCAGTCAGATTATCTGAATCAACTCCTCTCCTCACATTCCAAAAAGGATGCTCAGTAATTTCTTACTGGATTAAATCAATTTCAAGAAGTGCTAATGTGCTAACTAAAATCAATAGAATATTCCCTGAAATATAACAAATACACTGCTGGTTTTCTCAAAGAGAAAAGTGCACAAATTTTAAGCATACAGTTCAATAGACAGATATAATGATACATATGTATTGTTAATTTTGTGATAAAATTCAATGAAACTTTATTTGTGGGAGAGACTTTTAGGATTTTCATTTGCCCTGTTACATAGTTACTTTTAGGGGGCCTCTGGGTCCATCGGGAGCCCCTGACTGACTGTAGGGAGCTGAGGAGCTGGAGTGGGAAAAAAAAGTTGTGACAGGATGGAGGGAAGGATTAAGTAAGTTTTGAAGGGCAACTTATTAAAGGATTGAGAGGGGCTAATGAGAAGATTGAAGATGGTAAAAGGAGGAAGGAAGAAGAGAGGTGATAGGAAGGGAGAGGTCTTAGATGACTCAGTTTGGGAAGATCTTAAATTTCTCAAAGAAGTCAATGAAGTTCCAAATTATCTATAGTAAAATCACGCCAACAAGAAAGGAAGCAGACAGAATTAGTGTCAGAGTGGTAGAGCATAGAGTGAAGGGGTTTAAGAAGGGAAGTTTCAGTTCACTGAGAAGCTCCCACATTTTAACTAATTTTTGTACCTCACAAACAAAGAAGCCTGGGACACTAACCCAGTCTCTATCTTACAGACAGTCCTCACAGAAGAGCTAGGAATCTCCCTCTCAAGCATCAGGAAGTAAATTCCTACTCAAAAAGAGCCAAAAATGCTCTTGCTCAATTACCTTTTAACCAAGAAGCATGGGGCTCTAACCCAGCCTCAAAGAATACACTCAGAATCTTAAGAATCAGAATCTGCCCTTACTTTGCTTCAATAGACCATCATCCAAAGCACTAGATCAGAAGCTGAAGACACCAATGGATCCCTGATCAATCACTCAGGAGTGAAAACAAAGCCTTCAAAGTTGAAAACTTGGACTCTTGGGTGAGAGAGTCTGACCTCTGCAAGTTTTAGGCATTATACTGTTAAAAAAAAATGATTCCAGTACTTGTTAAAATGGTAAGGGAGACCTTGTTCAAGACTATTGAAATAGGGGTATTATAATAGGGAAGAGAAATCTGGTTTACTTCCAAATACAAGGACAAATGGGGATTTAGAGCCAGGTAACAAGATGAGGGGGGAGTGAATGAAAAATTACTAAGGGTAGAAGGATTCTTCCTAAACTGACCTTAAAGGATTCTTGCTAAAGGCAGGCCAAAGACTTAGACATCAAAGGTGGGGGATGAAGAACTGGATTAGCTATCAAGGGTGGGGTGATTCTTGCTAAACTGACTTAGCAGACTTCTTTGCTAAAACTGGGTTAGGTAGGCGGAAGAAAAGACAGGATAAAGGTCATGGTCTAGTTGAGACAAGATCTTAGAAGAATATGACTAAAGTTTGTCCAAAGAGAGAGTCTTTGGCAAACTGAATAAATGGTGGATGGATTAATGGATGAATAAAAGAGACTTCTAGAAAACATTGGTAAATAATTCCTTCAGCCTGCTAGGGGAGAAAAGAAAACAGAAAATCTTATTATTCAAAGCTGATTTATTGTCATAAAATGTTCATATTTCTTTTTTTCTTTTATTTATTTTATTTTTTTTAAAGATTTTATTTATTTATTTGAGAGAGAGAGAATGAGAGAGAGAAAGAGAGAGCACATGAGAGGGGGGAGGGTCAGAGGGAGAAGCAGACTCCCCGCTGAGCAGGGAGCCCGATGCGGGACTTGATCCTGGGACTCCAGGATCATGACCTGAGCTGAAGGCAGTCGCTTAACCAACTGAGCCACCCAGGCGCCCAAAATGTTCGTATTTCACTTACCAAAATAATTATTAAGACAGACAAATATGAAATGTCACCCACACATTTTCTCTCAAGAAAAAAATTCCTGTCAGAATCCCATGAAACACTACAATTAGAGAGGATACACCTCTGAGTACAGTGAAATTAAAGATTGCAGCTCTGGGAACGTAAAAGGTGTATTTCTTGAATCTCATTATCACAGCAAAATTTTAAAAATAATTAATAACAACTACTCATTAGTTATTATGTGTCATTTAGGATTCCACAGTTTAACTGCATTCTAATCTGAGGTGTTATCTCATGCCCAGTTAAATAGCTTTTATTCACTTCCCTGGTTTGGATTTTTGCTTCTCCATGTCCTCTTGTGGCCCCAATTTAAAAAAAAAGAAAATGAGTGAAAGAAAGAGAAATGAAGTGAAAGAAAGAAAGGAAGAAAAGAAAAAGAAAGAAAGAAAGAAAGAAAGAAAGAAAGAAAAAAGAAAAAAGAGAAAGAAAGGAAGAAAGAAAGACAATTCTTTCAAAATGAAAAAACATTGAGTCTTTTTTAAAAGATAAAGAAATAAAGGAAGTTGGGGGAGGGAGGGAGAGATGGAGGAAGGAAGGTAAGTAGGAAGGAAGGAAGAAAAAAGACATCCAAACTTCCTTCAAAAGTCAGGAAACTTCATTTTTCATGTACGGCCTATGGCTTTTCTCTAGCAGTCATAATGTGGTAATATAATTATTTTAATGACCTGCTGGAAGCAGCTGATTAGAGTTGCCATTTTAATTATTTGTTTCCATAGTCACTTCTTTTAGCTCATTCATGAACACTGATGTCTTTTAACAGCCACTTATTTTCCATTTAAACCTACCAATTTTTACCCAATCTGTTCTTTTTCGGCTTCCAGGTTCTTCAGTTCGACCCTGCTACACACGAAGCATCTGAAAGAGCTCAGGCTGGTGGTGATGGCGTGACTCACCAGCGGAAATCCTCATGTAGTTTACTTTCATGTTCCGTTTCCTCAGATGTCTGAAGGTGAATTTGAAGAGGAAGCATCCTAATCTGGGAGCTGTGTGTTCTGAAAGCTTTTAGAAATCCTGTTTCTACTTCCAGTGTTGTTTCTACTTCCAGTGTTCTTAGCACTGCATTTGTATGTAAGGGAAAGAAAATCTTCCATCTAATATCTCAAAAAGCACCCAAGGGAAGTCCTTCATATAGAAAAGATAGCTTATTTACAGTTCAGTTCTCAACAGAGAAAATAATAATCATCATGATAATAATAAAGATAATAACAATAAAAACTAAGAACATATACTGTTAAACTTCAGAATTAAGAAAAAGTTCTATCTCCAAAATTATCAGAGTGTAAAGAAAATAAGAAAAACGGAAGAAAACATTTGACCAGATAAAGATGCAGCACATTTGCTGCACAAAGATGCATGCAAGAATGGTGGCCTGATGGAGAAAATCTGGAATTTGATGAGGATCCTGAAAATTTTGCATCACACCCTAAATGAGGTTCTAGAAAGTCAGTGACTAATTTGGCTATGGATTTATTAGCCAACCCTTAATATTTGCACTCACTTTATGAATCCTCCCACAGAAATTGAAGATACACAGACATAAATCTAGTACTAGGCTTTAAGTAACAAGGTTCTGAGATATTGTAAACATTTACTTGGAGGTGTCTTGCATCTAATCCAAGATTTATGAATGACTATTTTTACAAATATGATGTAGTTATTTAGAAAAATCAATAAGTTGTAGCACTCTTCATAAATAGTAAATGAACTCATCTACCCACTCAGTAATTCAACAAAGAGACTGAGCTCCTCTTTGCTTCTAGAAACTGTGACAGTTGAGGCCAAGCCATGACACTTGCTCTGCTGCCATTCTAAGGAGAACGATAGATCCGTGAGCAAGGAAATTCAGTATGAACGGTACTGTAACAACGGAAAGATGATGTGCTTTAGTAGCACAGAAAATAGACCCCAAAAATCTTTTATTGTGGTGTTGATTTTCAACAGAATATGCATTTTGGTAGCTTCATAGTTTCATTGCAATTTTATTTAATTGATTTGAGAACTATTTATTGAACATCTAGAAATTTAGCAGACAACCTGATAAAGCAGACACATTCTCTACCCTAAGGAAGCTTCCATTCTGGTGGGGATAAACTAGCAATGAACAAGGAAGCAAATAAAATAATTTATGTTGTATTAAGTGCTAAATTTTTTTTT
>NC_138376.1:56794977-56841663 GCF_054177405.1 Leptonychotes weddellii
CATCCATGTTCATCAAGGATACTGGTCTGTAATTCTCCTTTTTGATGGGGTCTTTGTCTGGTTTTGGGATCAAGGTAATGCTGGCCTCATAAGACGAGTTTGGAAGTTTTCCTTCCATTTCTATTTTTTGGAACAGTTTCAGAAGAAGTGTAACAACATTTTTGAGAAAAATATAGCACAATCAGTATATTATATATTTATCCGTGAGCAGATATATATATCCGTGATATATATAGATATATATATATACACACATATATATATATAACGGGAATATTATTTAGCCATAAAAAATGATATCTTGCCATTTGCAACAACATGGAAGAACTTGAAGGGTTCTGTGAAATAAGTCAGAGAAAGACAAATACAGTATAATTTCACTTATATGTGGAATCTAAAAAACAAATGGGTAAACAAACAAAAAAGCAGAAATACAGAGAGCAAATTAGTGGTTGCCAAAGGGAAGGGAAATGGAGAGATGGACAAAATGGGTGAAGGGAATGGGAGGTACCTTCCAGTTATGGAATGAAGAAGTCACAGGGATAAAAAGTACAGCATAGGGAATATAGTCAATGGTATTGTAATAGGGTTGTATGGTGAGAGAAGGTAGCTATGCTTATGGCGAGCATAATGTAACATATAGAGTTGTCAAATTACTATGTTGTACATCTGAAACTAATGTAACATTGTGTATCAACTATACCTAAAAAACACATACACATACATACCAAAATAAGCAAACAAAAAGACACTTTCTCTAGCCGTCAGGTTATTACAGACTGGTTCCCTGCAGGGTTCAGCCTTACCACTGTGGGCACTGACCCAGCTTTCTACACTCAAGAGGAGCATGCCGGCCCGCTCAGCCTCAAGACTGCTCAGAGTTACAGTTTCTACCTTCAGGTAGAAGTTAATCTAAGTCTTGGGGAGAAGGGGTCATTGTGACAATGATGAAAATAAAATATTTTGTGAAATTCTGTCAGTGGTTTCTATCATTTTTGTGTCTTAATATTTCTCATATAGTGATAAAAGAATCAAAGTATAGTTTAATTTAGAGCAAAGGTCGGCAAACTTTTCCTATAAAGGCCAGATAATAAATTTGGTTGATCCTTAAAAAAATGTGTGGGTTAAGGGCACTGATCCCTTACAGTTAAAAATCTGTGTATACATTTTGACCCTCCAAAACTTAATTACTAATAGCCTACTAGTTATCAGAAGTCTTACCTATAACATAAGCAGTCAGTTAATACATTTTGTATATACATTATATACTGTATTCTTACAATAAAGTGAGCTTAAGAAATGTTAAGAAAATCATAAGAAAGAGAAAATACTGTTACAGTACTGTACTGTATTTATCAAAAATAATCTACTTATAGGTGGACCCATGCAGTTCAAAACTGTGTTGTTCAAGAGTCAACTGTGTTGTTCAAGAGTTTTCTGTTTTGCAGGCCATGTAATTCTACTCAACTCTGCAGTTGCATATAAAAGTAGCCACAGACAATTCATAAGCAGATGAATGTAGCTGTATTCTAATAAATGTTTTTTCACAAAAACAGGCACAGGGCCAGATTTGGCCTGCAGGCTGTATTTTGCTGGCTATGGCTTAAAAAGATGATTAATTCCTAATTTTGCGGGGATAGTCCATAAAGAAAGTGTTACCAGTGAAGGGAAACACAGTTGCTTTGGATATTCAGTAGCATGTTGGTTTCCCAGGGCTTGGAAACAAAGTATCCCAAACTCCTTGGCTTAAAACAACAGAAATGTATTGGCTTGCAGTTTTGGAGGATGGAAATCTAAAATCAAGGTGTTGAAAGAGTCATGCTGTCTCTGATGTCTCTAGGGGAGAATACTTCTTTGCCTTCTCCTAGCTTCTGGTGTTTTCTAGCAATTCTTAGAATTCCTTGGTCTGTAGATGTATAGCTCTAATCTCTGCCTCTGCCATCACATGACTGTCTTCTCTGTGTCTCTATGTCCAAAATATCCTCTTTTTATAAGGACACCAGTTATTGATTGAAGGCCCACTTTCCTCCAGTATGACCTTATCTTAACTAATTACATCTACAATGATCCTATTTCCAAATAAGATCACATTCTGGGGCACTGGGGGTTAGGATATATATATATATACAGAGAGAGAGGGAACACAATTCAATCCATAACAAATAATATTATCATTTGGAAACAAGGAATCACCAAATCCTCTCTTGTCAAACACTATTCCTGACAATGGGGGTTCCTTGCTCAAATGATATATACAGAAGTAAATGTAGCCAGTGGGGACATGTAAAAGATTTTATTTTCAACTAGGCCAGTCCAGCACATCCTGTCTGGATGTGGTCTTCCATAGTCATCTGCACTGGAGGGTGTGATTTGAATCAAAGTCTCAAACAGGGCTCCTCCATTCCCTACACTCCAAATTCCCATCTGGTATACATACTCATCCTGGCTAGGTACACTGTGGGAAGAAGTTAGGGAGAGGAAGGAGGGTTTATATGTCAACTCTAAGAGCAGTACACTGTACACTGAGCCTCATAGCTATCTTCGATTTTTCTTCTTTTACATATATTACTTCTATTCTTGCTCTCTATGGTGACTGTTTTCTGGCTACTACCATACATCTGAATGTTTAGAGATTTGCCTGTAAAAAGGGGATCGAGAAATGTTAAAGGCTCTCAACAACTTCCTTCTTGATTAATCAAAAAAGTGGTAAAGAAATAGAAAATAGAATGGAAAAACTAGAGCTCTGCAATGAAGTGAAGAGTCATTCAAACCATTTATATCATAACCAGTTGTGGAACTGGGAATCTACTTGTGTCAGGCAGAGGTTGGGTCAGTTCTCTGCAGTTGTTTGCCTCATACCAGTACTCTTCCATTCTTTCTGTATCGATTCTTATCATTTCTTGTGTCTTTCCTCCATTGCATCTTGTGTAGGCATAGCCAAATAAACATCATTCAGCAGCCTGTACATATAAAAGTGTCACACTTCAACACCCCAAGTAGTTTTGTTAGGAATCCTAGCCCTTTGCCCAGCAGGAAATCCTATTTTCTCAGGGAAACACCCTTGCCCTGATATTTGCTGAGCACTCGGAGTTGCTTACCTCTGTTACCAGATTATTTCTAGCTGTGCTCCCCCCAGTAGTTTGTGGGTTTTTTGTTATCTCCTGTGAGAAGCCCTAAGAGGGAAGGGGTTTCCTTGTAAGGCATCAGAGATATTCTCTGCCATTCTGCAGGCCTGCTCCACTCATGATCATCTCTTTCATAGGTACTCCCAGACTTTTGGGAGTCTTTGTGACAAAGTTCTTGCCTTTTTACCTAAGCCATCCGCTTTCAAGAGGTTTCTGATATTGGAGGGCAGAGTGGGGAGTAGATTTGTGTTGAGAAATGGTCAAGGGGAGATTCACCCTGTACCTGATGGTTTTGTCCAAAATCCAAGGCTCTACTTGGCGCAGTCCACTCTGCCAAACTGGCCTTCGCTTCTGATGATTTTCCTTCAGAGTATCCACCCCCATTTCATCATTGCTCCTGGTTTCCTCTTTTTCTTATAGAGAGACTTTTTGTTACTTTCATAGTGCCCATCTTACTTCCCCCAATGGAAGCATTCAAATGCTCTTTTTTTTAAAAAAGATTTTATTTATTTATTTGAGAGAGAGCACAAGTGGGGGAAAGGGTAGAGGCAGAGGAAGAGGGACAAGCCGACTCTCTGCTGAGCATGGAGCCCAGGAATCCAATGCAGGGCTGGATCCCAAGACCCTGAGATCATGACCTGAGCTGAAGTCAGATGCTTAACCTGAGCCACCCAGATGCCCCTCAAATGTTCTTTCTTTAGAACTTAGTTTTACAAATCTTCTATGCCTCAGCTTTCTCACTACAAATGGACAAGTTGTTTTTGTTCTTTTTGGAGAGAGAGAGAGTTCTCTCACATGAGTGGTGTTTGGGCCAGAGGGAGAAAGAGAGAGAGAGGAAATCCTAAGGAGGCTCCTCACCCAGTGTGGAGCCTGATGTGGGGCTCAATCCCATGACCCCAAAATCATGACCTGAGCCTAAATCAAGAGTCGGATGGTTAACTGACTTAGCCACCCACACAGCCCACAAATGAACAAGTTTAACCAAATGATCTCTGAATGAAGCAGCTTGCTGGAAGAGAATGAATATTACTTGCTGAGGCAGATCAAGTTGCTAGTCTTGTCTTTGCCCAGAGCTTATTCTCTAGTTTGGGCAAGTCTAATGGCCTGAGCCTCTTCCTGCTAATTGAGAGAGTAGAACTAACAGATATCTAAGGTCCCTAAATAAATGTAGATTTAATTTATATTATGGAAGTCTTTCATCTTATCTGTTAATCTTAAATTCTTTCCTGAATCTCATCTGTTGTGTCCTCTCTTCTACATTGGCTGGGCTGCTTGACTTTCTTTGGTCATTTTGTATCAGAGTTCTCAGTTTATGGTGAACTTCATTATTGAGTTACATGAACTACATTATACTCAGTGGTGTTTAACCATAAATTAAAAATATACATAAAGACCAATGGCATAGCCAGATTTTAGTTTATTAATTAGTAGAGAAAATACAACTAACATTAAGTATGACCATAATTTGATAAATAGTAGAAAAGGCAATTCTTTTCAAAAATAAACATTTTACACTAACATTGGCTTTTGTGCCCTCTTTCAACACAGACTGGGGCCAACATATATACCTTACATCTTTCACATTCTATTAGGTGAATTATTCCTCCGGACTATTTACCTCATCCAAGGTCTCTCATGGAGAACGAAACCAAATCTCAGATCTGCAGAGACATATGTGTCAGGGTAGTAAGAAGAGAGAAAAGACAGCACAGCTGTGTCAATTCCTCATTGTCTTGAATTAGAATGTCTTTCTGTATAAGTTTTTCTTTAGATTCTTTTCAGTGGGTCAATATGAAGTGGGCAGATTGGAGCGTAACCCCAAGCCAGGCTTGGGAAGGTCTTATCTAGGCTTTGTCTTCAATGTAGAGGCTTTTTAATAATCATCATGGAGAGTTACCCAACATATGTTCTTCTCAGAGAGCACACAGAATGGATCAATGGAGGTATTTGGTACTTTGTATATAACAAAATCTCAGAGGCTCAATATATGGCACTATACCAGATGTCATATTTAATCCCATTACTTATTTGAAGAGTTTGTCTACTATCTGTTCCTCAAAATCCCAACATATGCCACTGAATAGTGTTCAGAACTATTTGATCCTTAGATGGTAATATCTGTTTGTTTTGTTTATTTTACTTTGAAGTCTTCCTAATATCAGCAGTAGCTTAACTTTTGTTTTGTCTTGTTTATAAACCACTTAAATAGTTAATTCGATTTTTGTCCTTTTCAAGCAACGAGCATGAGTCTGTCACTCTGTCTGGGAAGTATCCTATTGTAACTGCCTCTGAACTTCCTGAACTCTGGCCAGCCAGTTTTGATATGTTCTCCAAAGGTCTGATTACTGAAGATAATTTCCTTTTGTTTGTGATAATACTTCCATAATTGCACTTATAAATGAAAGGGCAGAATGAATCCCTTCGAAACTAGAAACTCACAGATTTTATTATCTTGTGCTCAATCAAATTCAATTTTGCTTCCAATGCTTTTCACACTCTGGTCACATAAATGGGGCTGCATAGTTCTGTGACTTATTTTCACTCTCTGTTTTGATCTCTCTTACTTAATGCGGATGCTCATTTTCAGGGCAATTCCTCCTTCTTAGGAAGCAAGATGCAACACTGGTAACAGATACCATCATACATGTAAAGGCAGACCAAATGATCATTGGAATGTAAAATCTAAATGGTTCAATGGCCTATAAAGAAAAGTGATTTCTGTATAGACTGAGAGAATGATTTTTGATCGAGTCATACTCCTGTAAGTCCTATCTTCCAACGTGATTACTTCAGAGAGAAGTGCCTGCATTAGACCATTAATTGCTGAAAGGGATTTCAAGAAATAGTTGTGGAGATAAAAGTCAGAAAACCTTATGGCTTTGGCTGTTTTATTAAACACCTTTATGACAAATTTTCTCACACTATGAAAAAAATCACTGATTTACTCTAAAGAGAACAGTGTGACAAAAACAATGATTGTAAAAAGCTTTGAAAATGTTAAACTGAGTATCTTTATGGAAAGAAACCATACCAGCTCCCCAAATTTAAAGCAGCCTCCATTATAATTCAAAAACTGCAGATTCCATATTTCTGGTGGTTCTGTCAGCCCTGAAGTTGAGGTTGACAAACCTCTCAGTTAAGTTGCCCATGAACAGCTTGTTGTCTTCAAGCAGACAAAACCAAAACAACAACAAAAGCAAACAAACAAAATAACACATTTCAGTGTCTTTGTATTCTGGACTCTAGTAGTCCTTCCAGTAGTCCAAATATTTGAAGCAAGAAAGAACAATGAACTCCAAGGGGAAAAGAAGACTCCCCCACCTCCCCACCCCCAAAGAACACCTACTCTCCACTATTTAACTAGTTTTGTCAATAATGAATGTCTCCATGCATTTCGAATTATGGCCTCTAAAAGAGTCTCTTGACTTCTTTATAAACTGTTACAAATATAAAAGAAAAAGAAATAGCCAAAATGGCCAACAAACATTTATTGAGGGTTTGTTATTTTAGTTTCAGAAGGTACACACAGGAGTATTTATATATGGAAATTGGGGTATAGTTAGTAATTGGAAAATTAAGTTGTAAATGGTTTTCCGAAGACATTTGCTCCTCTGAATCACTGTAGTGATTGTATAATAGCAGTGTAATATATTATATACTACACTACAGTGCAGTGTGATATAATAGCATCTCAGTTTAGATTCCAAACAAATATTTTGGCCTCCTGATACCAGAGCACTACTACTTCATTAATTTAGTAGAGCCTCCTTGTTGAGCTCTTGGCAGCTTTTATGGCTAGGACTTGTGACAAAGGACAGGATCATCCCCCTCCCCCAATATGGTGATTGTAGATTTGCAATCAGAAAGGGAACTTGTCCAACCTACTATAGATAAAAATATGTTCCTGGACTAAAAGTTAAACTGAGTATGTTCAACAATACTGAATCCCAAACTATGAGAGAATCTGAAGGCAAAATCTTTAGGGATATGGATATTCCCATGTAGTGCATATATGCGGAAATAAAATAGTAAAGCATCCAGGTTCTGATACAAATAACACCTACCATTGAGACTGTGATTCAGATGTGATTGTCTAGTTCCTATATCTCTGACTACTAGACTTAGAACCAAGAAGCTGATTTGGATGTTAACAAAATTAAAAATTGGGAGAAAACATTCGGTGAGTTGATTTAAAGGCACTTCTTCCTCCCCTTTTAATACCCTCCATAGCATTGTTACTTTTTGTGTAAAATTGTAAGCCCTTGCACCTTAAACTTTACTTTTATTTTTTTTTTTAAGATTTATTTATTTATGAAAGAGAGAGAGCACAAGCGTGCACAAGCAGGGGGAGAGGCAGAGGGAGAGAGAATTCCAAGCAGACTCCCTGCTGAGCAGGGAGCCCCATGTGTGGCTTGATCTCAAGACCCTGACATCATGACCTGAGCCCAAATCAAGAGTCCAACACTTAACCAAATGATTCACCCAGGCATCCCTTAAACTTTACTTTTAAAACAATATTTATCAAGAGTATTTTTTTTAAAGATTTTATTTATTTATTTCAGAGAGAGAGAATGAGAGAGAGCACATGAGAGGGGGGAGGGGCAGAGGGAGAAGCAGACTCCCTGCCAAGCAGGGAGCCCAATGCGGGACTCGATCCTGGGACTCCAGGATCATGACCTGAGCCGAAGGCAGTCGCTTAACCAACTGAGCCACCCAGGTGCCCTATCAAGAGTATTTTTAAGAAAGCTTTTATTCCCTTCCAAATACACGCTGCTGAACACCTGCTAAAAATCTCTTATTTCTTCAGGGTTAACTTTTACTTACTAGTTTTTGCTGGGCCCTGAGTCTGTTATGTCTCTGCACATGCATTTTCTGTCGCTGTACCCTTCAAAGGCTATTACAGTGGGAAAGTCTAGTCTTTTAAATGGTAAGAGTTCTTTTTTTCTCCCAGGAGAAAAATATTTTAATTCCACAAATACAAAGACTTTTTTTTTTTTAAGATTTTATTTATTTATTTGACAGAGAGAGAGAGCACAAGCGGAGCAGCAGAGGGAGAGGGAGAAGCAGGCTCCCCACAGAGCAGGGAGCTCGATGTGGGGCTCGATCCCGGGACCCTGGGATCATGACCCAAGCTGAAGGCAGACGCTTAACCAACTGAGCCACCCAGGCGCCCCTAAATAGAAAGACTTTTTGACTACAATGCAAACTATCACACATAACCAAATCCATAGCACTAGGTAGCTTAAATGAAATCTGCGTATAAATTATTTAAAACCTCAATAATAACCCTGTCATTACCATAGCTCTTGGGGTTATAGTTCATTAGCTGTATAGTTCATTAGCTCTTTGGGCTATAGTTCATTAGCTGGGTTATAGTTCACAAGTAGTGATACTAATCAAAGTGACAGATGATTTTGTGAGTGAAAAGTGAAAAGGGAGGAAAAACCTTTGGGAAGTTGCTATTGACAGAGATCAAGGGGCCCTAAAACTTTTTTTTTTTTAAAGATTGTTTATTTATTTATTTGACAGAGAGAGAGAGACAGCAAGAGAGGGAACACAAGCAGGGGGAGTGGGAGAGGGAGAAGCAGGCTTCCCGTGGAGCAGGGAGCCTGATGTGGGGCTCGATCCCAGGACCCTGGGATCATGACCTAAGCCGAAGGTAGATGCTTAACGACTGAGCCACCCAGGTGCCCCTAATTATTATTTTTATTATGAAAGTGAACTGAAGTTTTCAATAGAAGTCTTGTGATGGTTTCTCAAGGATCTCTTCTGATTTTAAACAAAGGATTCCTTATTGGGGTCCAAGATAAACATAGATTTTTCTAATGAGTAAAAACTTGCCAAAATTTCAATATAAACATGACCAGGATGTGAGCTCTGGACATCAGGGACCACATATGATTTGCTCACCACTGTATGCCCAGTGCCTAGAACAGTGTCCAACTCATAGAAGGTGCTCAATTAATATTTGTTGACTATTTAATAAGTGAAAGTCAAATGTCTCCATGACTCAGTAAGTCTAGGAATGATTTTTGTTTAACTCTTGTACATCCATAATTGGATAAATTACAACAAATATAGGTTTAGTTCTCATACATATTTGATGTTCATGAACAAATATTTATGAGTGATAGAACAGGGGACATAATGAGATACAATATAAAATAACTCTTGCTCACGTTGCTGAAATGTTAATATAGAAAACAGACTATGAAGACAAAGATAAAAAACAGGGCAGGTCAAGAAAGTGATGGGAGGTGTTTTACCTAAAAACAAAACAAAACTTTAACATATAATGTATTATTTGTTTCAGGGGTACAGGTCTGTGATTCATCAGTCTTACATAATTCACAGCGCTCACCATAGCACATACCCTCCCCAATGTTCCTGACCCAGCCAGCCCATCCCTCCCACCCTCCTCCACTCCAGCAATGCTCAGTTTGTTTCCTGAGATTAAGAGTCTCTTATGGCTTGTCTCCCTCTCTGGTTTCATCTTGTTTCATTTTTCCCTCCCTTCCTCTATGATCCTCTGTCAAAACAAAACTTGTATTGAGTGAAGAAATGGTATACGAAAATCTGGGGAAAGGTCACAAATATGCAGAAAGAATGGTATGCAAAGCACCTGAGGTAGCAATAAGTTTGGCAAGTCCAAAGAACAGCAAATAGACTAGTGTCATTGGAAATATACTAAAAGAAAAGGAGAGAGATAGGAGATGACTTAAGAAAGAATGCCAGAGTGAGATCACATAACACTGTTTGGGTTTTGAACACAAGACTGATGCAATATTGGTTGTTTTGTATGTAAGAAACTGGTAGCTACATAAAGATAAAAACCAGTGGTAGGGAATGGATGTGATGGAGATAGATATTTGAAGTTCAGTTGTAAGCACTAAGGTGAGCCCTACATCTGGATCCAAGGCAAAGACAAAGTGATGCTCCAGGAACTCAGCCTTAGAATGGAGTGTGGTTTGGAATTTAGCAGGTGTTTCTTTGCACTTCAGGCACTTACTAAAGGTCTACTGGTAGTGAAAAAGGCAAAGCTATCTGTAGCTCTGTGTTTTTAATCCTCGGAACTTAAGTTCTTTTTTGTGTATTGCAATAACTTCTCTGCCATGGCCAAGAGTTACTCAAAGCATTCTTACACTGAATCTTCTGGGACTCCAGTTGTTGGAACTCCAAGGGAAAATTGCTCTCCCCACACTGAGATACTGCCTTCCGGGGTGTAGCTATATGTATGGTCCACCTGATAACTTTGTTACTGCTCCAAACTTTCAATTAGGTTTTGCACCAGTCTATGATTGGAATCACCACTGTAACATGAGCTGCCTAGGTAAAGATTAATGAGCTGCCTGGAGAGTTGATCCTCAGGGATCTCTTTAATCTTATTTTCCTGACTCAATCTATACAAACCTCTCCCACAATGCAGTTAAAATCATTAAATAACACATACCAGGAAAAATAAAGGGGCACACACTGCACATGCAGATCTTCAATAAAAGGCAGCATGGGTATTAAGTGTTTTGGCTTCTTTCCCAGCTCAGTAATGATTAGTGAAGTCGTGTGTAGAAAATATTTGCAGCATGCAAAATTTCTGAAGCTGTTGCTAAATCAAAAATGAATGCAAATAATGTGTAGTTTGCAAAGCTTTAATTAGTTCAACCAGAAGGATGACTATTTGCATTGATATGACAGGACCTCTGGATGAATACTTTTAAATTGTGATAGACCAATGCTGTTACATCATTAAATAAATTATCTCAGTCTGTAAAATTTTGAAAAATGGAGGCCTGAAGTCAGAATTGCAGCGTTCAATCATTTAATTCTGCAATCATTGAGTACTTTCCTTGTACAAAACCCTTTCCTAGTAAATACATGAACTGTATGTTGATTTTGGATAAAGTGGTATTTCTTATTAGTACATTACAATTGATCTCAGGGGTGATATAGCACTGAGTCAATGTTGCTAACATTTTTTTTTTTAAAGATTTTTTTTTTTTTTTGAGAGAGAGAAAGAGAGAGAGCACATGAGAGGGGGGAGGGTCAGAGGGAGAAGCAGACTCCCTGCCAAGCAGGGAGCCCAATGCGGGACTCGATCCCGGGACTCCAGGATCATGACCTGAGCCGAAGGCAATCGCTCAACCAACTGAGCCACCCAGGCGCCCTGTTGCTAACATTTTTAAAGTGATTTTTATGCAATATGTATAATTTGAACAATCTCTCTAAATAATTTCCCATTTTTATCAGCTCTTGCCACCAGAAGAGGGACTGAAGAGTACTTTAGGAAGATCATTTCTAAGTTAAGACACATATGAAGGACACATATGAGTAACATAGAAGAAGGTTTTGATTAATGAAAATAAATATTAAAAGTATAGAACGTTGTAAAAATGTAATTTCAAAAATTAATTCAAAGTTTAATATAATTATAAACAAAATTCTGATGGGATTTTAAAATTAAACGTGTCAAAGTGCTTCAACTGTTCATATAAAAGCATAAATGAATAAGAAGAGCCTCCCAAAATGTTGAGAAAAAAAAAGATCAATGAGTTCATGCCCTTCCAAGGATTACATGTATTAAACATATGATTATAAGATGCACTCAAAAAGTCTTGCAACAAAATGGATAGTAGGAAAAATAATCCTGACATTGCAGTAAGTTAAAATAAATTTGTGTCACAAATCAGTGAAGAAGCAATTAGACAGAGTAATTAACTTATTGCAAAAATATAATCAAATCTTTATTCCCATAGCTTAACAAAATAAATTTTAGATGCATAGAGTTAAATATGCAAAAATAGACTCATCTGAAAAAATTTAAAATATATGTGAATATATATCTGCTGTCAGGATAGAAAAAAATATTGTAAGCACAACTGTCATGAAGTAAATTCTCTGCTAATGAACTTGTAAGTTCAAGGCAATTCAGTTCAGTTGTCCAGAAGTGTTTTCTGAGAACTCGATGAAATGACCCAAAATATATATGAGAAAATAAAGGTCTTTGAAGATCTACAATTTTGAAAATGAAGAGCTAAGGGCTGAGGAAAGATGTTTGACCTTCTAGACTTTATAAAACAAGACTGATTAAAAGTGTTGTATTAACACGTGTTGACAAATGGACCTGCTTAACAAAATAGAAAGGCCAAAAAATATGCAATGGTGTTACAAATCAACATAGAAAAAAATGACTATATAGTTGATGGTATTAACAAAATTAGCTTATGATCTGAGGAAAGATAAAGTTGAATTTCTGTATCACTCAATATATATAGAAATAAACTTTTTAAAGGTATTAAATATGAAAGTAATAATATTAGAAAAGCAAAATATGGAAAGAATATCTTTGTGACCTTTGGGGAGGGGAGAATTTCTTAAGACCCCCAAAGCATAAGATATAATGGGGAAACATGGGTGGATTTTACTGCAGCAAAAAGAAAGTTGTCTGTTCCACAAACAACAACACACGGCATGAACAAAGATGTAATACATGAGATTAAATGTAAAGAAAACAAGAAAGAATCAACATCTAGAATATATAGGAGCTTCTGTAAACCAGCAAGAAAATTAGGAAGTTCAAAGGAAAAACTGAGCTAAGGATAGAAATAGAAAATTCAGAGTAGACCCCCCTTCAGCTAAGAAGAATAGGAAAGAAAAATGTTTAACTTCACTAATAAGTAGAGATATAAAAATCAAATAATAATGAAATACTGCTTGATACCCAGCAGTATGGCAAAAACTAAGAAGTTGCAGGATATGAAAGGCTAGTGAGGCTGTGGGGGGAAACAGGGAAGACTTAGACTGTAATGGTGAAATTGTAACTGAGCAGCAATTTTCAAAAGCAATCTGGAAGTACAAAGTGAGATTCCATATTTATATACTCCATGGCCCTGTGTGATACCCTCTATAACTATATAATCCGCTCCTGGGTAATGTAGCCTCCAGAAATCCAGCATAGATTCATAAGGAGATGTAAAATTATGCTTATCACAATGTTTTGTTTGTTCGTTTGTTTGTTTATTATCGTAGCAGGATGTTGCAAACCATCTATCAGTCAACCACAAGGAATACAGATAACGAAAGAGTGGCTGCACACCTGGGGTTCCCTCCAGAGGCTGACCTTCAGACAAAAGCTGAGGAAACCAAAATCTCTTCTGAGGTGGAGAGGTAAAACAGGGCAGCCTCTAAAGAGATGCTTTCAAGTCTGCTACTACCATGGGCAATTGAAGTTTAATCTCACAGACAGGCGCTGGAAAATTGTGGAAAACACATACCTCAGAATACTCTCAGCCCAGGATGAGGGAGCAAAGGTATTTATGTACGCACACCCAAGAGCAATTATTAAGTGGTGCCCAACGGATGTTAATTTCCAGGCACTCTGGTCTGTACTGCACTTTAGCAAAGTGAATTCCTGTAGCCCAAGGGCCAAACACACCGAAGCTGCAAGAGTCAGCCATCTGAAATTTGTCCGGTAAACACAAAAACGGCAAGAAAGTCAGAGGGGATAGGCAGAATGCCAGCAAGCATCTGCTACAGTGATTGTTTAAGAGACTTAATACTACACTGCAATTATCAATATTTGCACATGGCATCTTGGGTAGATTTCAAAATCAAGGTTGAATGAAAATTAAGAAAAACAATGAATGTTTATAAAGACACACATAAAAAAAATACTGTTTGTTTTCTAACTACACATACACCAAATACATACTAGGGAAGAAAGAGAGGGGTAGTATGTAGATTGATGTTGATAGCCATAAACAGAAGGTCATAATCAATATATTTCTGGGTTTTTGAAAAAACAAAGTTTGCTGTATGACAAAGAAAATCAAGCCATAAATAATGAAGCGGGAAAATACCACAGGTGTAACAGGGATTTTTCTATAATCTGTTGAAAGCATGATGAATTGTATATTAAAAAAGGAAGAATCTCAGAGAAAAATGAGTCAAAGACATCAACAAATAATTTGTAACATATAAAATCATGAGTAGCCTTATAAAAGATAGCAAGCATAAAAACGGTGCAGCTATTAGTAATTAAAGAAAAACAAATGCCTCAAAAGCAATGAAATTCTCTTCTTTTGGCTTCTCAAGTTAGCAAATACCTAAGTCAATACTTGCTTCCCAGGATATGACCACAGAGATCCTTCCAGACATGTATAATTTGATATAACCTTTCTAGAAAGCAGACAATATTCATCAAGAACTTTACAAACGCACTGACCCTTTAACTCAATAATTTTATTTCTGGGAATTTAATACAAGGATAAAATCAAAATAAAACCCCACAATTTTGTAAAATGTAGTTCATCACTGTGTTGATTTTGGTAGAAAATACAAGGTAAGACAGTTAATTGAACATGAAACTATAGGGAGATGGTGAAATAAATCACGTTGTATATAGTTGTTGCCAGTTCTGCAGAATCTATGATGTAGGAGCAGAGTTGATCAAAAACACTCTCCTAAAACCCGCCCCCCCCCCCCCACCCGCCGCCCCGTCTGCTCTCTTCTACACAATCACTTCTGGCAAGTGTTTGTTAAACAGTTTATCACTTATCTACTAAAACCAGGTTCTACCTTAGCTGTGGTGATAAAGAAAGTTCCCTGTTTTCAGGAAACTTACATTCTTCTACCTGTGGGACAAGGGACGTGCATATCAACTGAACAAATATATCAACATGATTGTTCATAGAGTGATTGTTCCCACCAGGGGAGAAGATAGCTGGGGGGCCACGATTTTTATGAGGGCCAAATTAGGAAATTTATTAGAAGGTAATGGAAAGTGTCTTAGAAGTATTTTTTTAAAAGATTTTATTTATTTATTTTACAGAGAGAGAGAAAGCACAAGTAGGCAGAGTGGCAGGCAAGGGAGAGGGAGAAGCAGGCTCCTTGCTGATCAGAAAGCCTGATGCGGGGCTCGATCCCAGGACCCTGGGATCATGACCTGAGCCGAAGGCATAGGCTTAACCCACTGAGCCACATAGGTGCCCCTCTTAGAAGTATTTTAATGTTATACAGGTAAAAATGATATTAGAGAGAACAATAGTAAGTTGGAAATAGGTATTGTGTAACATTCAAGGAGAGTGGAGGAATGGAATGTGTCCATACTTTCTATCTCAGGAATTCCTTAAGATGGTTTCCATGGAGCTTTGAATCTGAAGTATTGCTGTAGTCAACCTTGTGCCTAAAACCTGCTACCACCTTCAATAGACATTCTGTCCTAGGAGAGTAATCTATTCTCCTAATAAGAATTTGGTCCTATACAGAACAGTGGTTAACTGAACATAATAATAATAATAAAAAAAATTAGTTCAAAAATAAAAAGTGAAGATTAAGTCAATGATTAAAAAAAAAATCTTCAGTGGATTAGTAAGAGAGTAGGAGAGGGATTTTTTTTTTTTTTTTTAACCTCTGGGTATAGTTTTTATCTGAATGTGGTATGTGGAACTGCTTCAGCCATGAACTCAAGGATGAAACCAACATTGTTGTTGACACAGTAGAGAAATGGGAAGAACCCGAGAACTCAATTTATTCCTAAGCAAAAGAATCAACCAACCTTGATGTCAACCAACTTCCAGTAATGTCATCTCGCAAATGTCTTTGCTATTTGAGCCACAAGTTGCAGCTAAAAGCATCCTTATTGATATCACTGCCAAGGCCAGCTGGCTTTTGCATCTGTCCACAGAGCAACTTTCCATAGGTTTTCTCTGACTGCAAATCTGATATCCATCAGCCATATCTGGCAGCAGACTAAGCCGAAGTTTACTGGTTTTATTGTGCAGGTGAGTAAGTGGCAAGTGTGGCCTATGATTTTGAGAAACCACTTGAGATGGTCCTAAATATCTGCTGGCAGGCTCATTTTTGTTTATTGGATGCTTTCATCGGTGGATTTTAAAATGTTACACCAATTAAGAAGTTCTTCCAAGATAAATTAGAGAAGGGATGTATATGGACATAACAATAACACATTTATAGTGGTGTTCTGAAGAGCATTTTAGAGGGATGGGAAATATGACCTCCTTTTTTATATAGCATATGGGTTTGCAATACTGTACATTTTTAGACCCAATTATATCATTATGCCTTTTATATCCAGTGCAAATTCAGTACTTCCCATTCCTGTTTAGATCGACGCTTCATAACCAACAACCATAGCAATGCCAGCCACTTGGGCCAGCTGAGCAGAATCATAGCCAAAAGAGAGAAAAAGGAAAAACAAAAAAAATTTCCCAGCAAGAAATAAAATATATGACAAGAAAAAGAATCTGGATTTTACACAAAAATAAAATTCCTTTTGAAAGTAATCATACATATTCTTTAGCCTTAAGTAAAGATATAAACTCAGAGGTAGTAAAAAAGGAAAGGGATAAAAGCTTTTTAGTAAGTAAGGGGAGTGATATCCGGATCGAATGTGCCCTCTGAAGTGTGATATAGTGCAAGCCCTCTTAGTTTGTACTTTTCTGGTCAAGCCCTAAGCACACTGGTTTCCATTGGCAGGTGCAGTGCCCCAGTGTGTATGTGTACTGTACTGCTCCAGCTCAGGCAACCAGAAAGGTGTGTGGTTGGCAGAACTATGGTCAGAGTTGTGCTTGGCATGAATGTCAGTTTGAGCAGGGAGCTCTGGTTTGGATACTGACGTTTGGATTTCTCATATTTTGTGACTGTGATTCACAATATTCCACTGGATGCAGAGAAGTTTGACATTCCACAGACTCTCTAGAATAAGTCAGGCTCCATGAATTCAGTAAGAGACATTTGGTTTCAAAGAAGCTTCCCCATACGTAAAGCTAGAAGGCCAACCAGCACTCAGGGAGATTGGTTAGTTTTTCTTTCCTTTTACATTTATAAAAGTTGCACCCAGCTTCCTAACATCACACATTACCTTTAAAAAGAGATTCGTCTAAAAAATAAATGCTTGCAATTAACAAAAGAAAAAATAAATAATAGAAGAAACGTCGGGAACGTGGAACACAGGCTGAATCAAGCCTCCCACCATTTCCTGTGTGTTGCTTCAAGTGTGATCTTGACTTATGCCATGAAGCTGCCCTGACACAGATAGGATAAAGGGCTATGTCCTATTTTCTCTGCTGCATTCAGATGGTTTTGTACGTTGACGTTACCAGCGAACTGGGAGCAATTCAGTCTTTTTGGAAGGTGGAGGAGGAAGTTGGGAGAACTAGGGCGCACATGTATCCAGAGTCAAGTGCACGCCAAGGGCTGCAAAAGTGAGACTTGAACAGACCATATGGGGAAAGGAGGTCACATTTTCCTCAGATACCAGACTTGCTGCCTGCTTCCCTTTCCACGGCCCGAGTTGGGTGTGACCCTGAATTAAGCAAAAGAGGTTAGCTCCCAGGGGATTCTAATCCAGGAACATCAAGGGAGGCCACTCCTGGTCCAAACAGTTCCCGACTCAGTTCACACTCAGGTCATGAACTTTTTCTGAATGAAATCTCTTAGGGTATTTTCTAGGAAATTTCTTTGAACTTAATCTCTTTAGTTCCTTGTGCAAGGGCACAAAATTTCTTTGAACTAAATCTCTTTAGGTCTTTGTGTAAGGGCATTTTGCTGCACATGCTAGTGCTTGTGCAGTGTGGACTCTGAAATCACACTGCCTGACTCACCACTGCCTGGCTTAGAGACTTTGGGCATGTTGCTTAACCTGTTACTGTCTCAGTCCTTCATCTGTAAAATGCAGAAAAAAACAGTGGGTATCATCTGGGGTTGGATGAGCATCGGAGATGTAATACCCTCAAAGCAGAGTGCTTGGCACACAATAACTTCTCAATAGTCTTTGTATCATCATTCACACAATTTCATGTTACTGAATATATTCTTCAAGGAGAAGGGAAAGGAGAAGGAAGATTAAGCTTATTTCATGATGTTGCATAAGGCCAGCCTGAAAAGAGCACTTTCTTCCAAGCAAGATGATGACAATGAAGACAACAATTATGAGTTATTTTAAAATTCTTATTGCTGTATTATATTTTTAAACAAAATGGGAAATGTTTTGTCACATAATTCATCATGAGACTGGTGACAAGTGGCTCAGAGCATCTTTATCAAATAAACAGTAATACATAATAAATCCTTTAAGTCACCAGTTAAGGATCTTTGTATTACAACTCCTGCATTTCTAGATTTGTTTATATTTGTGTTCTATCAGCATATTTGCACCCTTGGTTGGCCATTTCATTTCAAAATGGTCTCACTGGTATTCTAGGCTCTGTGTGGACCAGAGAATACACAGGGAAGGGTCCTTGGCTTCTGGGGCTCCAAACCACTATGCTGCCTTTGCCATATGGATCGAGTACAAGTCTCTAGGAGAATGTTTCAGTGTTTCAACCTAATAGTCTTTCTTCCAACCAACACTATTCTCAGACATATGGCCTTAGCTGGCCAAATGTCATCTCTTCTGAATAGGTCAGCCTGCAGCTGCAAAGATCTCTAGAGCTATTGCATCCTGGAGTAGCATGACATTTTGTGGTTCACTAGAGCTAAATACAATTCTCAGCTGCTGGGACCACAGATTCAATTATTGACTTGACCAATCCTGGCTTCACAAAAATTCGCAATTTATGCTTAAAAGGCTAGTGGTACTACTGAGTATTTAGTAGATTTGAATTGATTCCCAAACACCTGAGCGATTTTGCAAAACAATTCAGAGAGAGATGTTTATTAATTTAATAAAAATAAACTTTAGTCATCATTTTCTTTGTAATTGTAGAGATATATAATAAAATATGTATAATATATATGTATATTATTAAAATGACACTGATTTTAACAAACATAACAGAAATTGTCTTTTCAGGTCAATACTTTGCCTTTCCTTTGCAATTCTACATTTACCCTATTACTTAATACAGTTTTTGAAGTTTTTTTTTCCTGGGAAATGCTTTTATACTGATTTTTCAGACAGGTTTATAACAATTTTACATTTATACTTTGGTCAAAATTAAATTTTATTACTCACTTATATTCTTTCATTTTTTCATTCATTTATTGTCTTAGCAAATCTTAAAAGGAAAACAAAAACAAATCTTGATACAGCCTTCTATGTCCCAACCTGAAATTTAGCACTGGAATTCTAGAAATCAAGATCTAGATGCTCCTATCCTTAAATAGTGATGGGCTAATAAGAAAATTGAAAGGGTCATTTCTAAAATAAATCTCTCTCAAAAGACAATGAGGTGCAAATGAAAATATTCAGATAAATTTGTCTCTGAATAATGAGTTCATTATTCTAACATCTAACATGAGTTATACCATGAGTAATACCAGGGAGCAGTTCTACTTAGGAATATTCAAACGTTGTATCTTCCCAGAGTAACAATTTTGAGCTTAGTAAATAAAGTCTGGAATTTTTGCTCAAAACAAGCACTACTTCTTTATAGCTGTACTTTACTTTTATACATGCATTACTTCTCTCAAGAAACCTGCATAACTTTAAAGCCCAGGTGATCTTTACACAGCCTCCAGATAGAGAACAATGCATCATGTTTTCTCCATTTATGTGGAAACACAGTTAAGGGATTTCCCCCAAAAGATAAACAAATCACTGATGAAACAAAAAATACAACCTAAATATCCACCTGCAAAATATTCTAGTTCTTACACCAGAGTTCCAGGTACTTGCACATGAAATTATACTTGAATTCTTCGAGGATTCAGAGTCCACAAGTTAGCAGTTATTCTTATTACAAAGATATCAGGCTTTCTGGGTAAACCCAATCCTCATGAATTTGTTAAATGATGTCATACATAGGTAATCTTCTGTGAGCTCTATTGTTTTAAAAAATGGAAGCTAAGACTGATGTTTACTGAAAATTAATGTTGCTTAAGTTATGCAGTAAAGGACAAGCAGCAGTAGGTTAGAACAATTGTGAATCCTTGGGAAATAATTCAAATTATACATTCCAGATAAGATATTCAACCACTTAGGACATCCACTGACTAGGAGCTTCTCATGTTTGAATGTGCTTGTGAATCTTGGGGCACAGGGAATGAGAAGGTGGGTCTCATTAAAATACAGATTCTTATTCTACGCGTGACCGATTGGCTCTGTGTGCTCAAGCCCCTCTTCTGTATTCTGTGTTTACCAGGTTGGTCTGTGGTATACTCTGCCAATGGAACACAACACATAGACTCAATGGATGAAGGAAAAAGAGCACCTTCTTTGTTGTTTCCATTGGGCTTCTTGCCTCCTCCATGAAGGTCATTTTAACAATACCATTTCACACTGACAGGGTAGTGCCTTCCTGTAACAGCAGCTGAATCCAGTTCAGATTTTCCAACATTTGTTGAACCAGCTTCACTTCACCACAGGAAACCAGCCCTCGTCCATAGAGTTTTCATTCAGAGATGTGACTTTCAGATTCAAGGGGCCCTTTGTCCCAGCTGAGATGCCAACGCCAGCTGCCCAGTTGCCTCTCCTCAGGACTATGGGTCCCAGCCAATGTGGTCCCTTCTTCTTGTTCAGGGTCACCAGCATCAGCGGACCAGCATGCCATTTTTTTTTTTTTTAAGTGGGCTCCACGCTGGGTGTGGAGCCCAACACAGGGCTTGAACTCACAACCTTGAGGTCAAGACCTGAGCTGAGATCAAGAGTTGGATGCTTAACCAAATGAGCCACCCAGGTGCCCCACCAGCATCCCATTTTCATTGGTCTGGATTTCAGCTCCATGGCGCCTCTCCATGCTCCCAATATTTAATAATCCAACCAGACCTGGGAGTCAGAGATTCTCTGTAAAACCATTACATCCATAATATCTCTATGTTTTCTTTTTGCTTTTCTAAGTTATCTATGTAAAAACTTTAATTCTAGTTTTTTTTAAATATAAATTCTATCTGTTTAAATGAAAGGTGTGTCCTTTGTCTGCTTATTGGACCTCAACTGATACTGTAGGTCTGGGATGGGCCTTGATATTCTGCATGTCTAACAAGCTCTCAGTGATGTTAATATCTCTGGTCTAGATGTCACACTTTGGCAAAGCAACATGACTGGGAAATTTATGAGAGTTCTTAGTATATGGTATTTACATATACACCAAGTGGTAAATGTAAACACTGAACATTTATAAGTGCAAAGATGAACAATATTTGTAAATATTAATGAGTGCCTTGAAAATCAAGTAACTACCCCCAAACATCTCACCCCAAACATCTTGGGATGATAGCAATACGGGCACATTGAGAAACATCTTCGGATCTTGAGAGAAGAGGAATCCAGATAAACTCAGAACAGAAGTCACTCTCTGACACGACCCTTGTTTCATATGGAATGTGTGTACAGGTGGGAATATATTTGTAAGTGGAGCATTGTTTTAGAAAGGGACTTAATTTGAAAACTGGGAAAAAAGAAACCAATGACTTGAGCTGCTGAACTGGATATAATGATTTGAAACACCTGTCAGCATTTAAATGTATACGCCAGTAATATGTTTGGTAGAATCTTTCATACCCAAATACATAGATATTTAACTAATTAAATAGGATTCCAAAATACATACAATATGATATGTTGAGAAATAAGTGCCCAGTTGATAGGAATACGACTTCAGACATGTCTGAAATCCATTTCTAAGAGGGATTATCAGATTCCAGAAAGATCTATTAAAAGCTTCTGACTCAACCCAGCAAACTGAACAAATTCAGGGATGTGCTAGGAATGCCTTGTACTAGCCATAAAAGCCTTAAGTTCATAGGAGGCATGAGTATGAATGATTCTGTGGCCAAATGCACTCATCATCCAATCTAGTAGACTTACTGTTGTAACCTGCTACACCAAGGCTGTCAGGGCTGCAGACAGGATTGCCAAGTCATCACAGAACACCCAAGAATGGCCACAGAGATATAAAGGGACCCACTATTCTATGATAAAAAGAGTAAGTTTAGTTTCCCAAAAGAACTCAATAGGATTATCATCCTGTTGAGGGGGTTACAGGCATGGGGATCTATTTTCTATATGGATGATGCTGCTTTTACAAAGTTACATGGTTATATCCTTAACATATATTAAAAGAACTAATATAACCTGTGACTTTTATCATCTTTCCTTCAGTCAGTTACACTTGTGGCAACTATGTAGTATTCAAGAATGCGGGCATTTTTAGAATTTAGACATTCCTTCAGTAGAAGCCTGCAAAATTCATGATAAGGAAAGGCAATTTAAATATTTGCCTAGAGAACCAGATACGTTATTTTGGAATTTGTATATCTGAGGAGGGTCTGTGAGGATATTGTTCATCCTGTTTACCAAGCTGCTGAACCTAGTACCTGGGAAATAGCAAACTTCCAATAATAAGCCTTGAAAAGTAATGAAATATGTATTTAATGAGTTATGAATCATTCTAGCTCAAGAAATTAGTTTCTAGAAGGTAACTAGATATTGGTATTCTTAGGCAGTAAGTACTTAGGAATAATGAAGCCCAGTGAAATAGTTCTGTTGTACCAACTTCCACTGAAATCTGTTAATGATGGTGACCAGGTGGGAAGAGTATGACAATGAAAAAATAATATCTCTCTTAGGAAAGAATACAGAGAGACTAGAAATGAATAAACATGACCCTAGAAGAATAATTTCCGTAAATTAGAGGATGAAGCATTGTATATTGGACCTTTTGAAGGAATTGTACTTGTAATCCAGATAGTTGTTCAGTTTCCCAGAACACTTTGAAATATGGAATTGCCGACTTCATAAAATGGTCCATTTCATAGTTGATCGCTTTAAATTCTTTGAAAGATTTTCCTCGTGGAAGTCAAAATATGTCTCCTGGTACTCTTTGGTACTAGGTCGACTTGTTAAAGCAACTGATATGCTAGTAAGTCTTTCACATGGCATCATGTCAATATTTGAATATCGCTATGAGGTTCTCTGAAATGTTCTGTTCTCTCACGGACTCACTGCTGGAACCCTCTATAAAGAACATGGTTTCTGAATCTTTCTCTACCTTGGGAAACAAATTTTACCTGTCTAGCCTGTTTTCTGAAGTCTAGTGTCTTTCCCAGACTGCTTAGAATATTGAACCTCTTAGACATATTAACTGAATGTAAGATGGCTATCTTTCCCCCATGACATAGTTCTATAATGCTACAACATCCTTGTGTTTATCTTAATTTAGTCTGTCATCCAAAATGTGTATTTTGGAAGTAAGGACGGAAGAACAACTTTGCTTTGTTGTCATTACATGAGTCTGGAAACTGTTAGGTGAACTGGATTCATTTAGTGGAAATTATGTGCTTACATGCAGCTCCAATTTTTAATCTACAGATAGTTTTTACATGCACTCCAGATCTTCAGCATAATTATTCAAATTAGGGAAAAGGGAGGCTTGATTTGAACCCAGAGTCCTCTGAAATTTCAAAAGTGAGAATTTTAATAAGAAGCTTTGGGAGAAGGATTGCTAAGAAAATTTTTACTATTTACTATTTAGTCAAAGTCTTAGCAGTAGAAGATGACAGAGATCTTTCTGAATCATAAGTCCCCATGAACGACAATCATAAGGAAGTAGCCTAAAAATGCCTCAGAAGCATTAAGCATAAAATTGAAATCTGTCTCTAAAGATTTTATTAAGATTATAGCAACCCAAAGGATAAAGACTTTCTTAAATTTATTAAAAATAATAATAAAAGTGGCCTGTAAGACTTTGCTTATTCTATTTCACTGTGTACTTCAAACATCCCATGATTGTCTAACATTAGGCTTTTATTTATAGCAACATTCAGATCCTTCTTTTTTGAACTACATAAAGTAGGAGACCCATCGAAAGTTCTTACACCTGCCAATCAATGAGTTTCCCCAAGGTCTTTTTCATGAATTACATCAGTAGTTGCTGTTATGCCTTAGGTGTAACAGTTTGATTTTGAATATATTTGAACTCAGAAGTCATGACTCTCTCCTTTGTGTAGTGAGGAAACGTCAATGAATCTGTGAAACCAGTGAATATGTATTGCTTCCTTTATATCTGTTCCTTTGTGTCTGGGCATTTTCTCATTATAGAGGTTTGGAATGCCTTAATGCATTATAATGATCTCATTTGTACTACTGTCACATCTTCAAGTGCTTAGCAAAAAGAGTTAAGGTTCAGGCACAAAATGAGTTATACCAGAAATCAATAATATTAGTGGCTAAAATTTGGCAACCAGAAATGGATCATTTTTCAAACTTACATGAAGCATAATGTTGCAAACAGCATTCCAAGGATTGGCAACATAAACTAATGATAAACCTGAAGGGGACCAAGGTCATACCCCAACCTAAACAAAGATAATTCTTCCCATTCTCAAAGCTTTTAGAGGAAATATGAAACCATAGATGTTACGTTTTGATATTTTTGCACTGAACATAAAACCCAAGACTCAGTCATGGAAGCTTAAATATCCTCTGGGATTCTAGGAAACAGACTTTTCCCTTAGGCTAACCCCTGAAATAGAGGCATCAAATTGGTGGTCCACTGCTCCAGCTTGGCTCACGCGAGTGCGTCTTCTTGGATAACTTGCACAGAGAGATTAAAAAAAAGTACGTATTTGCAAACATTAAAACACTTGGCATTTCATATATAAATACCAGAATTCTCTTCAAAAATAGGAAGGTCTGGCAACATAGAATACTCCTTCCACATGCAACCATCTCCTGGAGCAGAGTAGGTATTATATACTTTAGAATGGATAAACCATTTAGTTGGCCATTCAATATTCTTTATTTGTTTATCTTACTTCCCTTTCCCTACAGGGTAGAACAAAGGGGAAGATAGCAGAGTCAGTTCCAGACTATAATGACTATGACTATAAGGAGGAAGATTTTGGTTTAACCTTTGAGGAGACCAGTTTTAGGACAGACTGCTTTTGTACACACTTGATTTAGAGCTACAGGTAACCTCTATCTGATCTAGAGTAATGCACTTTCAGTATGATTCATCTCACTGCAAGTGTTACTAATTTAACTCTAGTTCCACCTAGGAGAACAGAGTGATCCAGGTGAGAATCCTAAAGACTTTGTCGAGCAAGAGGAACACTCCAAGTGTGGTTGGAGGCTACGGCCATAGGACAGGAATGTACAACTAATGTGAAGTGGCAGCTGCGATTGCAAAGGAGAAGGCACAGGGTAGAAGCAATATAAGATGATGTAACAGGTATATTGTAGCCAACTCAATGATCAAGATAGATGAGAATGAAGGAGTTGTATGAGTTGAGTTGTTTAAGAGTTTGGCTGCAAAAGGAAAGCATTTACTGGTGGCAATTTAGAAGATGCCTGGGTTGGGCTCCAGATGCCCATCTGTATGCTGAGGTCCTCTGCCAGCTGAACAGCTGAGCTAACAGACTGAAACTAGACCAATCTCTTGGGTAGGTGGAAGGAAAGCAGACAGGATAGGAAATAAGCCATCCATCTCTCAATATTCACAGTTGCACTTTCAATCCAATATTGAATCAATAAAAAAAGTCAACATTTTTGAAACCAATTAGAACTTTTCTAAAGTGGTGAAAGTCAATCTTAGTTTCCTTTTTTTCCCCATAAATGAATAAAAGCAAATATTTATTTTATTTTGGGAATAATTTTATTTCTGAAATTTACAAACATGAAAATGACATTATGAACACTTACATTTATGTGGCTGAATTATGGTATGTGGTTGAATTATAGTAAAGAAACCAAAATGAAATCTGAAAATAATAATTGCTATAACTGATAATATCGTAATATAAATAATTATATATTATGAATAAGGCACATGGCTTACATTATATTATTTCGTCATTGCAACAAATCTGCATGGTAGATATATATAATTCATATTTTATAGATAAGGGAGTAAAAGCTTAGGGGGAGCATTCATACACCTAGTGAGTGGAAAAGTCAGGATTGCAATCAAAGATGATACGATTCTTTCTACCAGATAAAACACATACAGGGAAAGTAAAGAGGGAGATCAATGAGACAAGTGTAGCTGGGACATTGATTAATCTCAAAGGTTACTTTCGATTTTCATAGTTTTTTAAATACTATCAGTGTATTGGCATATACTCGAATGTTGCATGGGGAAAGGAATATCCACACTTCCATGAGTAATTCCATGATTTAGTTATTTGCTAAGCCGTTGGTTAAATACCAAGTGCAAATGTCACTTTATAAAACATTCTAATAAGTAGCCATTAGTGGTATTTTTATGATGATTTTGAAATTAGAATCTATAAGTTATGAGATTTTTTCTTTTTCCCAATTCTCATATCATGTATTTATTTTTCTTGCCCAACTAAGCTACAGAGGATCTCCAGTACAATTATAGAAAGAGGCGGATGAAGTAGACACCTCTGTTTCATTTCTGATTTCAGAACTATATTTTTTTTAACATTTCATCATCAAGTATGATGTTTGCTATAAGTTTTCATACATGCCTTTAATTAGGTTAATGATGTTCACTTCTATTTATTAATAATTTGTTACAGATTTTTCATAAAAAGATGTACTATTTTTCTCAAATGCTTTTACAGAATCTAATAAAATGATTATATAAAGTACTATTTTACTCAGTTAGTATATTATTATACATCTTTAATTCCTAAGGTGAAGTACATTGATAATGATGAGTTATATATTTTATATATTGCTGCATTTAGTTGACTAAAATTTCATTTAAAATATTTATATCTTATGTCCATAAGTAAGATTCTCCTGTAATTTTTGTTTGAAACTTGTCTTGTTGAGTTTTGCTATCAAAGTTATACAAGTCTGTATAAGTTGGGGTTCTTCTATAGAGAAATAGAACTAATAGGTGATTGTGGGTGTGTGTGTGTATATATATATATATGTATGTATATATATGATTTATTATAGGGAATTGGCTCACATGATATGGAGGCCAGGAAGTTCCACTATTTACCCTCTGCAGCTGGAAACCTAAGAGTCGGTGATATAGTCCAAAGGGCCGAGAGAATGACAGCCTAATGTAGATTCTAGACCAAGCCTGAAGGCTTGAGAACCAGGAGCACTGAAGGCAGGAGAAGATCAGAGTCTTAACTCAGTCAGGCAGAAAGTGAATTCGAATTTCTTCTACCTCTTTGTTCTGTTGAGTCCCTCTACAGATGGGATGATATTCACCTGTCAATGAGGTTCGAAGTTTCTGGCTTTTGGGTTCTGACAGAACATCAGAACTGTTGGGTAAGTAATCTAAATAGCTTAGCATGGTATTTTTCACAATTTGTGAAGTAGCAGAATTTCTTCTTCAAATGAAACCTCACAAAAATGCCAGTCTAGAAAACTGATATATGCACAGCCCTTGTTAAGGTGTGAGGTAGCAGGGTGGCAGCCAAAGGGGGTACCCCTGGGTTTTCTTCCTGTTCTTTGTGCTTATTCCAGAGGTACCCTGCAGACATCTGGGCTTTGTGAAAACTACTTGTTGGGTAATCACTCTGAACTGGGAGAGCCTGAGAAACAAAATTGAAATACCTGGACACTGGTAACATCTCAAATGCAATTTATTCAGCCAAATAGGATTTATTTTTCTGTGAAACTCCTCAGTTAAATGACCTTTTAACTTTACAGCAAAGGGGATGTTAAAAGGGGAAAGGGATGATGAATTTATTCAGTTACAAAGAATACAGTATCCATGTTGAAGGTGGGATTCGTGTCACCCCAATGTGCTCATTTCTTTAGGGGTGAGGATGAGGCAGCTCTTGTGCACTCTATTTTATGAGAACTCTTGCAAGCATGCCTTGCTATTTGCATTCTCATACCATATGTACATTTTTTCGTTGTTGTTGTTAGAGCACAAGCGGTGGTGAAGGGCAGAGGAAGAGGGAGAGAGAGAGAATCTTAAGCAGACTCCACGCCCAATATGGAGCCTGACATGGGGCTCAATCCCAGGACCTTGAGATCATGACCTGAGCCCAAATCAACAGTCGGACACTTAACCGACTGAGCCACCCAGGTGCCCCATCTCATATCATATGTTCTTCACAACATCATCTTCGTGGTTACATGAGAGTGAACTACTAGTGAATTCTTGGATTATATCAACCCAAGGTTAAATAATGAACAATGAATATAGCCAGGAAAATATGATGGATACTGCTAATGATAAATCTATTGGCTTTTGTTTAAATATTCAGTGGAAAAAGTATGCACAGTTCTCTCACAAGCATTTTGATGAAAATGATTGTTTACTTTAGAGTTGCTAAAGTTTATTTTATTATTGGGGGAGCTTTCTTTTGCTTTCAGTCTCTAAAAGGAACTGTGTGGAAAATATGCATTTAAAAATCATAATAGAAAATAGAATTGCCAAGACAACTGATTGGCTAGCTACTAAATTTAATTGTACTTTCAGGTACTCTTAAATAAATTCCTAATTAATTTGCTTTAATTCACAAAAGTATAATTATCTATCTACCTCCTTCTACATGTTCTAAGGGAGAGTGATACAGAAAACCTAATTTTCTCTCCTCCAATGATATGAACAAAAGTACATTCATAATTTTGAGAAATATGCCTACTAAGTAATTATATTCTCTGTTTAAAATTATTCTAAAAATTTGAATCACTGGATAAAAGTTCCTTAGTATTGCATGAGTCACCACAGTCCAAACGCAACGTCTCAGATATGTATTCAGGAATCTCTATTCTAGGAGAGAGTTTGCATAATGCAAAACATTTCTCATCTTATTTGGCTCTTGTATACCAACAAAGGGGTATATTTTCTAAATGCTTAAATAATCATTAAAAGAGATTCTTATAACATTTCTGCAGGGCATATAATAGCATCTCTGTCTTAGCAGTAAGGAAACAGAAGTGAAATATAAAGATAGATTAAAGACTTTGTAAGAGATTGAAGCTGGAATTTTCCAGGCCTCCCCACAGAACTGCATCATCATCTTCATTCACTGAAAAAATATATATAGAATGTGAAAACATTTGGTAATAATGCTGAATCCAGAATTTTTGTTCTCTTCTTGAGGCTGATGAATTAACTTTCTCAATCACTGGATGGAGTTTGCTTTCTCTGGAAAACTCTACATTTATGTAAATTTAAAGTTAACTCACATCAGAATTGACCTGAAAGTATGTAAGGAAAAACATCAAACAGTGACTTGTTGCAATCCAGGGAAGGCCTAGGTCAATGTGGAGAGTTAAGAGGGAAAAAGATTATTCCAGTTTCACAAGAAGACGTGAAACCAACATTTTATTTAGAAAGGAAGTATTTTTTCTCTTTTAGGGAAAAAAAGTTGACTCAAAAATGTTATCAATCAGTGCTTTTGAAATTAGCATTTAATTTAAAATTTACTGTGTGAGTTTCATTGTGAGCAGGACTGACCTTGCTTATCAAAATACAATAAAATGTTTTTCTCAGCAAATTGACACTTTACACTAAAACACAAAATGGAAAGTCTGAATTGATTTTTTTTAGTACATCTTTCAACCCTGATTTTACACAGAACCTGGATCCCATTCCCATGCTCAATTGCTTCTATTAACTCTACCCAGTCCTTCATCATTTTTATTTCATTCCTTGAACAACTCTCGATTCATACCTATGTGGAGCATATGAGGAGATCACAAAACATATGAGCCACAAATCCAAGTCTGTATCAGCAAAATTAGCTTCGAGATGAGCAACAAGGACATTTCCAACTGAAGACAAGAAGCAATGACAGGAGAAAGGATGTCTAAGTAAAGGGAGGTCTTCAGCTGAGCCGTAGGCATAATAAGGATTATATTTCCCACATAATATCACAAAAAGATCTATTAATCACCTTTCCTAAGTAAAAATAGATTTCGCCCACTTATGGGTATCCATAAACTTATTTGTCTAATAATAATATTGCTATTATAGATAACATTTACTGAGTTCTTGCCATGTGCCACATACCAGATACAAAGAACTATGTAAATCATAAGGGCAGTAAAATTAGAAATGAAAGCTAATAGAAGCAGAAAGCCTATTTTTAAAGAATAGATTTTAACCAAGTCCAGGTAGGAAACCTTTCAGTAATTAACAAAACATACCCAAGAGAGGACAGGTGGAATATGAAAGGATGCTGACTTTGATGAGTTTTGTGGTAGACTCTGAAGCATGATACAAAGTATCAACACTAGCCAGAAGTTAGAAGTGTGAGGAGAAAATAAGAACCAAAAAATAAGAACTTTATATGTATTTCATTAAATGCTAACTAAAAACAAACAAAAACGCAGGGAGTAATACCCCCCATTTTACAGATGCGAGCTTAAAGCTAACTTCATAAGGGCCAGAACTAGAATTCACACTTAGCTGAGCGTCATTCCAAAACCCATGTTTGGCTCTTAGAATTTTCTCCCTCTGACACCAACCAGAGCAGGGATAACTGTTTTACCCATTCCTAAATAATGTCTTCAGCCCAGTCCTACTGCAAATGTGTTCTGGTAAATAAATATCCAAACCTACACTGTAGTCACCTGGGTTACATTGGAATATAAGAAGGTCATTTTTCTAATTCCTATAGACTGGCTTTGGGCCTTTGGGTGGGATTTACTCAAAAGATTATACAACTGCAGGGAGAAAATTTGAAAATCAGGTTTCTGAGTTGATACAAATTTGAACAAAAGCAGTTCATGCTAATTGTCATCGAAGTACATCCTCCTTAATTGGGTATTACATTAACTGGGAATCCAGGTAGATGAAAGTTTACCATGAAGTTATATTATTCCAGTTATTCAGACCACAAATCTTGGAATCATCCTTGATGATTTTTTTCTCCCACACCCTTTATTCAGTCTCTTGGGAAATTATTTTGTCTATCTTCAAAATATATCCTGAATGTGACCGTTCCACACCACCTTCACAGCCACCTCCCTGTTTCAAGCCCCCATCACGTCTCACCTGAATTACTGCGCCAGCCTTCTCATGGATCCCTCTGCTTCCTTCCCCGACCTTTACTTTCTGTTCTTCACACAATATCCAACTGATCCTTTTTAATCTCAGGTGCTCCTTAGTTCAAAACCATTGACATTCCATGTTGCTGGGGGTATAAGTCAAAATCCTGATAATGGTTTATATGGCCTGACATGATCTCCACCCTCACCTCCTTTACTCTCCAGTCTCATCTCCAATTACTTTCCTCTTTGCTGCCTCTGTTCCAGCCACACTGGTGTCCTTGCTATCCTCAGTATGTGAACTATGCTCCCACCTTAGGGACAGGGTAAAAGCTGTTTCCTCTACCTGAAATTCTCTTCCCACCTGATACCACATGGTTACCCTCCTCATCTCCTTCCTATCTTTGTTCAAATGTCACCTTTTCAATAAGGTCTATCCTCTCTAACTTATCTACAATCTAACATCCCTTACAACCCTTTTTATCATGCTCTACTTAGGTATTTTTGGATTATTATCTCAGGTCTCTGTAAGAATGTTTCAGGAGACATCTGAGATAATAATCCATATACTTCAGGAATTTTAAAGAGGAACCTAAAGACCAACCTAACTCTACACCCTGTTCTGCTACCCTTTTTGGCTGTAACAGGTAAGCATCTCCTTTAAAAAATGGCACCAGAGTGGAATTGTTCCTTATACTCCATTGGGAAGCCAATTATCTCATTCCTTATAATCCACATCCCTGCCACGCAGTAAATTAATTTTTATTCCGGAACATTCTTGTCAGGAAATGTAAAATGATATTTCCATAACTGAGTATATTGACTCTTCAATATGATAATATAGCTTTCAAAATAGCCTCTCGGAGTCAGAAAAAAATATTTTAATGCTTAGGAATTCTGTAGGTATTGAGTATGTATCATTGCTTAATGGATTTATTCAAAATCCTCTTGGCTGAGAGAGTACATATATATATTCTCTCTCTATATGTGTTTATATACACATATATTTACCATATATATTTACATATATATACACATGAGTGTGTACTTGTGTGTGTATATATATCTTCAATGATGTAAATTAAATAAACTTGATCTGGTTGTTTCCAAGAGTCCAAGAGTTCTAGAAGCATTGCAAGGCAATGCTTAGAGGAAAAGATGAAGTATTAACAAAAACGAAGAGGATCAGGTAGCTTTTATTCGACTGGACTATATTTTCGTTTTGTATAACAACAGGTGAGCTTTTATCTATGGGTGCTTTCTAAACAGACCTCAGCACTGTAAGATAGTTTCACTGATTTTAGGTTTTTGATTATATGAAAAACACTTTAAGTATTTCGTTTCCTCCCTCACTGAATTAAATTTAGGTTGCCCTAGATTTGAAGCTAATAGGGAAAAACACTTGCACACTAAATGTTTATTCAGTTGCTGCAGCTCCAACTATGCTTTTTGCAGTAAAGCATAGCACAGTAGACTACACACAACCGCAGCAGCACTTTGTCACTCCCGTGAAATAGGCCATAAGTGGTCATTTCTGTCCTGGAGAAATCAGAATAACCAACAGTACACTCGTCAGTGCAATGAATAGATTTCAGTCAAGTCAATAGAATTTGGTATTGATTGGTCTCAGGATCCCATCCCTCATCATAGCCTTTGTTCCCAGGTAGCTCTTCACCATTCAGGGAGGTGGCTGAGGAGCTCAGAGACTGGGTCCCTCTGCAGGTACCCCATCTCATCTAGGAATCCACTACTCCAGCAAGGCTCTTCTCTGGGACACACCTTTTGCTTTCAATCTAGTTCTTATCTTCGATTTCACCCTTTAAGACTTGATTTCAACACACCTTTTGCTTTCAATCTAGTTCTTACCTTTGATTTCGCCCTTTAAGACTTGATTTCAACCTGTTCTGAAATTCTTACAATGCCCTTCCCTAAAACAGACTTCAGTTACACCTTGCATCAGACCTTGCAACTGAGAAATACCCAGGAATTTTTCTTTTTTTCTTTCTCTCTTTCTTTCTTTCTTTCTTTCTTTCTTTCTCTTTCTTTCTTTCTTTCTTTCTTTCTTTCTTTCTTTCTTTCTTTCTTTTCTTTCTTTCTTTCTTTCTTTCTTTCTTTCTTTCTTTCTTTCTTTCTTTCTTTCTTTCTTTCTTTCTTTCTTCTTCTTTCTCTCTCCCTTTCTTCCTCCCTCCCTCCTCTCCTTTCTTTCTTTCTTTTCTTTCTTTCTTTCTTTCTTTCTTTCTTTCTTTCTTTCTTTCTTTCTTTCTTTCTTTTTCTTTTTCCTCTACCCCCCCTTTCTTTCTTTCCTTTTTTCTCAACTCAGAGAAAGAGCCCCATGCCCTCTGCTTTTCCTTGAAGAAAGGGGGAGGGTAGCTAGATCTCAGACCACTCTTGTTAAGATTCAGAGCAAAGGAAAAAGGATTTCTTATTAGAAATGTCTCACCTTATTTGTGACATAGACTAACTCTATTTGACTTCAGAATTTTGGAATCAGTTTCTTCAGTAATAATTTAGCAGAAACATTTCTTACTAATCAGCGATCCACGGTTTACCGGATTTTTTGTTTTTTGGGTTTTTTTTCTTTTAGGTTATAGGCTCCTTGAGCAGTGTTTAACAAAGTGTTTTTCAAGTAATATTTTGAACAGATTGTGCTGCCCTGGGCTGGAGAGAGAGGTGATTATCTCTTCTACTTCCTTATAAGTTTATTTGAAGGTTGTTTCCTTATAAAGCATTTTATCATACAGATCTAAGATATTTGTATGATTCTCCCCTGCTTTAACCATATTTTAAGACATTAGAAAACCCTCTACATTTAACATTATTCTTTAGTCTCTGCCAGGAAATACGGGTCCTTTTTTAGATTTTCTATCTCACACTAGAATTCAAGACAAATGCCACAAAGCCATATACCAAAGGTTATGAGTAGACCTCATTTGGAAATTTTACAAAAGCTTAGGGTCAGCAAGAGTAGGAAGGACATAGGTCCATGATTCATAATGTCCCCATCATCCCTCAGAGGTGTGCTCTGGGGCCAGGGCGCTGAAGGTCCTATAGTGTGGGTGTCTGTTTCAGTGGAGAGACACCCCCCTTTTCCCCTTTTTAAAGGTCAAATGAGGAAAGCAGCCTTGCCAATGAGGAGATTAGAAGCTGTTGGAGCAAAGGTGTCTGGATTCGTGTGCTGGCTCTTTACAGACGTTATTTGCTATACAAGCTGCCCAGCCTTAGGAGACCCAAAGGTGTATGGAATATTGCAGACTTCTGCCATGACACAAAGTCACTGGTCCCACTGAAAGATGACCTTGGTGGGAGACCCTCCCTCTGAGGAAAATTGGATCCTATAGTCCCAGCTAAACTCTCCAGAAAACCCTAGCTAAATTCCCAGGGCCATTTAAAAATAATCCTGCTCATTTTCTTATAGCTGCCTTATTGATGCTTTAGATGCTCTGTTATATAATGAAGGAAATTATTGACCTGAAGTTTGAGCATTTTGGAGATGCTCAGTGTAGCGTCCTGACATCCTCATAGGATACAGTGATACCTCCAACATTTTTTTTTCTTTTTGAGGTCCTGAAATGTTGGGAAACACTAAATTAAGCCTTTAATTAAAGACTGATTTTTAAAATTTTTTAATTTTATGGAAATACATTGTATTCTTATTTAATAAACTACTACACTGTAGTTTAGATGAATAGACCACAGTAAATACCCAGTGTACGATGCAGTACTAAGGATAGTTTAAAAACAATAATTTCATGAGTGATATTGATGTGAACTGAAGGCCTTGGGAAAGGTTTCATGGCGGGAGGATTTGAGGCATCTTGAAAAAAGTGGAAGATCTGTCAGTGCTTCACAAAGACAAAGATGGTTATGCTACCGGATGTGTGGGCAGAAGAGGGAACCATAACAGCAACAGCACTGATACAGGGCTGGGAATGAGAGTGATTTCAGTGTGAAAGCTCTGTAGGGTTGACATGAGTCAATGTCTAGGCTCATGACACCAAGTCAAGTTTGTTATGAGAACTAGGGTCAAGGAGTACTTACTGGTCAAGTCCCACATTAAGTTGGAAAAGTTCTTCAAGAGGTAAAATGGGCTTCAGTTTTATAAAATTCCTAAATTAAAGCACAAAATAGAGCTGGAACTCATTTACTTGTAACCCATCTTTATTTATTAGTAGATTTAAGAGTAAAGTCCTTAAGAAAGCTTTTAATAATTTAACATTTTAAGTTCACAAAGAACTCCCAAATCACTTTGCTGAACTTCATATTTATAAAGAACTTATGTAGTTTTGTTGCTGCTATTAACAAGGTAGCTGGGAATCTAGATTTTTTTTCATAACAAGAACTGTATTAGAATAGTAATATATTTTGTATATTCTCCTAAAGTAGAACTTCAGAGAAGTATGTCAAAGTTTAATTGTTGAGTATATGAAAACATCTGTCTAATGAGAACAAAGGAAGAAATCAGGAAAACAGAGAAGGATAAGTGGACAAATAGTTGGCTGCCATTCCTCAAATCTCCATGACAAAGGTGCACATCAGATAGACAAAATCAGTTAACACGTTTAAAAATGTAATTCTGTCCACAGTGTTCTCCACCAAGGCCTCCAAGTCCCACCTGTGGCCTGGATGCTAATCCAGACTCTCAGGGAGATGAAGACAATAGAGTTAGAGAGAGAAAACTTGTTACTTATTTAACAAGTTATTATTCAACAATTTTAGTAGCTGTAAATGGATAATAATTCCCAAATCTCAAAGGATCAAAAAAGCACTAATGAGAATAGAAACCTAACTACTTTCCTTTGCCATCTCCTATTTTAGCTGCTACTCACACTGACTTTTATTTTTATCTCCATTTATATTCGTAAGTTAAATATGGCATGCAAAGAAATGCAAGATGGATTTGATGGTGCATGTTGAGAACTAGAGAAATCTATGGTATTGGTAACTATTAGCGCATCTCGTCCTGATTACTTGTTACTTATTTCACTGTAAAGGTCTGTAGCAAGATGTGACAGTGAGCTAGGAAACAAAGATCAAAGTGAATTTATACAGTATAGACAATGGGAAGAATGTTGTCATAATCAAACAACCTAGGTTTAATTCCCAGAAACATAATTTCTGATAAGATTTTGCCTTCTGTTTTAAAATACCTTACAAATATGCTGAATATTTCATTTGCTGAGTCTCACATCCACTTTACCCTTCTCCACCCTGCTGAATATCCTGGGTACATGGACTACCTCAACAGTCTTCTTGTCACATAGCTTCAGTTTGACTCTGACCAATGAAAATCACAAGTGTGAATTTGAAAGGCAAGGAAAGAGCAACTTCAAATAAAGACCAAGACCCTTCCTTTCCAGGTCTTGTATTACAAGTGGCTCCATTCCTTTGCTAAAGTCTGGAAACCCAATTTTGATGGCTCATGTATTTGAGAAGCACATGAATAATTTCCTTGTCCTGTGGGGAATAAGAAAGTGTTAATCTGGATCACAAAGTCTCATAAAGATCATTCAGATTATCATAGGTAGTTGTATAGTATGATGCACAAGTGGAGGTCAAGGCATTGCAGAGTAATTGTCTGTGGTATTTAGTCACTGTGGTGACAGCAGTTACTAAAAACTTTCTGTGACAACGGATGGCTGCTTCTGATGGCCCTGGAAAGCATACAGAAGGAAAATGACACACTGATAACCTTAACACCCAATTCAAAATATGGCTGGGGAAACAAAAATCTCTATGCTATCTTTGAAGGACTCCTTTATGTCCTATAGTGCAAGGATAGATACGGTTGAGGACCAAGCTCAGGGTCTGACTGTAAGAGTATAATTTTAGCACCAATGTTGTGAAGAATGCCAAGTCTTTTATGTTAAAATAAAGTAATTAGAGGAGAAGAAATGGGAGCCTAACATGTATGAGAAGGGCATATGAATACAACCAGAAAAATTTAAGAATGTTGAACTCCAAGACTCTTCTTAACTGTGGAAGCAGCTTGTCTCTGCTTTCCCTACGTGAAAGAACCAGTCTTCCACCAGAAGAAAACAAAAAGTCTTTCACTGATTTTACAATTGTCTCAGAAAGTGATGGTGTGTCCTTTCAGGGCCTTGTTGCTTCTAGGCCTATAGTGAGAGTTAGAGTTCAACCCAGTCCAGATCGAAAAGTACAAGGTTTGGTCCAGAAGGAGACAGCTTATAAGCTGAAAGAGTTACAGAAGTACATACTGATTTGTCTTCACTGTTCACAACACTCCTGCTAGTGCCACCATTCAGCAATTTACAAAATTCCTCTTTTATTTCCATGGAAAATTTTATAACAATACAACATTGCCTCTGACCAGAGAACTCATTTGATGGCAAAGAAAGTGTGTAAAAGGTTCACGCCCATGAGATAAAGACATGTGTGTCAGAGAGAGTGGTGGAATGATCTAGTGAGTGTTCACTTAAAAATCCAGCTGAGAGAATACACCTTGTACAGTAGGGGTGCTATTCTATAAAATGTGATATATTCTTTAAATTAAATTAATTCTTTAAATTAATATTCTTAATTAAATTCTTTAAATTAGTCAGTATATGGTGCTGTCCCCCAAATAGATGGCAGTGGATTCCACTTAAGGGATTTTTTTTTTAACTTACCATTCCATTTGATTTGGGGCTCAGTTGGTTTGGAGGGCCTACTGTACAAGGAAAGAATTGTTTCCACCAGGGACCAAAGCTATTGTTTTGTTAATTTGGGAGTTGACACTGTCTATTGACAATTTGTGGCCCTTTGTGCCACTGAACCAATAGGCAGAGAAGGAAGTCAATGGCCAAGGAAATTTATTTGAATCACTAAAAGGAAATTGGGTTTGAATTTATATGATGGGTACAAGGGCACTATGTCTAGAATATTCTTTTAGGCTCTCTTCTACTATAGTCTTTGTCAATAGAGAACTGCAGTGACCCAATAAAATAAGGAGCTGCAAAGACTCAGATCACAGAAGAGAATATTGGGTCACAACTTGTCTAATTTTGGTAGTAGGAAGCAGTGCATAAGGAGAATGTAAAATGGTTTGGAAGAATGGAGTTTTGCTTATTAAAGAAGGCCTTTTGCATACCTACAAGAGTGGAGCCTATTGCGGTTATAGGTTATGTTAACTAGTCTCCCCTCCCCCATTTTTGGTCACTGCCTCAAGTTTCAGGTATGATTTTAATTGAATTAACTTGACTCTGTTATGATATGGTAACTGATAAGACCATGCATAGCCCCTGAGTTAGGGACACACATTTTTTCATCTGGACGAATGATGAGGATAAATGCTAAGGGACAAAATCAACAGACTTTGTTCTGTTCTTCCATATCCATTCTCCGCCCTTGGCACCACATTCTGTGCTCTGAAATGCAGACCTTTTCAGAGAGACCAATAGGTTATTTTGGCCTCTGGCTTCTGGTTGGCTTGGGTTTATGAGAGTCACCAACAGAAGATCAGAGAGTTGACAGAGTGAAGGGTATTTATTTTCCCATCATTTTTCATGATAAGCCTGCAGCTGGTCATTGATGCACTTGTCTACCAAAGCTCACAACTCCTGTCCGACAACCCCACCCACAGCTGCAGCTTCTGTCTCTGAGTGCTTGTAACTTCTCCCTTTTCTTACCACTTAGAGGTATGGTGGTAGTAGCCCTCTGCCAATTCCAGGGTACATTACCATCCTTTGTTGATTTTCCTGAACCCTGTCAGCTTCTTTTATAAATTATTCCTTTCTTTAACTATCCTCATTTGAATGTACCATGTTTCTTATTGGAATAGTTAATCATTTTCTTTTTACTTGTAAAATACATTTTTGTAAAGAAGGAATTGCCTTTAGCTAATATTTCTAATGTTAAAATTTTTGCACTCTTCTTTTATAGCAATGTAGTTAATTAAAACAATTTCAGTTAGGTCACAGTGAGCTAATTATCAGGTTGGTAGGTAAAATTAACCTCCTTTGACAGAGAGAGTTTACAACTTTAAGTGAACAGTTTCCTTCAGCAAACATTCACACAAATATGGTTTTCATATTGGAAACATATTCCAGTTTAAGATTTCAAGTCAGTAAGCCTTGAAACTAGTAAAACAATTACTTTTACAGTAAAGACTAGCTCTTTATTTTTCAAAGAAGTTTAAAAAGCTAACTTTATGATAATAAACAGTAAGTGCATATTTAATTTAAACTTTATCATAAAAGGTATGTAAATGTTTGCTAACCTCTTCTTTCTAGCAAGATGAAATATTTAGCTAGGTGCTTATAAACTCTTAAATCTACATACTCTCATTATTTCCTCCACTTTTCATTAATGTCTAAGGCCTATAAATTCTGTAATTCCATTTCATTTTATCACCAAGACACAAGTTAAAGAATATGGAGTTTATAACTCTCTGTTTCAACCATCACTATGTATACATTGGCAAATTATTTATCAGTTTGGCTTTAGTGTGTTTCTTTATAAAATAAGAATAATAAAATCTATCTCACAAGAATTAGGAAAGTAATATTCATTTTATATATATTTTATATATACTTATTAGACATATGTATTTCATATGTATAAACACCCAATCTACAGATGAATATATATATTATATATATGTATATATGTGTTTATCTATCTATCTGTCTGAAGAAATCTACAGACTCAATGCAATTCCTAACAAAATTCCTGTGGTATTTTTCACAGAAATAGAACAAACAATCCTAAAATTCATATGTAACCACAAAAGACCCTGAATAGCCAAAGCAATCTTGAGAAAGAAACAGAGCTCGAGGCATCACATTCTGATTTCAAACTATATTACAAAGCTACAGTAGTCAAAACAGTATGGTATTGGCATAGATTGATGGAACAAAATAGAGAGCCCAGAAATAAACCCATGCATATACAGTCAGTTAATTACAACAAAGGAACTAGGAATACACAAGGGGAAAGGACAGTCTCTTCAACAAACGGTATTGGGAAAACAGGGCAGCCACATGTGAAAGAATGAAACTGGACCACTCTCTTTCACCATACACAAAAATAAACTCAAACTGGATTAAAAACTTGAATGTAAAAGCTGAAACCATAACAAAACAAAACAATTCCTTCTCCTAGAAGAAAACATAGGTGGTAAGCTCCTTGACACTGGTCTTGGTGATATTTTTTTTGGATTTGACACCAAAAAAAAAACCAAAAATAAACAAGTGGGACCACATCAAACTAAAAAAACAAGACAAAATAAAACTGCACAGCAAAGGAAATCATTAACAAAGTGAAAAGGCAACTTAACTAAATGGGAGAAAATATTTGTAAGTCATATATCTGATAGGGAGTTGATACCCCAAAAATATAAAGAACTCACACAACTCAATAGCAAAAGAAACAAAAATCTAGTTAAAAAATGGGCAGAGGATCTAAATAGATATTTTTCCAAAGAAGACATACAGATGGCCAACAGTTACATAAAAAGATGCTCAACATCACTAATCATCAGGGAAATGCAAATCAAAACACAATGAGAGTGGCACCTGGGTGGCTTAGTCAGTTAAGTGTCCAACTCTTGATTTCAGCTCAGGTCATGATCTTGGGGTCCTGGGATCGAGCCCCACATCGGGCTCTGCACTAAGCAGGGAGACTGCTTGAGGATTCTCTCTCTCCCTCTCCCTCTGCCTCCCTCCTTCTCTCTCTCCCAAATAAACAAATAGATAAATCTTAAAAAACAAAAACACAATGAGAAATCACCTCACACCTGTTAGCATGATTATTATCAAAAAGACAAGAAAAAACAAGTGTTGGTGAGAATGTGGACAAAGGGAACACTGTGTGCTAGTGGTGAGAATGGAAATTGGTGCAGCCACTATGGAGAATATGGAGGTTCCTAAAAAAAAAAAAAAATAGAGGGGCACCTGGGTGGCTCAGTCAGTTAAGCATCTGCCTTCAGCTCAGGTCATGATCTCGGGGTCCTGGGATCGGGGTCCTGGGATCAAGCACCACATCAGGCTCCCTGCTCAGTGGGGAGCCTACCTCTCCCTCTGCCTGCCTCTCCCTCCTGCCTGTGCTCTCTCTCATTCTCTCTGTGTCAAATAAATAAATAAAATCTTTAAAAAAAATTAAAAATGGAATTACCATATGATCCAGCAAATCCATTTCTAGGAATTTATCTGAAGAAAATGAAAACACTAATTCAAAAAGATATATGAACCCCATGTTCATTGCAATAATCAAGACATGGAAACAACCCAAGTGTCCACAACAGATGAATATATAAAGAAAGTGTGGTACATATATACAATAAAATATTATTCAGCCATAAAAAGATAAAATATTGCCATTTATTTCAGAGAAATACAAATACTATATGATCTCACTTATATTTGGAATTTAATCAAAACAAAATCCAAACTCAGATAACAGAGAACAGATCAGTAGTTACCTGAGGTGGGGTGAGGAGAGGTAGCCAAAACGGGTGAAGAGGATCAAAAGGTATAAACCTCCAGTTCTAAAATAAAAAGGTCATGGGGATGTAATGTGAAGCATGGTGACTCCAATGACTACTATATTTCATGTATGAAAGTTGCTAAGAGAAGAGATTTTAAAAGTCCTCATCACAAGAAAAAAAATTCTAATTATGTATGGTGATGGATGTTCACTAGACTTACTGTGGTGATCATTTCATAATGTATATACAACATATTGGATCATTATGTTACATGTCTGAAACAAATATGTTATATGCCAAATATACCTCAATTAAAAAAGTATCTTGGAAAATGTTATTCAAATAATGAATTAATAATAGAAAAAGTCCATTTTTGGAGTGAAAAAAAAAAAAACAGGATTAGAATCCTAGCACTTCTACATATTAACCTCTATTTTGTGTTGGACAGTTACTTCATTTCTCTTCAGCATCTGGTAGAGGTGCTATCTTACTTGATGACTACATTTCAAAAGAGTGGCTCCCAAGTCATTGAGAAATATGCTCCTGGATTGTAAAACTGGTAGAGGCTGGGAGAAGACTTATCTGCATTTCAAAGGGGTCAAGGAAGAATTTGCAATTACAAGTTTTCTAAATTAACTGCTCTAAGAAAAGGGAAGTCAGGGGCCTGGAATCTGGAAGAAGCCTGTCTTAAATTTAATCAAGCTGAGGAGAACATTAAGGCCTTCTGGGTCAATGATTCTAAGGTTGCATACTCAAAGAATTTTTTTTTTCTGAAATTAGACTTTTATTAATTGAAAGCAATGTTGTTTTTAGATAAACATTTGTAAGAGGTTTCAGAGAGAAAATTAGGCCTGAGCAGAACTTTATGAATGAGATTCGACCAGCAAGGCAAAAGTATTTGCAAGCAGAAGAAACAATGCATGAAAAGTCAAAGGCATCAAGACACTCATGTGGATGAAGGAAAGTTGGGTTTTATTTGCTTATTTCCTCATCTAAATGTGTGTAATGAACCCACCCCATAGAAGTGGTCTGGGATTATATAGAGCACATGCCCTAGAACACAGGAGAGAGATGAGAAATTTGTATTTTCTTCCTACTAGTTCCTCCCTCCTTTTTTTTGGTCTTTTTTCTTGACTGATTTCTTTTGCTTTTATGTATTTATTTATTTACCTGGAGGCAAAATACTCTTCGCTATAGGATGGAGCTAGTATCTTCACCTAACTTGTGATAACTAGTATCGGTGTGTTTTTATTTATACCCTACAATTGAGATATTTTATTTTTCTATATTGCCACTCGTAGGATATAGCCCCAAACTAAAAGAAAAGAAAACAACAATGACAAAATCCAGTTCCAGCCCAGTTGCAGGGAGGTATGGGCCTCTTTCAGCTCAGAAAGTGGAATTTCAGTGTCCAGACCTTGGGTCCTGAGCCATACTCCTACTCCAGAAGCTGTCTCCTCTGCTCTCCTCACCAGGTTTGAAAATGAATATCCTCCCAGACCCTTCTCCATTGTTCCCCAGAAGTCTTGGGATGAATGTACACCACTGAGATGAAATGAATATTGTCTTTCCATCACCCACACTCTATCCCCAATTCTTACTCATCTGCCTTGTTTCTTCTTTGTATTTATAGAAGTTGCCACCTCCTCTTTTCCTTTATTCAGTTGTTCTAGACCATTTTATTTTTCTTTGAATTTCCTGCTTTTTCCTTTTTTTTCTCAAGTCCTATCCAGTGAAATAAGTTAGAGTTCAACCCTTCAAAACAGTAAGAAAGCTCTCATGATACTTTCAAAATACTTTTTCTGCATTTCTTCCTTTGGACAGGAAATGTCTCTTTACAAAACTCTCAAACTCCCCGGTAAATGTAAATTAATTATTCTCAGATTCTAGAGCCTTTATCAACTCACCTCATATTCAGGATATTCAGATATTCCATGCTTCTCTTATGCTACTGGATATGCTTCACTAATTAAAATTTTGCCTATGGCTGCTTTTCCTCTATCCTACTCTCCTTCACAAGCTTTCTAGAAGGACCCACTCTTCATTTCTGTTCACAACTGTTTCTCTCCTATTTGTGAAACCAATCCTATCCTCTCTCTACACTCAGGTGCCAAACTCATGTGAGATGGGTATAACTGGAAATTATCTTATGCCAACAAGCAAATGAGTTGAAGTATGGAAAGTGCAAATATGTTTGTCAGTTTCATCCAATACATTGTGTAAAAGGGGAAAGGATTTGTGTGATGGTTTTGCCTTATTGAAGTGAAAATCCCCTAAGGACAAAAGCAGATTGTTCTTTTGATATATCACATTCAATATTACACCAAGGACAGAGTGGGTGTTACATAGTAAATGCTACTGCTAACAGGCATTATGAAGCTTTTTAAATTTTAACTTTTAAAATATGGACAGAATATTTCCCTTCTATTTTAAAGCATGCAGCCTAGTATAAAATTGTACTGTGCACATGTTTATGGACAAAGTGACTGTTGTCCCGGTCCGAATCTCAGGTTAGCAAAGATATGTGTCAGTCACAAGTATGAATCATTACCACTTGTCACATGAGTTATGCTTATTTGCTAGTTACCATAGCCCAGTAGTAGGATACAAAATTATATCTATTGTTGTATACTAATCATGAAAAAGCTGGTGGAAAACAATCCCCAAAACTGAGTTCTAGGTTTCTCCCCCTTTATAGACACACTGAACTGCCTTTTTTCTCAAGTAGGATCTTTCTATACAGTATTTAACTTACTCTCAGAATATTTCTGAGGCATTAAAATATACTAAGTGTTCCTCTTACTGCACTACCATTGTAAATTAACTATGTGACATTGGGTAAAATATCTATGTTCTCACTTGAAAATGTGAGCAGTAGTTCATGCTGCATAAGGTTTTAAGGATTAATTGAGATAATATATTAAAAAACCCATATATAGCTGTGACAAATAGTAGTGAAAACAGGGTTGTCAGATAGGTGTGATAAAGAATTTATTTATTTATTTATTTATTTATTTATTTATTTATTTATTTAAGAGAGAGATAGAGAATGAGAGAGAGCACATGAGAGGGGTTAGGGTCAGAGGGAGAAGCAGACTCCCTGCTGAGCAGGGAGCCCAACCCGGGACTCGATCCAGGGACTCCAGGATCATGACCTGAGCCAAAGGCAGTTGCTTTACCAACTGAGCCACCCAGGCGCTCCAGAATTTCTAACCTGGTAAAATGGGAGAAACTGAGCTGCCATTGTAAAATTTCTGGAATAGCTGTAGAGGGAGTAGAAATACAATCATAAAGATAATGGGGGCTGGATGATAGAGAATATTGATAGTTGAGGTAAAAATTTAGACTTCAACAACTAAGGTAGTATACTAAGTAGTAATAGATATTATACCAAGTAGTAATAGACATTGAGATATAAGAATTGGAGGTGATCAATTATATAATGTGTTACCTGATACACTCAATAAAGAGAGTGATTAAAGGCAGTAGGATGTGCCAGGAAGTCCCTGCAGTAAGCCTAGGGTGAATGATGAAAGTCTCATGAAGTTTGGAGGCTGCAAAAATGGGGAAACAGGTTTGTATTTAAAAAACATTGTTAAGAAAGATCCAGGATGGTTTAATAAACTTGGACAAAGCTGGTCTCTGCTCAAAACCATGGATCTCTCTTTCTGAATGTAGTTGTCATAGACTGTGCTGACATACATTAGCCATGACCACAGCTCCACATTGTCTTCAGAAATCAAGAGACTGCTCAAGGAAAGTGCTGTTTCCTCTATGGAATGTCCCTGTACATGGAGCCATGATGTCCATAGCTGACAGTGGACATTTAACCAACCCCTCAGCCATTCTCTCAATAGGACTAAACTTGCTGGAGAAAGAACAGAGCACAACACCTTTTGCAGAGTGTGTAGGAAATCTATGAAAAATCATTAAGTGCTTGAAGACATTTGTGGTAGAATGAAGGTCAATAAGAAGAGAGATCCTGAAATGGAAAATGTGAAGACAAACTTCATCTAAGCACAAGTTATGATAAACCAACATTTCTCTCCTTTCTTAAAATCATTATATCTGAGAAATGCTATTGGCCTAATGCATCTGTTTTAACAAGAATTTTATCAATGTGTATGAAATTTCTGATATACATGTATCAGGATAGATATAGGTATATGTGTATAGATATAGTACACAATAGATACATAAATATAGGTATAGATGGACATGTATACATATATTGATATGAACCTGATGGATGAAAGAAGATGAAGGTATAGCTATTTAAGCAAACATGCCAGACAACTGTTAATTAACTGTATTTTGAAAATTCAGGGATATTTCCAGTAGTGTGGTACAGACCTTTGTCTTGGGACATATGCTGTTTAATATTTCTATACGCAATTAGTAAAACACGAAGAGGGCTTACAATGTTTGTGGAGGAACAAACATGCAGAAGAGAGATAATATATTTGGTTGAAGCCTAAAATTAACTCAATAGGCTACAGGATAAGTTTAAATATCTATCTTTGTCTATCTAACCATATCTATAATATTAGTAATACACAGTGAATTTTTCCAATTAGTTTCCAAAAATTATCCTATTAGTCCAATATGGAGACATTCTTTTCATGTGAAAGAGACCTAGGAAATGTCTTACTCATGGCTGGATTGTAAGTAACAGAACACCACTGAAGTTACCTAAGCAAAATTATTAAATGTATTTGATGAAACCTTAGCTGTTTCATGGAAACTGAAGGAAGCTGATCCTTGTAACCACAGCCATGACTGAACTAGTAACTAGAAAGTCATCAGAAACCTAGATAGTCATCCTTCTCCATCTCTCATCTTTTCTCTCTATTGACTGATTTGTTCTTCCCTTCTTGCATACTTTTTCACTCTGACTCTTCATGTATGTATTAGAAATACCGGCTTCCTGAGTTTACATTTAATTCCTTTTCTTGATCTAAGCAGATTGTCTGCAAATCTCTTAGTCTCTATTCCAAATTCCAGATAGAAAAATAAGAATTGTACCAGCTGGGAGCAGGTGTCCACACTGGTCCAATCAGCTTGCAGCTAAGGCAGTGAGCAAGGTGAGAGTCATGACTGTTGGAGTGTGCAGCTCTTTCAGAAAAAAGCTTCATGAAAACTGAACAAATATGTCACTGTTTTCTAAATCAGGAAGCCAATTGATTACATGGTCAGCATGAGACAAAGGGAATGCAGTGAAATGTTATCTAGATGAAAGCAGAGATTGTTTGTTTTCCCAACTGATAGAGCCACACCTAGAATCCTGACTTATTTTAAGAGGG
>NC_138376.1:56842163-56873164 GCF_054177405.1 Leptonychotes weddellii
CCCGATGTGGGACTCGATCCTGGGACTCCAGGATCATGGCCTGAGCCGAAGGCAGTCGCTTAACCAACTGAGCCACCCAGGCGCCCTCACCTTTTTATCTTTTAAGGAAAAAAACTGATTAGGGCGCCTGGGTGGCTCAGTTGGTTAAGCGACTGCCTTCGGCTCAGGCCATGATCCTGGAGTCCCAGGATCGAGTCCCACATCGGGCTCCCTGCTCAGCTGGGGGTCTGCTTCTCCCTCTGGCCCTCCTCCCTTTCATGCTCTCTGTCTCTCATTCTCTCTCTCTCAAATAAATAAATAAAATCTTAAAAAAAAACAAACCTGATTTTCCTCATTTCCAAATTCATAGGCTGCAACCTACTGTTCTCATCTTCTGCTCGTATTTTACTAATTTTTTATATCTAATATTTGAAATACATAATTAAATGGTTGTGACGGGTGCACAGCTTATCGCTTCAATCCCGATGGACTATGAAGACATTTTGTGTTTCCTTGAATAAAACAAATTCCCAGCTCATCTTTTTTCCCCGAGTTTTGTTTTTTCTTATGGCCAAATATGCACTGTGATATAATTTTCTCTAGAAGATATATTTTATTCTAAAATGTAGAGTCTTAAAAGAGCCCTGAAATTTTATAATCCCATTTTGGTGTTAGACATGTCCAAGATCATATCATCCTTGACAGAAAACTGCACTATGGCAACAGTATTTTTTTTATTCTTAAGTCACGATGTTCAGATTACTGATTTTAGTTATGAGTACAGTGGCAATCTAAGAGTTGTGCATTAAGTTGTTGGGCAGTGACCTGACAGCCTTGTTGTTTGGTCTGTTCCAATCTCTTCTCCTCATTCCACCTTGTAACCATACCCATTTTCTCCCACTTCTCTGTGTTCATAGTATTGAACATCCATCCCCAGTAGAGCATGCATTACACCGTGGTCTTTCCTTTCCTGACCCGATTTTGAGCTCTTCAATGATAATACCCATGTGTTGTCCATTTTTGAATACTCAGTATCCAAATATTTGTTTTTGAACTGAATTAGTTTTACTGTTTCATTTAGTATCTTCATAACTTAAGCTTAAAGTATCCTGCCACTTCTTCTGATCTATAGAAGCACCTCAGAGACGACTTTATTTATTTTGGAAGACTCTGATATAGTCTGGATGGACTACATTAGAACAAACACATTTCCGTGGTTCCATGGTCTGTTCTTATCATAGACCTCTGGAGCTTGCAGATTCCAGCTATAAAGTGGCAATAGGTATATGTATTATTTCGGGTTTTCTTTTTTTTTTTTAAAGATTTTATTTATTTATTTGAGAGAGAGAGTGAGAGAGAGAAAGCACAAGAGGAGGGAGGGTCAGAGGGAGAAGCAGACTCCCCGCTGAGCAGAGAGCCCTACGCGGAACTCGATTCTGGGACTCAAGGATCATGACCTGAGCAGAAGTCAGATGCCTAACCAATTGAGCCACCCGGGCTCCCTTATTTCAGGTTTTCAGTGTCAAATGTATCCTGAGCAAAAATGTGAAACTATGTTTTAATATAAAACATAACTTGGGCAAAACATTTAGGGTGTCATTGAGACTTTTATCAAACAGAATTTAAAGTAATTATACTTTCCTCAGAGCTATCAATAGGTGAACTTTTCAAAGCAACTATTGCTGTGATGTAATTTAGATATGGCATTTTCTAGTTATTTGTATGATGATAGTGTGTGTGTGTGTGTGTATAGAATCTCTTCTTAACTCTGCTTAAAGGTATCCATTTCAAAATCCTTGCCACTGTTTCATGTGCTCTAGTTTAGTCATTCCTGTTTTTATGAATATCTGAAACTCTTCTACTGGGATTGACTAACTCCCTGGAGTTTTATATAGACTCTACTCTCTCAGCATGCTAATTCTAGACTCGCACAACAAAAACAAAAATTTCTTTCAACTGATGATTCCTTTCTTCTATTAACAGGTATTTTCTCTTTTAATGCTTCTTACTTTTCATTATCAAGTTTGTCATTTATCTTTAGAATCACTTAGTATACCCAGAACTATAGCCACTCAGCTGTAAATACCATTCAGTTTAATAATCAAATTACAAAAGGTCATGTACAAAGTGTTAAGCTTTTCACTGAGCACTCCTGAAGTATTAAGAAGGAAAAGATAAAATCCCTACTTTCTCAGAAGCTACACTCTTCTTGGGAAGGAAAAAAAAAAACAATGGAAGAGTTAAGTTAGGTAGCTTTATCTAAAGAATGGTCTACTGTATCTGAATATATCTGGAAAAATTGTTTAGGATGGTCTAGGTTATGCTGTGGTAACCAATGACTCCAAAATCGCAGTGGTTTATATCTATTAATGTGTATTTCTTGCTCACGTAACATGTCTAATACATTGTAGGCAGGCTGTGCTGTTCTTAGTCTTACAGGAACCCACACTGATGGAGGCTCCACCTTGTCATATGGTTCCAAAATTGTCAAAGCAATAAAAAAGATGGGGAAGTAAATCTTCTGTAGCTCTGAAAATCCAGAAATGGTATATGATATTTACTCTCACTTTCTTTGTCCAAATTAGGAGGTATGCATAATGATTATCACAAGTGAAAATGGTGGCAATGTGAGAGAAAAACATTGGTTGAAGCAGCAAGTAAAGAAAGGGAAAATCCATATCACGTAAACAAATATATTTGCTCAGATGCAAAAGTCATAGGGATGTTAGACATCTCCATGGACTTTAGAAGAGTAAGGATTTATATAAACCTGTTCAGGCATTCAACTTATCAGTTAGTTTATATGATCTAAACTGCCATTTTATAAGGCAGCCTTAATTGCTTAGTCCTTGTTCCTCAGTTAATTTCTTGCTATAAAGGATACATTAAATAATATGAGCACATTACTACTCATATGGAAAGCATAGGAATTTGTGTATAGTGATAATTTTCTGGAAATGTGCTCATAAGCTAAAATTGAAATAATGCATTTTCAAAGTGACTGAAACCTAACAGAAATTGTCATTTATTAATTGTTTATTAAATAAACAAAAGCAAAATGATAACTTCATGCTTGTCTTCCCTTAAGGGAAGGAAGAACTGCAAAGTCACTCAGGATTTCACTGCCTCAAACCAAAAGTGAAGTGTCACTGTCACTACAAAGGTGCTAGGACATGTGGCCTTCCCTGAGCCTCAGCAGAAGTAAAGGAATGAATATCAGTGAACATGATTCTACTACACACAGACATTATGGGCTTAACGTGGATGGAGGTTGCTGGTAAGAAGCAGTATCCTAGGTGAGAGCAGGATCTTTCCTGCTTATTTCTAGAAAAGCTCTGTTTTCAGGTCAGTTTTAAATGCCTCTAAAATGAAATTCCCTAATCTTCTTTTGATGTCAGACTATACTCCACACTTTAGTTTTTTTTAATTTATTATATGAAAGCTTTAAAATATATGCTTACAAAATTCCCTTACAAATACACTATATTGAAGTGTGGAAAACAGTTCCATAGATATGATACAGCTTTACATTTATTTTTATTACAGCTCAGTTTCCCAAGCAGAGCTTCAAAATATAAGGAGAATGTACTGATTGAGTGCCTAGCCATAATAAGGGCTTTGTAGATGTATTAATGAATGCACAGCCAGCTAACATGAGGATGCTGGTAAGTTTTTATTGTTTTGCAGTAGGCTGCAACATAAATAGACTGTATTTAAAGAACTTTAAAAGCAAAATGGATTTTAAATAGCACCCAGTCCAATTCTCTTAGTCTAAAATAAAGAACTTGAGGAATTGGGAAATTAAAGGATTTTCTAAGGTTATACCAGCTACTTTCTCAGTGTGCAGCCTGAGGACAAAATTACTCTTTCATATCCTGAAGAGAGGCTACAGACAACATTTCTCCCTCTGGTAACATTGCAGTCCACTCCACCACTGGTAGCTCTCTCTAGGCTCTCAGCAACTCTCACTCTTTCTCTTTAAAGTTAGATCCTAACTGCAATCAAAAGGTACTTTAAAATGTATTAGTCTTTCACAACATTAATAGAGATGGTCGTTTTGCCTCTCATCCACAAAGAGAGAGATCACGATTAAAGTGCCCCACTACTTTGTTAAAAAGCCCTTATTACGCATTATCATAGAATATTGAAAGTAGAATTGTTTCCCTCTCTATGGTTCTTGGTTCTGCCCTACATAATTACTCAAAATGTTTATTTCTCTTCCACCTGATAGGCCTTTAAGTTTACGAGTATATTTTCCATCCCCTGTCAAACGTTTTATTCCAGGCTAACCTTCCTAAATTCCTTTCAAAATGCCTTAAATGGCACATTTTTAGAAGTTTTTTGTTATTCAAATCATATCATTCTAATCATGATTCCATTTATTAAGATCCCTTTTATAACATTGTGCTCAGAACCTAGCACCATGCTCCAATATCTTCTGACATGTGACACATACAATGGCATCATGTTTCATCTTATGAAAACTCTGCTGGGTTTGTATCAAATGGTATACTCTATATTTGCATTCATTTTGGAGGTAGCCATGTCCCATTGTCAGCTCACAAGAAATGTTATTACTGCAGATCTCCTCCACTCTATTCTTATGAAGTTGCCTTGTGAGTTTTTTAAAAAGTTATTGTTACTGCTTATTTTTATTGATATCATCTCTTTTGGGTAAAAAAAAAAAATCTTGAACAGAAGAATTGGTTTGGCATAGCTAGTTAACATCATTCCTGATTAGGTGGACAGCAGCCCTTGAGTCAGAATCGCAAATATAATCTAATGAACAGTGGTCAGGAAGATAAGGCAGCCCTCTCAGAAAACATATGGTGAGAGAGAGTCAGAGGAGTCAGAGAGGGGTAACTTTTCCTTATAAGGCAACTATATGTATGACAAGTATGTTTTCTCAGCTGGTTGTGGCACTATTGGGTAGTCTGTGCAGGTCACATCTCCCCTTCCCTGATGCCTGCTCCATCTCTTATGGACACCAACCTCTGATCTACAGTCATGGACACCAAGTGCACACAGGGATTCACAATCACCATGTTTTTACTCATCGTAACCATATTCATTGATCCACAGTTGCTTGGTCAAACTTTGTATATCCAACACCAGTGGCCCAATCAGAATCCCTTCTCTGAGAATCTGGAATTGGTTTGAAAAGAAAACTTTCATCTTCCACTATGTAGCTGGACCTGTAATATGTAAAATTGAAAGCTGATGGTGGCCATACTTTTTACTTTATCATGAGGACTGAGAAACAGAGAAAGCTGGTGGATCCAAGAACAGAGATTGAATGAGATGCAATGAAAAAAATAAGGATTAGGGGCAGAGAAAAAAATCCTCATGTCATTTAAGTTCCTCTATGTGCAGTCCTCTATGTGAATTTGGCTACATTCCTGGCCTGGGATGAAACAATTATGTAGCCTTATAATTAACCTTTTCCCTTTTTTTCTAGAGCTAAGTCCAGTTGACTTCTGTTACTGCAATCAAAACAGATGTAAATAAAATAGGGATTTTCCTGTCTTGTCTGGTTTTATCTGTATTCCTGAAAACATATTACAGGTATCACACCACTGTTTTATACTTACCTTTCATTATTTTCTTCTTTCCAGTTCTTAATACATATATTTTTAAAAATTAGGGGCACCTGGGTGGCTCAGTCACTTATGTATCCAACTCTTAATTTCAGCTCAGGTCATGATATCAGGGTCATGGGAGCAAGCCCTGCATCAGGCTCCTCGCTCAGCGGGGACTCTGCCTGAGATTCTCTCTCCCTCTTCCTCTTCCCCTGCCCTCCTTGCTCTCTCTATCTCTCTCACAAATAAATAAATCTTTAAAAAATTTGATCTCAACATAGGGGCTTTTATTCTAGCATTGTCCTGCTGTTATTTTATTCTTCTTTAGAATTATTTGTTACTGAATGGTCAGTTTCATTCTTTTTGTTCTCTCTTTTATTATCTCAGTCTTCATGACTCATCACTATTTTATCTTTCTCTAATTATAAAGTGACTCTCAGTTTTTGGAGCATTTGTGATATTCTTAGCATCTACAATATGAGTGATTGTGTTTATCATTCCTAGGCTACTATAGGCTCTAAGATGAATATATAGCTCCAATGTTAATCAATTTTTTTCATGTGTATAAGGAGAATCTATTTCCCTCACTGTTTCTTATTGCTTCTAGTAGGTGAATAAATTCCTGTATCATATTTTAATAACACATATTTGGGTAAAGGGGATCATCACCTTAGAGCTAAACCATACAAAGTAGTAGGACATCTCCAAAATTATGATGCCAATTGAAAAATAAAACTTGATTTTTATTTAACTGACATAAATTATAAAATTTGTATACATGCTTCTAACAAACGTTTATAACTATGTGTTGAACTGGGATGTAAAAGAAGGAAAGAAAGAAAAGGAAGGAAGGAAGGAAGGAAGGAAGAAAAAGAAAGAGGAAGAAAGAAAGATCTCATACATTTATTTTTTAAACTTATTTAAACTAATATTTTTTAAACTTATTTTGTCATCCACTGCCCTTTACAAGTTATTCTTATGGACCATCTGTATGTCGTCTTTGGAGAAATGTCTATTCATGTCTTCTGCCCATTTTTTTATTTGGATCATTTGTTCATTTTGGGTTTGAGTCATATTAGCTCTTTATATATTTTGGATACTAACCCTTTATTGGACATGCCATTTGCAAATACAGAACAAACAGATGGTTACCAGAGGGGAGGTGGTTGGGGGGATGGGTGAAATAGGTGAAGAGAATTAAGAATACACTTATTTTCATGAGTACTGAGTAAAATATGGAATTGTTGAATCCCTATATTGTACACCCAAAACCAATATAACAGTGTATGTTAACTACAGTGGAATTAAAATAAAATTAAAAAAATAAATAGGAAAACAGGAGTGCCTGGGTGGCTCAGTCAGTTAAGTGTCTGCCTTCGGCTTGGATCATGATCCCAAGGTACTGGGATCGAGCCCCATATCAGGCTCTCTGCTCAGCGGGGAGCCTGCTTCTCCCTCTCCATCTATTTGCCACTCCACCTACTTGTGCTCTCTCTCTCTCTCTGTCAAATAAATAAAAACTTAAAAAATAAAGAAAAGTGAACAAAACATTTAAAAAAGTTATTCTTATGGATTAATCTTCGCCTATGATTGGCTAAAAAGTCCAGCAGGCTTATGACTTCTCTATTGTCTTTTAGGTTATGAACATGCATATTGTCAACTGGTTGCAAATACAACCCCAATTCAGAAATTAAAATGTTTGATCCAATCTATTCATCAATCTTCAATCTTGTTTCAAAGGCTAATCGCAGTGCAGTTACCTTTATACTGTGGCCACAGACAACATCGGTTTTCTTTCTTGTTGGTCTTCTCAATATCCCAACTATAGAAATCATATTTCATATTTTTCTAATGTGTCACACAGGCACCCCCATCACAAGACTTATACAGTACACACACTCACGCTCACCTTTACCTGCCTGAGGAGAAAAGACACAGCTCAACAACACCTATTCGGAGAAATCTTTTAACCACTCTCTTCAGTCTCTATAGTTTCTTTATCCAACATAACTAACATATTCACATCCTTTATCTGGCTAAAAGACCCAAGAGCCATGAAAATGTTTTTGCATATAAAAGTTTTGTTGAAGTCATTTTGATCTCTGTTATCTATTGTATTGCTACTGAAGTAAAAATAGAAGAGAAACAATGCATTTTGTCATTTGACTTTACCAATAACTCTAATTTTAAAAATAAAAAGAATCAAAATATAATTTTTAGAAAAGTACTTTTATTTAAACACTTGATTTGAAGAATAGTTTATAATATATTAATTATTCTCTGGTTCCTAAATATGCTTAGTCCCAAAGCCTGATACTGGCCCTTGTTCTCCTCTGGTTATCTTATTTCTTTGGTAAACTAATCCTATTTATGACCTGTCAATTGGCTAAGTTACTTATACTAGAAAAGAGTAATTAGTCTACACCTCAGATTTAATTTCATTTCTGTCTATTAGCTCAACTCCGGTCTTTATTTGGTCATATTTTGAAGAACATCTCCTAATAATAACCTTTTCTTTCCAAGTAACAAAAAAGATGACACTTATGATTTATGTGATACTTCATATTAGTTCTTATTAATTCTCAGATTTTTTTTCCTATTTTGACTTCACTCAATATCTAATGCAATTATTTATAGAAGGTAGGTTTGGATTGTGCACCACTTTTCCTAGGAAGACTAAAATTTGTGAGACAGGATGACCTAAACTTTGGATAGTAGAACTGAAAAAGGCAGCCATGATTTTTTGTTCACTCATTTGTATTTTACCTGTAGTTCTTTACTTATGTTGATCCAAGTGCACACTAGAAGCTTTAAGACAAATTGATTTCCTCTCAAAAGCTTAAAGCTCAAAATAAGAAGCTTTAACACTTTAAACCTCACCTAATGAGACTAAAGAACAGTGTCTAGAACTATTAGCCTCCCATGGCCTTTGACTTTAGCCAACGAGAGATTGAGAAATCTGGTATTTAGATGACAGACTATGCTTCATAGGAAAACTATCCTTATTCAAATGACATGATCATCTGTGTAAAACACTCTGAAGAATTTACAAAAATAAAAATCACCCCCTTGAGCTAATAAACAAATATAACAAGGTCACAAGATATAAGGTTAATGTGCAAAGTCCATTACTTTCATATATAGCATCCATGATCAACTGGAATTAAAAAAAAATTTTAAACATATCATTTACTATAGTATCCAATAAAATTAAGTATTTAGGAATAAATCTTACAAATATACAGTACCTTTATGTGGTAAACTACAAAACACTGAGAGCACTTACAATTATTTACATTCTAAGATGTAAATAATTGGAGAGATTGTGTTCATAGATTCACCATTTTTATTTATTTATTTATTTATTTATTTTTTATTTGCGAGAGAGAGAATGAGAGACAGAGAGAACGAGAGGGAGGAGGGTCAGAGGGAGAAGCAGACTCCCCGCTGAGCAGGGAGCCTGATGCGGGACTCCATACCGGGACTCCAGGATCATGACCTGAGCCGAAGGCAGTCGCTCAACTGACTGAGCCACCCAGGCGCCCCATAGATTCACCATTTTTAAAATGTCAATTCTTCCCAACTTGATTAATAGATACAAAGATACAACAGAATTCCAAATAAAACTCCTACTGGGTTTTTTTTTTTTTTTTTTGTAGATATCAAAACACTGATTCTAAACTTCATGTGGAAACACAAAGAATATAGAATAGCCCACACTATATTAGAAAAGAACAAAACTAGAAAACCAGCATTATCTAATATCACTTCTTTCTATAAAGCTTCATTATTCAAAAGAGAGTGGTATTGGTGAAGAATAAACACATAGATCAATGGAAAATATAGATGGCCAAGAAATAGACTCACACAAATATAGTTAACTTATTTCAACAAAGATACAAAGGTAATTCGATAGAGAAAGCATAGTCTTTTCAATAAATGGTGTTGAAATTATTAGATGTTAATATGCAGAAAAATGAACTTAGACACAGAGTTTATATTTTATACAAAATCAACTCAAAATGGATCATAGGCTTAATTGTAAAATGCAAACTACAAAACTCCCTGATGGAAGTCTCAGAGAAAGTCTATGTAAATTTCATTAAATTGATAAACACATCCGTACAATGAGGTACTATTCAGCTATGAAAAGAAATGAATTGTGAAGTCATGCAAACACCTGGATTGACCTTAAATGAATAATTCTTAGTGAAAGAAGCCATGCTGAAAATGTTATATATTGTATTCCATTTATATAAGATTCCAGAAAAAGTAAAACTATAGACATGGTAAATAGATCAGTGGTTGCCAGAGATCTGGAGAGAGAGGAGGTTTGAATTGTTAAAGGACAGGGTATATTTTAGGGTGATAAAACTATTGTATATGATACTGTGATGATGGATATGTCACTATACATTTTGATAAATACTTGATGATTTATCAAAATGTATAGAATGTTACATCACACAGAGTGAATCTTAACGTACGCAAACTTTAAAAAGATCATTGAGGCAATCAGGACCCCAGGATGAGATGCAGGCTGTAGCAAAAGAATCTAACTGGGGTGCCTGGGTGGCTCAGTCAGTTGAGCGTCTGCCTTCAGTTCAGGTCATGATCCCAGAGTCATGGGATGGAACCCCACATCAGGCTCCCTGCTGAGGAGGGAGCAGAGAGCCTGATTCTCCTTCTCCCTCTGCTACTCCCCCTGCTTGTACTCTCTGGCTCTATCTCTCTGTCAAATAAAGAAATAAAATCTTAAAAAAAAAAAGAATCTAACTATACTTCACATATACAAAATAAACTTACTGTAGATAGTGGAGGAAAAGTTGTTGAATTAAGTAATTTTGGAAATGAGTAAGAACTATATGGTCAAAGACAAAAGGAATTTCACATAAGAATTGTACTCTGGTTGATAAACTGTTTCCCTCAGGAGTACAGACTAAAATTTGATACTGCTGTACATCTATAATGGCATTGAGCAATTAAGTAAATGGATGGAGGATATTGGGAATCAGGTTTTTCACTGTTGGAGTGGGAGGTTACAGATAAAAAAGGGGAGAAAGCTTAAATTCTTCCTGAGGTAATGAACTAGATTTGAAGATATTAATATGAACTATTGCTAAGCTTAATATAAATACAGATTGATATATATAGAAATATTTGTAGGTATGTACATATGACCTGTGTTAGTATACACACATGTTTTCCCTTGCTCTGTTAGCTGAGAGAGCCCAGAAGCAAAGGTATGCCAGGTATCCAGATCTTGCTTTCTGATACCATTCTCCAATAAAATTGACTAAGAAATGGTTGATTCTAAGGCTGAGGCAGGGAATATACTAGATGAACATCAAGCATCCTATTATGCCAGAAATTAAGGAGATGCTTAACACACACACACACACACACACACACACACACACACACGCACACACTGATGAGAATATGTCAAAGGGAAATGGGATAAAGGAGCCAAATGAAAAACTTCTCAATGACCAAAGCTGGAAAAATTCGAGTAAAAAATCAAGTAGTCCTGGTTGTAACCCAAAGTATAGAATAAATAGCCATGAGTCCATACTGGTATAACTAGATGATTTAAAAAAAGTTAAATTTCACATGCAGCAAAATTTCAAGTAACTTATGTATATAAATTACATAAATTTATGATGGAGCATAACTCCTTACTTTTTAATTTTAGGTCGCACATAGTGACCTCTTTCCAAAAGGTACTGAATGAAAAGGAGGGGGATAAAAAGTAATTTTACACTTAAGAAAGAGTAACTTAACTGACCAAACAAAGAGAAACTTTACAGAAATCTGACAAACTATTTCAGCTAGGTGAGCAAGGTTATCAGCAGTGCATTCACATAGATAACATGTACTTTTGATACAATGTGATGAGAAGGTCAGTTTACCTCTTTGCTCTTCATCTCCAAAGTCCATGAGTCCAATATACTCATGAAAAAAAATATCAAACAAACTCCAGTGAACGGGTATTTTACAACATACCTAACCAGTATGCCTCAAACCTAGAAACTGTCACACTGTATAGAAGCCTAAAATAAGAAGATATGATGACTAAATGCAATGTGGCATCCTGGATGAGATTCTGGAAGAGAAAGAGGACATTCAGTAAAAGCTAAGGAAATTTGAATAATATATGCAATATTGTTCATCATAATGTACCCATATTTATTCATTACTTGGACTAATGTACCATACTAATGTAAAATAGGGGGAACAATAGGAAAAACTGGGTATAAGATATGTGGGAACTCTTTGTTCTATCATTGCAACTTTCCTGTAAATCTAAAACTATTCTAGGGACACCTGGGTGGCTCAGTCTGTTAAGCATCTGCCTTCTGCTTAGGTCCTGATCCCAAGGTCCTGGGATGGAGTCCCGCATGGGTCTCCTTGCTCAGCGGGGAGCCTGTTTCTCTTGCTCTGCTTGCCACTCCCCTTGAGTGTGTGCTCTCTCTCTCTGACAAATAAGTAAAATTTTTGAAAAAAAAAACTATTCTAAGTAAACATATATTTAAAAACAAACAAAAAATTGCTTATGCTGGAAATATGCTTCTTAGGAATAAAGTCACTTACTAGTCATTTGGCCTTGGGCAAGTAAATTTTTATTCCTCAGTTTCCTCATCTGTAAAATGCAGAGAATAATACCTAACTAATAACCTTGTAGAGAACGTTACATAACTTAATATAGGCAAAAGGCTTATCGCGATGCCCAGCACACAGAAGGTACTACATTCATTAGTTACTGTTTTGTTCTTTTTCTGTAATCACTCTGTGCCATTTTTGCTCTACCATTCTGCTGCTATGGACTTATATTCCCCAATGTTTTCTCTAGTGGGAATCCAGTGATTTCCTTTAGCGCAGTGGTTCCTAACTAAAGGCAATTTTGTAGCCACCTCACATTTTGCAATGACTGGACACAAATTTGGTTGTCATGCCTGGGTGGAAATAAATTGCTGGCATGTAGGAGCCAGAGGTGCTGCTAAACATTCAACAATGCTTAGGATAGCCCACCATGACAAGTAATTGTCACACCCAAATCGTCAACAGTGCGGAGACTGAGAAACCCTCACTGGCATCTTGCTTCCCATACTAATCTTTCAGGTCAGTTCAGAAAATGGAAAGACCCTTAGTTATATGTTTTAATGATAGCTTCAGCTTTATATCACAGGTCATATATTTTCTTTATTTTTTTAAGATTTTTAAATTTATTTTAGAGAGAGAGTGCGCAAGAGTGTGAGTGGGTGCAAGTGTGTGTCTCCCTCTCCCTGTGGGCAGAGGGAGAGGGAGAGAATCTCAAGCAGACTCCCTGCTAAGCATGGGACCCAAGACAGGGCTTATCCCACAAGCCTGAGATCATGACCTGATCTGAAATCAGGAGTAGGACACTTAATGGACTGAGCCACCCAGGTGCTCTGCAGGTCATATGTTATCTATGTCAGGAGAACTAAGACCTTCTAAGTACATGGTAAAAGCCTCACAAAGCAATAACCAAATCAGCACATCCATAGTAAAACCATGTACATGTTAAATTAACTGCAGTGTTCTTGTTCTTATTTTAAGTTTTCACATACTTTCTGAACCAGAAATTGTTGATCTGTAGTAGGCCTTTTCCAACAGAAAAACCCCAGAAGCATTAATAAAATTTATTCAAAATAATTTGGGACATTAAAACCACATAATGAAGAACCTAGACATAACTATAATTCCATTAACTTGTGAGCAATTTATTCAAACTTTAAATGGGAAATATTATTGGTAAAGAAAAGGTTCTTATGTTACTCGCCAAATTCTAGGATATTAAATACAACCGCCTTAAAAGGCATTAAAAGCTCCTTGTTTGTAACTAGAATACGCCATACTGTCTGACTCAACCTGCACTAACTGACTAAAACGAGTGCAGATACAATGGAAGGTTTTAGAAAATACTAACTCCTTGATATGGAAAGAAATACTAACTTTAGTTGCTTATAGAAAAAATTTCTATCATTTAGTATTTATCCACATATGTTTGTTTTATATTAAGTATTTATGCCGACTGAGATACCTTGATAAGTTCCTTCCCTCTGCCTTTCTCTTCCAAAAGAACTATGTCATTCTATGGCCATAAATTTCAAAATGTATATATAAATAAAGGCACAAAACACAACGAAATGTATGTCATATTTTTAATAAAGAAAGAGTGTTGTATTTGAAGTTTTCATCAATATTTTAATGACCAACTTTAGAGATTGATAATGTATGCCAGAAATTTATCCTGTTGCCAGAGCAGTTCTGAGGAGAATTGTGGAAAAAGAAATCTAAGATACATGAAGAGTTTTAAAGATTTTTTTAGTCAATTTCTGGAGTGCTTTGTGAACTTTCAAAATCCTTGCCAGACACAGAATGCTGTATCTCCCCAGTTGTCTGCAACTTCTATGAAAACATAAAGTCTTTGAAAGCAGAAACTGTTATTTTGCACATAACTGGATTCCCAGAAACTCATTCTTGCAATAAATATTTTAGGATAATGAAATGACTATGGTTTTTCTGGTTCCAGCCATGACAAACTTACCCTCCACCCCTAAGTACCTAAAAATAAGCTGAACAAAATAAAAAGATGTAAAAAGTTATAAATAAATAACTCTCTGCAGGCACTATACAGTAACCAACACTAAGCTATGACTCTTGAGGGAAAGAAGGCATAGTAAGGGGAACCCATATTTATACTAGTGCTCTTCTGAGGGTATTTTCTGACCTGTAGTGCTTCAATACTGATTCACTTCAATACTACTAAGGCAGGAAAAGTAGGGGAGGGAACAGGGCACCAGAAGAAAGTATTTGCAGCATAGAAGCTGGGAGTATTTACAGAATAGAAACTCTAAAAACCTGTGAAATATTTCCATTATGTCTTTGGCCAAACTCGTAAACTCTGCAAAGATTGAGACTATAGGAGGTGAGAGAAAGGAAAGAGACTGAGACAGAGACAGAGAGGGAATGTAGTTAAAGGGAACCTGAGTGCTGATCAGGTAGTTTATAGGTTATAAGTGTTGGAGAAATGTTGATGTTCAGGTCCAGCCATAGCAGAGGGATCTTGATGCATACATTTACCATTGAGCTGGGGTCCCAGAAAATATGTGCCCTACACCCTAGCTATAAAGCACAGGGGAAAGGACCAGAAAAAAGAGAAAAACAAATAGACCTACCCTAATCAATCAAAAACCATGCCTCTATAGAGGGATCAGCAGGATCAGCAGGTAATATAAGTGCAGACAGAATATAACTCACCACCTTTTAGAGGAAAATACCATCCAGAAATTCTACATTATATCAACTCCAGTGCACTTCATAAATGAAAAATTGCTAGATATGGTGAGAAGCAGGAAAATTTCACTTATAAAGAAGAGTAGCCAATAGGAATAAAACCAGAAGTGATCCTGACATTGTGATTAGCAACAAGAACCTAAACTAGATTTAATATGTGAAAGGAAATGAACCATATTTGGGTAAGTTGGATGAATCAGTAGAGTATTTAAATTGAAAATTAGAATCTAGAAAAACAATCCAGTGACCATTTTTAAGCTACAGAAATAAATATATGAAATAAAGAATGTATTGTATTGTTTTAACACTAGTCTGGATATAGTTGAAGGAATGCTTAGCAACTAAAGGTCAGAAAATATCCAGAATGAAATTGAGAGAAAAAAGAATGAAAAAAACAAGGATATAACAGAGTTGGCAGACATAATCCAAGATGTGTCATATAAGCAATTTGTCTCACAAAAGGCAATGCAAGAGACAGACATATTATGGGGGGTAATAAAAATGTTAACATAAAGTAGACTCTTTTCTTTTTTTTTAAGATTTTATTTATTTTTGAGAGAGAGAGCGAGCGAGCACAAGCTGGGGGGAGGGGGAGAGGGAGAAGCAGACTCCCCACTGAGCTGAAGGCAGATACTTTAAGGGAGCCACCCAGGCACCCTTAACGTAGACTCTTTTCAAGCTAAGGTTGCATTTCGCAATTTCTACACTAACCTGTAAACCAGTGATACTAAAATCATAACCAAAAGAAAAAAAAAGCTAACAAAGGAGAAATAATGGAAAAATTTTAAATATGTATTCAATGAGAACAAACAAGTCAGGAAAAGAAAAATAAAGTAACAAAAAATGAAATGAAAAAGAAATTACACACCAACATTACTCTCGACAAAATCATTGTCAAAAATTAGCAAAACAAATCCAGCAGTGTGTTAAAAAAGAACAATAATACAAGGCTGGCTCAATGTTAAATAACCAATCCATGTAACTCACTGTTATGTGTGTGTATAAATTTCAATAGATGTAGAAAAAGCATTGGCTATTCATTCATAATTTTAAAATCTCAGCAAACTTGTATTAGGTGAGAGTTTTCTTCATCCAATAAAGAGCATCCACTAAAAAAATACACCTAATATCATACTTAATTGTGAAATAGTAAGATTGGGAATAATACAGGTTGTCTAGTCTTGCTACTTTTATTCACCATTATGTTGAAAATCTTAGTCTGTGCACTAAAGCAAGGCAAATTTCACAAACGTTTAGAAGGAAAAAAGTAAAATCATTTTGTCTGTGAATAACATAAGTGTATATGTAACAATTATAAAGAAATCTACATAGATGTGGACATAAAAGTGAGCAACTATGGACACTGAAGTTAAAGTGATTTCAGCTTTGCCATCCACGGATATTGAGGTATTAAAACAGTTCAGAGCAAAACTATGAAAAATTTAAAATGGAAGGGCCTGAGAGTCTTATACTATCCTTTCACAACCCCAGCCAAAACGAAGCTCAATTTTCTTACAATTTCTGTCAATTAATATATTTTCCTTATAAGAAAAGCAATGCATGAAGATTAATCTCAAGATTTTCTACAAACTTAATTTATGATAGAGATGGTTCATTGGGTTCATTTGGTTTGACAATTCATTTTGCCACATGTTATATTGAATAGCTGTGAGAGAAACACAGTTCATATTAGGAAAGTTCACAAACTATATTTTTTGCAATAATAGAACACTAGACTATTACTCATAGCTAAGACTTGTTAGATCATTATACCTATGTTTGCTTAAGTGTCCAAATGATTAACTAAAATAATAATCCTCTTTTTTTTTTTTTTACTAAAATGGAAATAAGCTGTATTTAGGCTGCCTGTCGAGGATTCTTAATGATTCTTATTATTTAATCTGATAGAATTTTTTTCTCCTTTTCACTAAAGCTACTTTGTGTTTTCTTCAGTTCCAAAAAGTATTTTGTAAGTGTTGGTATATTAATCCTCATAATGTAAAGGAGTTCTAAAAAATTAATTGCCCATATGTTTGAAGATTCAAAGTCAATCATCTATCTAAAACTATAGGATTTTCTATATTACATCTTCCCTATTTTATTGTGTTCCCCTCCAATAAGATCATTTTTCTGTCAATTTTTTTTCCCTCAAAGTGTACCCCTTCCAATTCAAACTTTCTCAGCTAACTCAATGGGATTAACATTGCGTTGATCATTACAGGAATTACTGAGGACTCTCACAGGTGTCTATCCCACAACAGAAATCTTCCCTACCTACCCTGTCTGTGTAGCCTAGATGATTTTTCAAGTCTTTTTTATTGCAATTTTTTACTGAATGGATTTATAAACTATGTATACTCTACATTATAGTAACTAATAAGGTGATTCTGGAGGGGGACTATCTGAATTTGAATTCTAGCGCCTACCTATACTGGTTGTGTGATCTTGCTGCTTAGTGTCCCAATGCCTTTGTTTTCCAAGTTGTAAAATGATGGTAATAATAGCCCTATTTTATAGAAAAATTTTAACATTATATGAAATAATGCATGCAAATAAGACACACGCATAACACTTAGAAAAAACATTGAATATTCTAGACAAACAAGAAATGTTGATTGCTATTAATACACTACCCTACTGCTACAACAAATGCTATCAAAACTTTGAGACTGAGAGGGTGCCCGGGTGGCTCAGTTGGTTAAGCAACTGCCTTCGGCTCAGGTCATGATCCTGGAATCCCAGGATCGAGTCCCACATCGGGCTCCCCGCTCAGTGGGGAGTCTGCTTCTCCCTCTGACCCTCTCCCCTCTCATGCTCTCACTCTCTCTCTCTCAAATAAATAAAATCTTTTAAAAAAACAAACTTTGAGGCTGAGAGTCCTTTAAGAAGAAGAATTTTGTCTTATTCATCTTTGTATCTCTGGTAGAAAAGTGCCTCACATTTTATGTATGCAAATAAACATTTATTGAATAAGTAAATGAATGAATGAATGAATGTGATTACAGGATCTATTTGTAGTTTTATGTCTGTATTTTTTTTTTGACCTTTTGTCGATAGGTATTCTTATCATCATCATCATCAACAACATTATTTCAAGTATGCCTCCTTAAATGCAATAACCCATTCTTTTCTAGTTTCCCATATCCTGGCTGTTAGGTGGTTTTATAGTATGTAAAGGAAATGTGATACCCAAAAGCATGATTCTGTGAAGATGTTGGAAACATACATACTTATCTCTCCTGTCTTCTAAGTCCTTCCCAAAAGTAGTCAAAAAACAAAATAAACCAGATGGGTGGATGGGGGGAATCTTAGTGCATTACAGGCCACAATGTCCTAGAGGAAAATTGTCTGGGATGCCTGGATAATTCAAGGGCTCCCAACTTTCCAGTAGAATCTGGGGGAAAGTCCACAGAATTACTCAGCTATTGTAGGTGTCAGATCATTGCTTTCATGGTGTGAAGGGGGTGCTAGAACCTGAAAGTCCAATAGGTACTCTGCTGTAGAATTCTCTGCACCTGATTAAATTGATGATGGAAACACTGGAGAGGACCTATTCAGGTGAACTTAAATGCCTCACTGTGTTTTACGGGACCACACCATCTTCGTACGTGAAGAAACCTGGAGACAGAGAAACCACCCATTCTCCCCAGGTCAGCCAGTGGTCCACTGGAAAAGTTCATGACCTGCAACTGATTTATCACTTTCTGCCAGTGGTCACTACATGACATACTGGGACAACTTACTTACCTGGGAAATAATGTCCATGAAGATAAAGGTAAGTATGCTAATTGAGAAGGAGAAAAACCATAAGAGCGCTGAACTCTAGCAAACAAACTGAGGGTTGTTGGAGGGGTGGTGGGTGGAGGAAGGAATAATTGGGTGATCAGGATTAAGGAGGGCACTCAATGTAATGAACAGTGTGTGTTACATGCAACTGATGAATCACTAAATTCTACTTCTGAAACTAATAAAAAAAAAAAAGGCAAGCATGCCCATTTACAAGTATTTGTGGATACAGGGGGGCAAATAAAGCCAAATATTAAAATTGTTAGCTTCTATTGAGGCAGTAGAAAACATTCATTAAAAAAAGAAAACATTCATGAACAATCTTAAAAACTCTCAAAGAGAGAAACAGAGAACACAAAACAATGTAAAGAAACAAGATAATTTCTGAACTTAAAATTTCAATAGATAAACTGGGGGAAAAAATCCTGATAGGCATGTCCTAAAACTAATCAAGCTTCTAAAAATCCCCGTAACTCACAACAACAAAAATATATAAATAACAAGTAAAAATACTAGAACCTTTAAGAATAGTTTCAAAAGCACTAACATGAAAGTCATATGTTTTTTTTTTCCTGGAGACAAAACAATAAAAGATGGTGAGATATGATAATTGAAGAAATGATAGAAGAAATCTTCCCTGAATAGTGAGGCTGGTTCTCCTAGTGGAAAGTGTACAGGGAAGAAATGATGTTCAATAGTGATACATGATATGGAGAATAATAAAGCAGGTAAAGAAATAAAGGGCTGGAATAAAGGGCTTTCTATACAAGGGATAAGAGAACACCTCACTAAGGCGACATTTGAGTTGGTCTCTGAAGTGAATACATGGGGAAAACACCTTGCAGACTGATACGAAGACTAAGCAGTATTAAATGAATTTAAGACAGGATTGCATTTGGCATGTTTGAGAGACAGCAAAGAAATCAAGGTGACTTCCAAGTGTGGGAGTATTGGTAGGAGGAGGAGAGGATCGGTAGGGGAAGAGGTAAGAAAGGATACAGAGGCAAGAATATTCCAGATTGAAGGCAATGGCAAGAACTTAGAATTTGAATTATGAGTGAGATGCTATGCCACTGGAAGATTTAATGGAAAAGTAACAACATCTAACATATTTTTAAAGTTTTACTGTAGCTACTGTGTTGAAAATAAATATGAGAGAGGAGGTGGAGGAGAGGGCAGAAAGAGGGAGGCAAGTGAGGAAGCCATTATAATAATTCCGCAGCTAGAAAATAAGACCAAGGACCAAGTAGGAATGGAGATGATAAGCAGTTGGGACCTGGATATATTCTGGAGGTAGAGCCAATAGGATTTACTAAGAGATTCAACTTTGGAGAATAGTAGGCATGGATTTTAAGAAGTTTATTTAGCAATGCTTTTTTTATTAGACAGTTTGGATGAGATTATTCAATGTCTAACAAGATGCAAAGAACATGAATGGTTTGGCTCAGTGTCATATCAGTGAAGTCTAGCATATTACCTGACTTGTAGCAGATACTAAATAAATATTTTTTAAATTAATGAATGCATGTTAGGAAACTGTACATTATTTATTTCATAATGTGAGTAGAATTAGGCAGCCTAGTACTGAATTTTTAAAAAATCTCCTTCAGATATTAAAGAATGGTATCTAAACAAGGCCTTACTAATATCCTTTCAGCATCTTGAGGTACAGTCAGGGTGGATAAGATAATCAAGATATCCTGTCTTGGAATAAAACTGGAACAGACACAGCGATGCTTGTATAAGTCTGGTAACCTCATCTTACATGAAAGTATCTATGCATTTTGTTTTCTGCCTTAGAACGTTGGTCATTGATATTGTGCTTATATTCCTCACAGAGTGATATATTTTTTTCAGAATTAAAATACATATGAATATATATTATATAGTATAGTTTCTCCATATAGATAATAAAAATAATTTAAAGACCATTTCATGCTTTTCATTTTAGTAGCTCTTATATCAGACAGTATTATCTTCCTCTCACATGAATTGTATATTAACAGTGATGAATTTAAATAACTGGCAATATTAATTTTTCCAGACTTATCAAAAAATTTCAAAAAGTAAAAAATTCAAATGCATTTACTTTTTATTCTTTGGTTAGTGCTATCTAATTCAACCCCCCAAATCTTCTGATCATAAAAGATTTTGTGATTAGATGAAAATAGGATTAATGATTGCATTATTCTAAATAAAGTTCTAATGCAGAATGAGCTAGCTATGTACCATACATAGCAAAATTTTCCTATAGATTTTTGCTTTTGTAAATGCATTCCTTCTGTTCAGGTATTTAAATGCATATAATCCAGCCTATTATATTGTTATACATCTTGGTTTGGTAAGACATAGGTTTTGAAATCAAATGCATTTATGTCTAAAATTTAGGCTCTTATTCCAACTGGCTAGATGACCCTGTGCATGTTTTCTAGTCTCTCTGAGCTTTAGTTTCTTTATCTGAAATACAGAGATTGTAAAATATGTCTTCAAAGTCTTTCATTCATTTATTTAAAAATATTTATTAAGTGCCTTCATATGTAATGACCAATAAATATTAACCTTCCTCTTTCATTTGAAGAATATATAAACACACACGTATATACAATTACTATATTACATTTACACATATGTATATATATAAAACTTAGTCATTATGTAATTATTCCATTAAAATATATATTTGCTCAAATTATATATGTAATGTTAATAATAGTATAATATTAAAATGTTTTATCCATTTGACTAGAAATCTGGTCTGAAGTAGAGCTTTTGTTTGGTCAATGGTCAATGTCAACATATTTTTTTAACATTAGGAACAATACTATGGAGTTTTTAACAGTAACTGTTTCCCATTAGATAAGTAATATGCACATTACATTAAGTCCTAACTACAACTCCTCAAATCCTATAAAGTAGGTATTATTACTGTTTTACAAGTGAAGAAATTAAAGTTTAGGGAAATTAACTTATTTGCCCAAAACCACATAACTATATAATGGTGATACCTAAATTTGAACCAAGTGATTCAAACTCCATAATATTATAATAATAATGTTATTAATATTATATCACATATTTAATATATATGTATGTATAATTTAACAATTAAAATTTCTATTGGAAACAAACACATGTCTTATAATGAAGGTCAAGCCAGAAAGAGTTGTTCTATAAGGCATGGGTTTGAGGAAGTCAAATCAAAATTTTCAGTTTCAAATAACTGAAAGTTTTTACAGATTCAAATAACTTTGGCTGGGTATTAAAATTCTCAAGATCCAAGTCAGGAATGCTTGGCTGATTTCAGATGACATTTAGAGATTAAAAAGAAGTATAATTTCTAAGCCATCTGGTTTCCCCACGCATATAGATTTAAGAAGATCAATGAAATTACTTGGAAGGGGCAAAGCCAGATTATGCGAACATACCTAATTGAGAGTTTATTTTGTTTTATATTATTTTATGGTTAAATGACTAATGCTTCGTAGGGTTGGCTTATCGCTTTTTTCATCACAATACCGAATGAACAAGGTTATGACATACTAGTCACAATGCTGGAGAAAAAGTGTTAACTCATTATTAAATATAATAATATTCATGAAAGTGATCATTTTAGATTCTTTTATAATTAGTTTCAGAAAGAAACAAGAATTCTGTAATCTAATCCATGCAAGGAAAATGTAGAGAAAGAATAAAATTAAAACTAGGAGGCTTTTTGATTTTTCTTACTGTCATGGTTTTAAAAATAGTAGTCTGGACATGGGTGATTTCTTTTATTATTATTAAAGTGCTCTTTATTGAGTGGAATCAATAAACTTAGCTGAACTTACAATAAACTTTAAAAATTAAAAAAACATACATCTGGAAGTATTCATCTTGGTAATACAGAAAAACCTTTCATGTAAATATCTTCCTCCTTTCTCCAAATACAGTATACTGAAATTAATTAAATTATTAAATTAAGACTTTTGTGTTGCAGAATGGAGGAGTGTGTTAAGAACGGAGAAAGACTAATAGTAATTTCAGCAAATTTTATGCAATTTCTCATCAAAATGTCATGTTAATCTGTCTAGACCTAGTTTAGAAGCACACAGGGCATAAAAGTTAAGCAAACTTCTAGAAAAGAGACAAAGTTTGCAGAAAAATCATGTACCCCAACACACACCTACTTATTTCCTCTTCTTTGCCCCTCACAGGCAACACTCATAGAATTGAGAACAGAACAGATTTAAATTAAAGCATAATATGACCTGTTTTAATCAGATTTTGGAAATATCAAGTTATTATTATACTTATGAATCACTCTAATTTTATTGTACAGTTTAAAAATGCATACTAATAAGATAAATAATTTTAATCATATGTGAAGTCCACAGACCTTAAATACTTGTATATTTTTATGTGTTTAAAACACACACACACACACACACACATGCACAACTTAGGTTTCTAAATCTGCTCACTTAGGAACTGTCTCAGTTCATGTGAGCTGGTTAGAGATGTATGCCTATAGGCAAAAATAGACATTTAAAAAGAGTGTTTACTTCTACAAAGCACAGTAAGCTAAAACAGAGACACTATTTTATCACAGCCTAAACAGCATCGTTCATAAAGACCTCAAAGAAAAATATTCTCTGTGGTTTGATAGTATGAGAAAAAAAGAGACTGTGGGATCCAACAGGTAGGTCTAAGCTTATATACCAGCTCTCACACATTTAATGTGTAAGAATGATCTAATACCTCTGTGTTCTTGGGCAGTTCTGTAATGTTTCTAAGACTTCAGTTTCCTGTTATGTAAAATGGGGGTAATGATTTCTACTTCACTGGATGTTAAAGACTGATAACAGCATAGCATGAAAAGTACTAAGCACAGTTTCTGAAAAATTATTTTCTGAGTAAATTCTAGTTTCCTTCCTGCTGGTTTCCTATTAGCACAGGTATTACACTCAAAACTCATACTCTAATACTTCAGATAAATCATTGCATTTTCTTACTTCTGCCAGCCTGCAAAATGAAACTTCAGCTTCCATCTGAGGATTGTGGAGTGTCTAAAGTTGAATGCAAAAAACACTTCCTGTGAGAAAGTAAGATATCTGTAAGAGTGTGTGTGTGAGTGTGTGTGTGTGTGTGTGTGTGTGTTGGAGTTTAAGTGAGGTGGGGGAGGAACAGAAGTTAGTGTAAAAAAGTATTATGTTGCATAAAAGAGGAAGTTTCTATTGAAACTACACAGAAGAATTAAGGAGCATCATCAGGAAGAAAAGGGACAAGGAGGAGAGCAGCAAGAACAGCCCAATGACAAGAGTCTGGAGGAATTCCTTAATACTGATATGAATAATGATGAAAAACCAGTCACAGTCAATCTGGGTTTTGATGCCTCATGTAATATCTGAGAGCTTCTACAATTACTTTAGAGTTTTAAACCAAATATACTACTTTTTTCAAAATATTAAAAATAAACAACTCATGCACATCATACTACTTAGACACATAAAGTTTTTGTGTTTTGTGTTTTGTAGAGATTGAGGTTGAGATGCAAATTAAAACAACAATGAGAAACCATCTTTCATTAAATTGGCAAACACAGAAAAAAGAACATTCAGTCCCTGCATGGGTTTGGTGAGATGGAACTTGCCATTCCATGGTGATAGAGGTATAGATTGGCACAAAATATCCAGAAATAAATTTGGCATTATATATCAATACATTTTAAAATGTTAATATTTCTACAATTCAATCCATTAACTTCACTTTACCAATGTCTCCTACGGGAATAGTCAGATGCATTAAAATTTCTGAAAAAGGGATATTTAACTGCTGGAGCAGTCTAACCCCTATGAACTTGAAAAGTGACCCATCAGACCTCCATTTGGGGCAGGGCCTTGGAGGGAAGAAAAACTTCCAGGAGTAGATCAAAATAGAGACAAAGGGAAAAAAGATGAAAACTGAGGTGGAAGAGAAGAGAAGAGCCAGAATATCTCAGAAAATAAGCTGCTATATATTTGAGTATTAGAGAAAAACAATAGAAGGGGGGGGTCATGTGAAGTTATAAGAGTTTTCTGTAAATGTGTTTCATCCTAAAAGTTTACGGAGCCTAATTTTTCATAAAAATGCTTGATATAGTGTGCCTGGCTGGCTCATTCGGTTAAGCGTCTGCCTTTGGCTCAGGTCATGATCGCAGGTTTCTGGGATTGAGTACCTCATCAGGCTCCCTGCTCAGTGGAGAGTCTGCTTCTCCCTCTCCCTTTGCCTCTCCCTCCTGCTCGTGCTTTCTCTCTCTTGCTCTCTCAAATAAATAAATAAATAAATAAATAAATAAATAAATAAAATCTTTAAAAAAATGCATGAAATAAAACTACTCTCTTACAACAGAATTCAATATGAAACTATATCTTGAGATAACATATCCTGAAACTAAGAATGCTATCCCAGAACCACCAGCACCACACTGCACATTCAAATGAAATTACTGAATTTGAAAGAGAAAGAAAAACCCTCTTGTATCTAGAAAAATCGGCATATGTCTTATTAGAGAAAGCATATTAGATTATCACAAGAATTTTAAGGTATGTATTTAAGCAAGAAGAAAATGGAGAAAACAATATAGTCAAGGAAAGAATTCATAAGCTAATCATTTTATATCCAACAAAACTGACTTTCAACTACAAAGGGCACAGACAAGCTATTATCAATATGTAAAAACTCAAAGAATATTGTTCTCATGAGGATTACCTGAGAAATCTATGAGGATATAACTACCGATAAGCAAAATGACTAAAGGGATATGGACATCAGGACTGGTGGTGAGCACTGAGCATATTATTAGGTGCCCATAGAATTAAGATGAAATGAAGGTTAAGAGGAAGAAAGTATGGTATGCAATGGCTACTTCCTCTGACAATTTGTTCATGGAGGGGTTACAATGAGAAGAGAGAAAAAATTAATGTGCTTGAGTAGCCATATAAATGGTAAATTAGTACTGTTATTCTGAGACTATTTTGCATGTAATATGGGATACAACAAATTAGCAATGGTATATTCAGATATATCATTCTTGCGTCTTTTAGAAGCAGGGGTTAATGATGTAAGAGAGAAGACATCAAATAAAAATTCTGTCATCTTGGGGCGCCTGGGTGGCTCAGTCGTTGGGCATCTGCCTTTGCTCGGGTCATGATCCCAGTGTCTTGGGATCGAGCCCCGCGTAGGGCTCCCTGCTCCACAGGAGGCCTGCTTCTCCTTCTCCCTCTCGCCCTGCTTGTGCTCCCTCTCTCTCGCTGTGTCTCTCTCTGTCAAATAAATAAATAAAATCTTAAAAAAAAAATTCTGTCACCTTGAACTTCAAGTGAGAAGATCAATATAAATTTCTAAGGTATTTTATCTTGGGTGAATTAAACTATAATCAATACTATTTTATACCCACTAAAAATTGTTATAATAAAATTCCAAATTAAAAATAACCCTGCCTAGAGGCCCTGGGTGGCTCAGTCAGTTGAGTCTGGACTCTCAGTTTTGACCCAGGTCATGATCTCAGTGGTGAGATGGAGTGATGGGTCAGGCTCTGAGTTCAGCGCAGGGTCTGCTTGAGATCCTATCTCTCCCTCTCCCTCTGCCACCTCCCCCTGATCTCCCTCTATCTCTCAAACAAACAAACAAACAAATGAATAAATAAAAATAATAAATAAAATCTTTAACAAAACAACTCTGCCTATACTAAATGTAAATGTGGGAGAGAGGTGAGCCAGCTGGAGCACTAGTACTCTCCCAGTGGTAGGTGTACACTGATACAATTTCTTTGGGAAAAAAACCTGTGTGGTAGGATCTATGGAAGCTGTGATAGCCCATCAGTGTTACTCTTCAATGTAACCACAACAGAATTGCGTACATACATATTTTCGCCAAATATATGTGTGGATGTGCTCATAGTAGCATTCTTTTTTTTTTTTAAGATTCTATCCATCCATTTGACAGAGAGAGAGAGATACAGCGAGAGAGGGAACACAAGCAGGGGGAGTGGGAGAGGGAGAAGCAGGCCCCCCACGGAGCAGGGAGCCTGATGTAGGGCTCAACCCCAGGACCCCAGGACCATGACCCGAGCCTAAGGCAGATGCCAACAACTGAGCCACCCAGGCGCCCCCATAGTGGCATTCTTGATAATAGTAAAAAACTGGAAACAATTGCAATATCAATCAACAGTATAATCATAAATTGTGATGTATTCATACAAAGGAATATCACACAATGTATATTCATGTAATAAGCTATTGATTATGCAATTACATGGATGGATTCCACAAACTACCATTGAGTGAAAGAAGTTAGACATATAAAAATACTATTTTTATTTGATTTGTATAAAGTTTAAAAGCAAGCAAAACTAAAGTACGATGTTGGAAATTGCATAATGATTGGTATTGTGGAATTGGGGGTCATAACTGAGTGGGACTTGTGGAGGTTACCCTAGTTTAAAGTGTTATATGTCTTGAAAGGTTTGGTGGCATTATATGGGCATATTTTATATATGATAATTTACTAATTATTGGTGTACACATATATTTGTAAGTTTTTCTGTGTGTACTATAATAGATAATTAATGTTCTGATAAACCACACATCATCCAGCTATTGGGAAAGTCTGCTGCTGATGGCTCACAGTTGAGTCCTTTCCTTGACATTGTCCTTAGCCACAGATAACTCCCTTTTTAAAAATTACACCCCTTCCCAGGGGAAAGACCACATCCAAAGACAAGATGATGCAAAGTTACAAAGGCCCAGTCCCCTTATCTCAAGTTAGGACAATTCTGAAGGGCTATCCTGGGTCTACAGCTTTTCATTTTAACTGTGTTATGGGTTGACTTCTGCTAGGCTATCTTGCAATGAGTCCATTGCTGGTGGTAAGCGGAAAACAAATAGACTTTGCCATTTGACAACTGTTTAAATTATCATCAGTAGTGAACTAGGATGCAGTACTGGTAGAAGGGGACACATCAGCTATGTAGTTATTTCTGGAGCTTAATGACATAAGGGAAATAGTAAGTATAAGAATTATAAATTGGGTGGGCTTTACCTGGAGACATTTTTTTTTTTAATTGAAGAGAGAGAATTCGTTTAAGCGATTATTTATCAACCCAAGGCAAAATCTGAATATCAGAACAATGCTTGGGAACATTTAAAGAGACTTTAATTCCTGCCACTGCAAGGCAGATAGAGCACTAGGTTCAAATCTTACTCATTTAGACTAGTGGAGCTTCAGAGAAGGTTGACTTTTCAGTCCCAGCAGGCCTCCTAAGCCAAGGTCAGGGTTTTAATGATGAAGGCGTATTCCCCTTAGATTTGGAATAAAAATAATTGACTAGATATAGTTGGGAACCTTGAAGTTCTACTTTCCCTTTCAACCTTCTTAGTTAATGGAAGTAACTCATACTTCTTTGTTAGAAGATACGGTTCTGTTTTAAAGGAGGCTGTGCTTGAAGATCATGCAGAAGATTCCAACAAGTTAGATGCTTTCAAAATCATTATTCCCACCTACGCCCCCCACACTCCAAGGACCTACGCTCATCTCCTTTGAGGGAAATAGACCAATACTAAGGGCCTAATACCAGCACAGCCCAATGGGGAAGTGCTAAGGTAGCTAAGGGACGATAGAGACTATATGCCAAAGGAGTTGCAGGAGCTCTTTAGTGGATACCACAGGAGGCAAGAGAGTATGAATGAGACCAGATCCTGAAGGTGATGGAACAGGGGTGCAGAACATAAAGCTGGATAACAGCCTTTCTCAATATGGAGCATTTTCCCATAAGAAATGATTTAGCACACCGTCAAGGACCCAAGGAGAGAGTGCTAATACACTGCTAGGATGACAGTTGGAAAGTTTGAAAAGGTGATGGCCCACACAAGTAAAGTGGAAATGCCAGAATTGTGTGACAGAGGAGGAAGGTATGAAATGACTTCAAGAAATGGGCACGCTACAGTGATATATTTAAAGATCAGAAAAACTACCAGAAAGCTATGTACTAAGAGAGAGCCAGAAGCCCAGTTTATTCACTAGAACAGTAAGGATTACACTAGTGAGAAATGCACTAGCATCATTGAGAAGCTTGGTGTACTTCTCCTTTGTGGGTCAGGGCTGACTGTAGTTGCTGTGACAGAACTGGTCTCTCTGACAGTGATAAGCATGAGCATATCTGAAGATAAAAGGGGCCAGGTAGTGGCACTTTACTGTCAAAGCAAGATGGGCACGTTTAACACAGTGAATGGCAAGGTGAAAGTGGCATGCAGAGAAAGGCCTGACCTGTAGAGATCTAGGGAGATAGTGAATATAACACAGGATTTCCAGAGATAACTTACATGAGAAATTAACGAGGGTATTGCTTAATTTCTACAATCAAAAGAAATCAAGGATGAATGATCAGGAGACTGAGACCACACCAGTAAAATGTTGCTATCCCTTTCCCAGTTTCCAGATCTGAGTCAGGTGTCAGATCCAGAATCCATCGATTGAATGGGAGTCTAGTCACCTGGAGGGACCAGGTAACATGATGGCAAGAGCCTCTCAAGCTATCTACTTCCCCAGAAAATAATAGTAGATAAAAAAACAGTAACACATTTTTAAGGAAGGGATTACTTAGTATCATCCTCAAATATTTAAAGGTGACAGATGGGGGCGAGGCTCAGGGCGCGAGGACCGAGCGGGGCGGCGGGTTCGCGAGCGGGGGGGGGGCGGGGGGGGGCGGGGAGGGGCCGGGGCGGTGGCGGCGGCGAGGTCGGAGCCGCCTCGGGCCCCGCTGCCGGGACCCCCTAGGCGCCGGGTCGCCGCACCCCTGGCAACCCGGCGACCGCAGCGTCAGGGACCCCCGCGCCCCCGGCCCGGAATCAGGTGGACCAGCCGGTGCTGGCAATCCAAGTGCTGGGCACCGTCAAATGGTTCAACGTCCGGAATGGTTACGGATTCATCAACAGGAATGACACCAAGGAGGATGTCTTTGTTTACCAGACGGCCATTAAAAGAAACAACCCCAGGAAGTTCCTGCGCAGCGTCGGAGACGGGGAGACAGCGGAGTTCGACGTCGTGGAGGGAAAGAAGGGTGCAGAAGCTGCTAACGTAACTGGGCCGGGGGGCGTGCGGGTGAAGGGCAGCCGCTATGCCCCCAATCGACGCAGGTTCCGCACGTTCATCCCGCGGCCTCGTCCAGCTGCCCCGCCACCCATGGTGGCAGAGGCTCCATCAGGCGGGACTGAACCGGGCAGCGAAGGGGAGCGGGCCGAGGACTCTGGGCAGAGGCCCAGGCGGCGGCGCCCACCTCCCTTCTTCTACCGACGGCGCTTTGTGCGAGGCCCTCGGCTCCCCAACCAGCATCAGCCTATAGAGACCCCAAAGAGACAGCCCCATTGGAGGGGGACCAACAGGGAGATGAGCGTGTCCCCCCTCCCAGATTCCGGCCTCAGTACTGAAGGCCTTTCCGCCCCAGGCCACCCCCGCAGCCTACCACAGAAGGTGGGGATGGCGAGACCAAGCCCAGCCAAGGCCTCACTGATGGGTCCCGGCCTGAGCCTCAGCGCCCACGAAACCGCCTCTCTTTTCAGCGGCGGCGGCAGCAGCCCCCCGGACCCAGGCAGCCCACAGCCCCGGAGACCTCGGCGCCCATCAACAGTGGGGACCCCCCACCACATACTGGAGTGATTCCAACACGAAGGACCCCCAGAGCTACCATCTGGTTGTCTGCCAGTTTTTCCAGCTGCCCTGTACCCCACCCAGTACCCCCTCCCCTCTTCCCATGACTCATGACATCAAAACACCGTCTTTCCCCTTTTCCTTGAGGCTCAGGAGGGCCTAAGCAACAGCTGTTTGCTTTTTCTCTGTCCCCTACCAAGGATTGAAGGAAGGGATCCATCCTGTTGTTCAGAGGCACCACCTCCCTCCCCTGAATCAGGCTGAGAAGGAACCAGCCTGCTCTCACCTCCTCCTGGTTGGTTTTCTTTCCCACCCCAGTTTATTTTTGGCCTCTCCTCTAGCCCCTACCTCTGAAGCCATTTTATGAACTGTCATGTGCCACCTGAGCCTCCAGTAAAAACAAAAACAGGCTTCCCCCCCCCCCAAAAAAAGGTGACAGATGTGGTAGTCCTCACCAGATCCCCATATAATTCAGCAGTCTTAGTCCCTAAAAAATTTGAATAGGTTATTATGGATGACAGTAGCTTAATACAAATAGCTAGGTAGTAGCTCCAATTATACATGTGTCAATGTGGTTTCTTTGATAGAGAAGATTAACTGAGCCTGGTACATGCAGGCACTGATTTCCCTAACAGATTATTTTTGACACCTATTCAGAAGGATCATGAGAAATAG
>NC_138376.1:56873664-57049414 GCF_054177405.1 Leptonychotes weddellii
TTTTCCCAGCACCATTTAATGAAGAGACTGTCTTATTTCCATTGCATATTTTTTCTTGCTTTGTCGAAGATTGTTTGACCATAGAGTTGAGGGTCCCTATCTCGGTTCTCTATTCTGTTCCATTGGTCTATATGTCTGCTTTTGTGCCAGTACCATGCTGTCTTGGTGATCACAGCTTTGTAATATAGCTTGAAATTGGGCAACGTGATGCCTCCAGCTTTGTTTTTCTTTTTCAACATTTCCTTGGTGATTCGGGGTCTTTTCTGATTCCATACAAATTTTAGGATTGTTTGTTACAGCACTTTGAAAAATGTCATTGGTATTTTGATCGGGATGGCATTGAAGGTATAGATTGCTCTGGGTAGCATAGACATTTTAACAATGTTTATTCTTCCGATCCATGAGCATGGAATGTGTCCATCTTTTTGTGTCTTCTTCAATTTCTTTCATGAGTGTTCTGTAGTTCCTAGAGTATAGATCCTTTACCTCTTTGGTTAGGTTTATTCCGAGGTATCTTATGGGTTTTGGTGCTATTGTACAGTTTCATCCAGTATAGTATTTATATCTTGTTGATAGCCAGATGAACAAGAAGTGGGAAATAAATTCAATTAAGATTCATGAATCTGCTATGTAAATGAAATTTTATGGATCCAGAAATCCAGGTCATACTGTGACATCCAATCTAAAGTATAAAACAAATAATTAGATCTTACGTATCCCACAAATAAGAAACACAGTACTTGGTAGGACTCCTTGGGTTTTGGTTTTAGCATATTCTTTTAAAAAAATATAATTTATTTAGAGCCATTTTAGGTTCACAACAAAATTAAGCAAAAGGTACAGAGATTTCTTATATACCTCCTGTTCCCACTCATGCATAACCTCCCCTATTCTCAACATCCTCCACCAGAGAGGTATGTTTGTTCAACTGATGAACCTACACTGACACATCATTATCATCCAGGTCCACAGTTCACATTTCGGTTCACTCTCGGTGTTGTACATTCTATGGGTATGGACAAATGTATAATGATATGTATCCACCATTATAGTATCACACAAAATAGTTCACTGCCTTAAAAATCTTTTGTGCTCCACAAATTCATCCCTCCCTCCCCTTAATCCCTGGGCAGTCACTGATCTTTTTACTGTCTCCATAGTTTTGCTTTTTCTATAAATCCATATAGTTGGAATCATACGGTATGTAGATTTTTCAGATTGGCTTCTTCCACTTAGTAATATATATTTACGTTTCCTCTATGTCTTTCATGCTTTGATAGCTCATTTCTTTTTAGCACTGAATAATAGTACATTGGCTGGATGTACCACAGTTTATCCATTCACCTACTAAAGGGCATCTTGGTTGCTTTTGAGTTTTGGCAATTAAGAATAAAGCTACCTATAAACACCATTTTTGTGAACATTAAGTTTTCAACTCCTTTGGGGAAATACTAAGAACCATGATTGTTGGATCATATGGTAAGAGTACAATTAGTTTTGTAAGAAACTGCAAAATTGCCTTCCAAAGTCGCTGTACCATTTTGCCTTCTCATTAGCACTGCATCAGAGTCCTGTTGCTTCACACCCTCACCAGTACTTGATGTTGTCAGTGTTCTGGATTTTGGCCATTCTAATAGGTATATAGTGGCATCTCATTATTGTTTTAATTTTCATTTCTCTGAGGACATTATGATATGAAATATCTTTTCATAGGCTATTTGCCCTGTGTATATCCTCTTTGTATATTTTGAGTAATAATCCTTTATCAGAAATGCCTTTTGCAAATATTTTCTCTCAGTCTGTTTCTTTTCTTCACATAGAAAGCAGTATATTCTTAACTTGGGAAAATTTGTCTAAATCAATTTCCTCAGTGGCATGAAAGACTGTCAGCTTGGAGTGGGACCTAAAGCAGGAAAGGGCTCAAAAGGGTCCAAACAGTGGTGAAAGAAAACATGCCACTTAGATCCTATAATGTAGATGACCCTATGGTTCTATATCATTTTTAAAATAAAACTTTCACAATAATGAAATTGTTTCATGCTTTCACTATCTAATAGAGTAGTCACTGGCCATATGTGACTATTAAACACTCAAAATGTGGTTTTTAATTTTTAATTTTACATAATTTATTTTTATTTTGCTAAAGATTTATTTATTTATTTATTTATTTATTTATTTATTTATTTATTTTATTTACAGATCTGTACCTCTGAAACAAATAATGCAATATATGTTAAGAAAAAAAAAAGAAGAAGAAGAAGAAGGTAGCGGGAGGGGAAGAATGAAGTGGGGGAAATCGGAGGGGTAGACGAACCATGAGAGACGATGGACTCTGAGAAACAGACTGAGGGTTCTAGAGGGGAGAGGGGTGGGAGGATGGGTTAGCCTGGTGGTGGGTATTGAGGAGGGCACATTCTGCATGGAGCACTGGGTGTTATGCACAAACAATGAATCATGGAACACTTCATCTAAAACTAATGATGTAATGTATGGGGATTAACATAAGAATAAAAAAATAAATAAATAAATTCAATTAGCCAACATATAGTACATCATTAGTTTCAGATGTAGTGTTCAATAATTTATCAGTTGCATAGTACTCCTAACTATAGGGAACAAACTGAGGGTTGCTGGAGGGGAGGCAGGTGGGGGGAATGGGATAATTGGGTGATGGGCATTAAGTAGAGCATGTGATGTGATGAGCACTGGGTGTTATACGTAACTTAATTTAAATTTAAATAATCACATGTGACTAGTGGCTACTATGTTGGGCAGTACAGTGGGGGTATTTGTTGATGGAAAGATATCAGGTAGAGTTAATAATAAGCATAATAGTGAATCACAATGTAAACCACTATGGTTCTAAAGCAATGTCATGACATCTACAGAGAACCATACACTATTCCAAAAATAGCTCCTATCATACTATTCCACCCAGTTAGAATATGAAACACTGAGATCACCTGGCCAAAGCTGCATATCATTCATCAGATTCTGTCAGATCCAACATATCATAAAGTTTGGTGGGTCCAACAGCAATCCATAATAAGAAGTGACACATCCAGGATCATGCAAGAATAAGGCCAGAGTGACCATGCAAGGTGCACAAGTAGGTTGCACATTATGTCATCCTCCATTGTTACACCAGCTCCTCATGCTTAACTCACACTTATGATCATGTGAAAAATTGTTTATGGCCAGTAAATTGAGGAGGAAAAAGGATGATTTTGTTTATCCAGGAATGGATTGGTTCAGCAGATCTATGTGAGCTATTAATGGACTGCAAGTGCATTATAGCCCCAGTCAGGGATGGTCCTGAATGACACCAGTGAGAAGGAATCTTTCAATGGAAAGAGCTCTAGATGATGCATTTGGTCATTCACTTTGGGTGAGAAAAATGGCCTGAGCAAAGAATCTATATATGTGCATAGGGAAGGTGAATAGCCTGGCTGGATGGTCTGCAACCTGAAAGAAAAAAATTGGAGAATTAAAGATTTAGGGAGAAGAATGTAGTGGTCTATATAAGAACATATATATATATATATATATATACATATATATATATATATATATATGAATGCATATATATATGAATAGGTACAAAATGTGAAGTTTTGTGGTGCATGTTAACATCCTTCAAGAGCATCCACTTTAAGTTTGGACTGCTCTGAAGAATCATCTTAGCTCAGGGCACCTTAAAGATTGGATGAGGTCTCACTTGTTGTTATGAGTCAATATCTCTTTCCAATTCTGCCTTATTTACTTCCTTACACATTTATCTCCCAAGAACACTTTCCAAGAAATGTTTTGTAGGTAAGTCTTTAAGTCTATTTCCAGGAAACTCAAACTTATTCTTAGGGAGACAAAATAAAAATATTATAAAGACAATGCTAAAACACTGATAAAAGAAACTGTATAGAGGAGATATAAATAAATGGAAAGGTATTTCATGTTCAAAGATTGAACAGTTCTTTCCAACTTGATGTATAGATTTTGATGTAATCCCAATCAAAATCCCAGTATTTTGTTGATAATAATAAACTGATTATAAAATTTATATTGAAAGGTAATTTTGGAGGAACTGGTGTGCCCTTTAATAAATAAATTTATATTTTTTACTCAGAGAAACATTGTATGGTATATCTTTGAATGTTACTTTTCTTTCCTCTTCAAGGATTCCAAAAACATGCACTTTTTATCTTCTTTGTTATCTTCCATATTCAGGATAGTCTCTATAACAACTTGTTTTCTTTTTTTTTAAGATTTTATTTATTTATTCGAGAGAGTGAGCAAGAGAGAGAGCATGAGCAGGGGGAGGAGCAGAGGGAGAGGGAGAAGTAGACCCTCAGCTGAGCAGGGACCCCCATGACGCTGGGCTCAATCCCAGGACGCTGAGATCATGACCTGAGCCGAAAGCAGATGCTTAACTGACTGAGCCACCTAGGTGCCCCACAATTTAAGTGTTCTCACTTCAGAATTTCTTTTTGTGGAATTTACTTATTTTCGTTCCTTACGTCTCTGTTTTCAGTCTTTTTTAAATTTAATTTTTATTGCTTTAATATTGCTTTCTGGCTATAGGTTTTGTTTTTATTTCCATTCATTTCTTGTTGTCTTCTAACATTTAACAAATCTATCTCTTGATTTATTTTATTTTGAGTTTTTTTAAAGGTGTATTATTCTTCTATTACTGTTGTAACAAAAACAAGAGAAATCTATTCCTTCATAACTCTGGAGGCCAGAAATTTAAAATCAAGATTTCAGTGGCACCATACTGGCTCTGTTGCCTTGTGGGAAGAATACTTCCTTGCTGCTTCTGGTCTCTGGTGGCTGCTGGCCTGCCTTGGCTTCCCTTGCTTCACAGTTTCATCTCTGCAATCTCTGCCTCCATCTTCACACCACCTTATTTTCTCTGTGTTTCAATATTCCTTCTGCCTCTCTCTTATGAGGACACATCTGATTGCATGTAGGTAATTTAGGATAAGTTCTTCCTCTAAGGATCCTTAACTTGATCAGATATTTTGCTATATAATTTCATAATCACAGGTTCCAAAGGTTAGAACATGAACGCCTCTTTTTGTGGGGGCACTATTCAGCCCACTACAAAGATTTATGTTATTTGTCAACTCTCATGAAGTTTAGTGATGGGTTGAGATTTGAGAAAGACCACAAATGAACAAATAAAAAAATATATCAGCTAGTGAACAGTGCATGAGATGATTAAAACAAAATTATGTTACAGAGAGTCATTAAGCAACTATTGTACATTAGTTGTCCATAGGGCCTCTCTGACTTAGTGATAGCTCAATCTAAATGACAATCTAAATCTAAATGACAAGAAAGAATCAGAAGTTCAAATAATGAGAGGACTAGCATCCAGGCAAAAGGAATAGTTAGAGTAAAGGCTCTAAAGGTAGAACAGGTTAGCCATATTAAAATAATAGAAAAATAAAACCCTACAGCTGGAACATAGTAGCTGAAGTAAAGCAGATATGCTTGAAGCTGCAGACATGGACCGAATCATATAGGACTTTCTTGTTTTATTTGTTCATTTTTTTCTTTTTCTTTTTTTATTGTTAATTCCAGTATAATGAACATACAGTGTTATATTAGTTTCAGGTGTACGATATAGTGATTCAACAATTCTATACATTACTCAATACACATCATGATAAATGTACTCTTAATCCCTTTCACCTATATCACCCATCCCCATACCCACCTCCTCTCTAGTAGCCACCAGTTTGTTCTCTATATTTAAGAGTCTGGTTTTCTTTTTGTTTGCCTCTTTTTTTCTTTTTCATTTGTTTTCTTTCTTAAATTCCACACATGAGTGGAATCATATGGTATTTGTGTTTCTCTGACTGACTTATTTCACTTAGCATTATACCCCCTACATTCATCAATGTCATTGCAAATTGAAAGATTTCATTCTTTTTTAGGGATGAGTAATATTCCATTGTATACATGTATATCACATCTTCTTTATCCACTCATCTATCAATGGACACTTGGATTGCTTCCATAATTTGGCTATTGTAAATATTGTTGCAATAAACAACAAGGTGCATATGTCTTTTCAAATTAATATCTTCATATTCTTTGGGTAAATACCTAGTAGTGAAATTACTGGATCCTATGGCAATTCTATTTTTAATCTGTTGAGGAACCTCATACTGTTTTCCAGAGTGGCTGCCCAAGTTTGCAGTCCTACCAACAGTGCACAAAAGTTCCTTTTCCTCCACATCCTTGTCAACACTTATGGTTTCTTCTGTTTTTGATTTTAGCCATTTTGACATGTGTGAGGTGATATCTCATGTAGTTTTGATTTGCATTTCAATGATGATGAGTGCTGTTGAGCATCTTTTCATTTATTTGTTGACCATCTGTATGTTTTCTTTGGAAAAATGTCTGTTCGTATCTATTGCCCATTTTTAATTTTTTTTTAGTGTTGAGTTGTATAAGTTCTTTATATATTTTGGATATTAATACTTTATCAAGTATGTTGGTTGCAAATATCTTCTTCCATTCAGTAGGTTGTATTTTAGTTTTGTTGATTATTTCCTTTGCTGTGCAGAAACTCTTTATTTTGATGTAGGCCCAATAGTTTATTTTTGCCTCTGTAGAGAATGTTTGCTGATAGAATTTGAATGCCAAGATCAGGAGTCTTAGTATAGTAAAGAACAGAGAGTTGCTGAAGTTCAGTGAACTAGAGGGGACAAAATTGAACATATTTTTTTTTGAAAAATAAATAATCTACCAGAGGCTGTTGTGTGTGCTTTAGATAAAGAAGGAAACTCAATTGTAGTGAAACATCAGTGTTATTAAAATAGTCTATGAAAACATAATGCAAACCTGAATTAAAGAAGCAGTGGTAGCAATAAAAAAGAAAAGGGTAAATGGAAAGAGATATCTTCAGATCTACAGGACCAGATGACTAAATGATGAAAAAGGAGGACTACAGGATACCTCAAATATTTAATACTTGGTTGTCTGGGAAATGATAATGTAATTAATAAAAATAATAATCAGAAAACTATAGCATGCATTTCTATATATTGATTTTATCCCTTCATATAATTGTGCTTCTGTTTTTCTCTCTAGCTGTATTTATACTCCTCTCCTCCCTAGCATGCCCCAAATATATGGAAAACATGTTCACTTTTGCCTCATGACCTTTGCACATGCTATTTCCTCTGCCATGATCTCTTTTTCCTAATCAACCCACAGCCCCATTTTATCTATATTACTCTGATTATTTTTTAAAAGATTTTATTTATTTATTTGACAGAGAGAGAGAACAGGCAGGGGGAGAGGCAGGCAGAGGGAGAGGGAGAAGCAGGATCCCCGTTGAGCAGAGAGCCTGATGTGGGGCTCAATCCCAGGACCCTGGGATCATGACTGGAGCTGAAGGCAGACACCTAACCATCTGAGCCACCCAAGTGCCCCAACTCTGATTATTTTTATGATCTTGGATAAAATGTAACTTTCTTGAGAAAGTCTTTTTTGACTCCTTAATTCAGTCAATAAATATTTATTGAGTGACATGTATGCCAGACACTGTTCTAGAAAGACTCAGAGAAGAGCATTTGAGACAGAGATAACAGCAATTGCAAAAGCTTTGATGGAGGAGAGTGCTTGGCATGCTGGAGAAATAACAAGGACTAAGGAGGAGGGAGTAAGGTAGGGAATGATATCAAAGGGATGATGGAGCAAGAAAGCTTATTTATGGTCTTATAGATCAGTAAGAGTGTTTTAGCTTTTGCTGATGGTGAGGTGAGAAGTCTCTGAAGGATTTTGAACAGAAAACTAAAGTTTTCTGACTTATGTTTAAAAGCCAAGAATTACTTGGCTCTGGAAAGATAGGAATGAGGTCAGAAGCAGGGGAGATTAATTAAGGGACTGTCTCAGTTTTTCAAGTAAAATATAAGGATGGCTTGGAGTTAGTAAGATGGGGTTACATTCTGAATATATTTTTAAACAAAACTAACATGATCTTCTGATGGATTTTAATGGGGAGTAAAAGAGAAGTCAAGAATGGATTCAAAGTTTTTGTCTTGAGAAACAAGAATGAAGAGATCTTTCACTGAGAAGGAGAAGAATGTGGGAGAAGCAAGCTGTATGGGAAAATAAGTGGTTCAGTTTTGAGCATATTATATGCATGATCTTTATTAGACATTCAAGCATGAATCCTGAGTAGGCAGTTAAACAAGTCTGGAGTTCAGGGTAGAGTTCTGTACTGAAAATATAAATGTATGAGCCTCATGACAATATGAGGGCTGTTAAGTTCTTATCTCTCAGCTCCAATTCAAGCTTCTAACCTCTCTGTGATTCTGTAGCTGGGACTCCATAAACTTCATTCCACCTTTGACAGCTGAATCTCTGATAATTTCTATAAATAACTGAGTTCATTCTCGTACATCTGAGTATGATATTCTCCATAAGTTCCAGGTGTGTGGGAAACTTTAAAGAGCTGAATTATGCTGCCTAGTGTTCTTTCCACATTTATGTCACTGCCAGTTTCTGGTTCAGCATATTTTTACCTCTACCACCTGGTGCATGTGCTCAGTGTGCATCACCCACAATCCCGGTGTGCTCAGGGAATCAGACCTCTGTGCTATCCCATTTGCTTAAGGAAATTATGAGTAGCCTGAGCCCTTTGGCAGTCCTTTTCCCTCCCTGAGACTAGTTAGGACATGGACTCGACTCTGTTTCAGTCCAGAGGACTCCATCTGAGTTCTGCTGGTGGCTTTCAGGGAAGAACTTGCTTTTTCAGGGATGTAGTTGGTTCCATATGATGCTGTTGATGAATTTGTATGGTCTCCGATTCAACAAACATTGCCTGCCTCACAGTGTACTGGTTTGTGCAATAATAAAGGCCTTTTTGTTTAAGCCACCATTTAAAAAGAAAGAAGAAGGGAAGGAAGGAAGGAAGGAAGGAAGGAAGGAAGGAAGGAAGGAAGGAAGGAAAGGAAGGAAGGGTGCTAGTGGGTCACTGGAAGGTAGGAGGGTGGGAAATGGACTTGCACTTTTCTCATTTGTCTGATGTTTCTGTCAGCTCCCCTCCCTCCAAAACCAGCAATTGCCCTCCACCCCCAAAACATTGGTTCATTTCAATAACAATTAGACTCCAGACTCCACTTTCCTTCTTCACTCACAGAAACATCTTCATTGGACCTCTTTAGAGGTTAAAACACCAAAAATAAAGCTGTGGCTTCCTCCTGCCAGAGGCTCAAGTCCCAGGACCACAGGTCCAAGCTTCAGGCCTATTGAGGTCTATCCCTCCACCTTTGTATTCTAAACACCTAGCAGACTGCCTGGTACAGAGCATGAAATAAATCAATGAATGAATGAGGAATGGATGTGAAATCTGCATTAAACACCATGTATCTTACTTAGCCAAATACCAAGCATTCTAGAAATGATAGAACTATTAAATTCATATATTATTTTCTTTGCTTTTCTATTCTCACCAAATGATCCCACCATGTAAGTAATTGCTCAAGGCAGAAACTTGAGAGTCAGTTTTAATTCTTTACCTTCCCTCACATCTTACAGCCAGTCCATTTGCAGATTTTGCAGATTCTGCTTGCAGATAAATATCAAATCAGTCAACTTATCTCCACTGCTACCGCAGTATTGACTCTAGTCTGGGATGACGTAATATAACGCCTTAGTGGTCTCTGCTTCCATCCTGGCTTCCATTCTGATAGTTGATTTTTCACTGTGGTTTTGCATCTTGTCACCTCTCTTCAATGTCTCCCCACACATGCCTTTTTTACTTCCCAGAACAGTGTTCTCCTTCCCATCTCAGGATATTTTCATAAGTTGTTCTCCCTCTTCTGTTCTCATACCACTTTGTGTCCCTAACAATAACTGATGCTTCATATCTGAGGTTAAAAGTCACTTTCTTTTTAGACTTTTTCATTCTCTGGCCAAGTACTGCTATTATATTCTCTTATGTCATTATAATTCTTCTTCAGAGCATCTACTTCAATTTAAATCCATTACTTTTGTAATAATATGCCTTTGGTCATACTATGCCTTTTCACCCTCCTTTCTAAAATCAGGATAAAATTAGTGCCCACAAATTAAGTTTTGTGAGAATTTAATATAAGACATGTAAAGCACTTAAAATCATGCCTCATTCACTGTAAACACTCAGTAACATTGGCTATCATAATTACTAGGCTTTAAATTCCTTGAGGGATTGAAGTAATTTAAGGAACTTACGAATTTGGGAGGAGGGACAAATTTAGTCCATGGCTTTCTGGCACTGGCCCATAAAATTCATGTCCTTCTTACATGCAAAATGCACTCAATTATTCCATTTCAGCAGACCTAAAAGTCTTAACTCATTCCAGCATCAACTCTAAAGTTTAAAGTCCAATTTCTCATTTAAATATCACCTAAATCAGGTATGGCTTATGGAAGCAATACCCACACTGCTCTCTGCAAGGGTCTTGTCTGTGCAGGTCCTGCCCTTTGAAACCCAAGTAGTAGCATCTTACCTCCCAAGACACATACCCGTCACCCACACTCACATCCCATGAGCTTGGGACCTATGGTGGGAGTAGCAGCCCTAATAATTTCTGAGTCACATTTAGGATACTCCTTTCCTTTTCTTGAAGAATAGTACATGTTCACAGTCTTCATTTCATTCTGTTTTCTCTGTTTCCTTTAGTCCCGCCTAGTACTGTTACTGCTGGTACAGTCCCATCTCTATTCTTGGCTTCTGTGGATATGGCTGATAAGGTCCATAGGTTATGCCCACCCTAATCTCTGGATCAAATGTGTGGTACCCACCCTCTCAGTGTTCTCTTCTGAACATGCTTTCTCATTTTTTGCAATTTGAACAGGCTGAGAATTTTCCATATCTTTAAATTCTGGTTCTTTTTTGTTTAACAATTTCTTCTTCAATCCACCTCTCTTCTAGCATTTTTCTATAAGCAGTCAGGAGGAACCAGGCTGTTCTTTCAATACTACTAAGAATCTGCTTGGCTAAATACCTAATTTCATCACTCAAAAGTTCTACCTTCCACAAAATACTAGAACACAGTCCAGCCAAATTCTTTGCCACTTTATAACAAAGATAGCCTTTCTCCAGTTTTCAGTAACATGCTCCTCATATTTATCTGAGACCTCACCAGAATGGCCATATTCCTAGCATGTGCTTCAAAACTCTTCTATTCTCCATCCATTAACCAGTTTCAAAGCCATTTCTACATGCTTAGGTACTTGTCACAGCATCACCCTCCTCTTTTCAGTACCAAAATTTGTCTTAGTCAGCTTGAGCTGCAATAACAAAATATCATAGATGGGGTGACTTAAACAATAGGAATTTATCTCTTACAGTTCTGTAGCCTGGAAGTCCAAGACCAAGATGTCAACAGGGTTGGTGTCTGGTGCTCACTCTCTCCTTGGATTGCAAATGGGCACCTTCTTACTGTCCTCACATGGATTTTCTTTGCTGTGTGGGGAGAAAAAAAGAGGAAGCAAGCTCTCTGGTGTCTTCTTATAAGGGCACTAATCCCTTCATGAAGGTGCCACCCTCAGGACCCCATATAAACCTAATAATTATCATCCACAGGCCTGATCTCCAAACATCATCACACTGTAGGTCAAGGCCCCAATATATGAATTTTTGGGAAACACAATTCAGCCCAGAGCAGTAAGTCTGACTTATTCAAGATGATATTTCAACATTTAGCGTGGCTGGAACATTTTAGTAATAAATATGTGTTGCAAGAACATATGTACAAATGAGTGAGTAAATTAATGAATTGCTATTGCCATTGGAGAGAAAGAGAAAGAAGGGAAAGGCTCAAGTATGGAATGCTGAAGAACACTTATGATAAGAGAAAAATAAGAAGAAAATAAGCCAGAGAAAAGAAAGATCAGGAAGGGAAAAAGCAAGACCATGAAATGTCTTGGAAAACAAGACATGGAGAGATTTAAATGAGGATCACTCAAGTGTGTTATAATACAAATAGACTGACATTAGCATTTCTCACTAATTCTTGTAAAAATGGTATCAATTCAGATTAGCAAAGGCCAGGGGTTTGATGCTCAAAATAAATTATCTTAGAAATAAGGTTATTAGTAAACAATCATTTTAATTAAAACAGAAAACAAATCATAGCATAAGTAATATATTTTGTCAGGATACTAAAACCCGCTGACATCAAAGGCATTTATCATTATGATAACAACATGTGCTTTCTTAACTGTTTAATCTCCTTGTGAGAGAGAAATTTTTACTTTTTTAAGGTTAAACTCAGAAGAACTATATAGATAAAGAAGATTGGATACACTGATTTATAACTTGCTTTGGTTCATTTAACAATATATGGGTGTGTTTTCTACGTTATCACCTAACTTTTCACATCATTTTCAATAACTGCATCACACTGCATCTTAAACATGAAATAAATATTATTAGTCATTTTTGTTGAACAGATGCTTCGAACGAATTGCAATTATAAACCTTTCTGGGTCTAATATGATAAAGATTTATAAATATGATTATATTCTTAGATTTTTTTTTTTAGAGAAAGAGTGGGAAAGGGTCGGGGGACAGAGGGAGAGGGAGAGAGAGAATCTCCCAGCATGGAACCTGGAGCCCACTTGATCTTACGACCTGAGATCATGACCCGAACCAAAATCAGGAGTTGGATGCTTAACTGACTGAGCCAGCCAGGTACCCATATTCTTAGAAATTTTTTTTAAAGTTCAATGGTTGGGTCAATAGGGAAACATATTTTTAAAGTGTTTGACTTAACTTCTTCAAGCAGTGAAAAACAATACTAGTATCCTTACATCTTCATCAACATGGGTTTTATCATTCTTTTTCTTCTTTTTTTTATGTTACAGGCAAAAATTGTCATTGTGTGGTTTCAATTTTCATTTAAATAACCAATGATGAGTTAATATTAAACAGCATTAGAATGACAATATACATGCATTTAGGATTCATTGGGTGAAGAAGAGTAAATATATTCATTGAATCATGTATTCATTAATTATTTACTAAACTTCTTCTATGCTCCAAGTTCTGTTTTAGATACAGAAAAAGGTAAACAAAACTGACCAAAGTCCTTGCTGTCAGGAAACTTATATTGTAGTGGATGAAATAAGATAATAGAAAAAATAATTAAGTTTAAAAGTCAACAACCCTAAGAAGAAAAGTAAACCAGAAAAGGAGGCATAGATAATTTGAGAGGCCAGTTTTAACTAATGTATTCAGAGATGACCTCACCAAAGTGACATTATTTACATAAAGACACAAAGGAGGTGAAAAATGTGACTTTATATATAAGAAGGGGAAGAGTGTTGCAGGCAGAGGGAATGATAATTGCAAAGAGCTGGAGGCAGGTCTGCCATCCTGTGGTTCATTTCTGATGTTCTAGAACCAGCAGTGAGACCACTGTGGCTGAGGCAGAGGGAGTGAGGTGAGCGGTGGAAGACAAGGTCAGAAGGTTTCAAGAGTCTAAAATCAGACCACAGTCTTTCAGACTATTCTAGGAACTTTGGCTTTTTAATCAAGTCAGGTGGGAATACACAGGAAGTTTTGAGAAGAGGAAAGAGATAACTGACTTGAATTTAAACCAATCATTCTGGCTGCTCAGTGGCTGAACTGGGGGCCAGAATGAGAGATAAGAGTCTAGTAAGGCGGCCGTTGCCGTGATCCCCATGAGAAATGATGGTGGCAGGAGAGGTGGTGAGTAGGAGTAAAATTCTTGGATATATTTTGAAAGGATTTTCTGGAGGACTTGCTGTGTGTTGTGAGACAGAGAATTCAGGGGTAACTTAGAATTTCTAGATTGAGCAAGAAGAGACCCTTAACTGAAGATGAGGAAGACTGTGGGAGAGGCAGGTTTGGTGGAGGAGAAAGATCAGGAATTTGCTTTTGGAGACATTAAGTGTGCAATGCCTGCTAGACACTCAAGTTAAGATGTGAAGGAGGCAGTTGGGTATACAAGTGGACAGTTAGACAAAATCAGGGTGGAGATATAAATTTGGGAGTCAGAAGTTTGAATGGTAAGCCTAAAATGAATTTAAAAATGAGAAAGTGAGAGATACATAAACCTTCAAGACCTGCAAATAGTTTTTCAGTTTTAAACTAGAAAACAGTACAGGTAATCACAACATGAAAAAATGTTTTTTTTTTTTAATTCACATTAACATATTTTTAACATTATTATAAAGAGAGGACCCTGTAATTGTTGTTGAGGACCCAGTAATTGATAAAATAATAAATGTATCTAGATACATAGAAACGTTCAGAGTAGTGCTTGAAAACATAAATTACATAGGATATTATATAAGCATACATATCAAGAAAATATCTAGGATTAATGAAACTTGGTTAAATAGGGAGTGAAAGTAATTCATAATTATGATACAATGTACACAAGTTTCTGAGAATGTTTTTGAAAATTATTTAGCAATCAGATTAAAATCTTTAAAATATCTTCTCTCTTATAAAGTCAATCTGCTAACAGAAATTTAGAATACTATGTAGTAATTAAAAAGATGATTTAGATCTAAATGTGTTAACATTCAAGGATCACCAAGGAATGTCAGGCTTAAAAAAGTTGTGGAACAGATTTATATCATAGACCAGTTTATATTAACATATCTTCTTATGTGTATATATAGGAAAAAATGTCTAAAGATTACTCACCAAATAATAAAGTAAAATTGGCTAAGGACAGAAAAGAGGGGTGGTGAAAGATGGTAAGTAGAGGAATGAAAGGGAAGTATAGCTTTTTAACCAATATTCTTTTTGGTATTTTTTTAAGTTTATTTATTTTTAGTAATCTCTATACCCAACGTGGGCCTTGAACTCATGACCCCAAGATCAAGAGCCGCACTCTCTTCTGACTGAGCCAGCCAGGTGCCCCTGGTTTTTGTATTTTTATAAGAACATATGTTCACATATAATATGTATAATAAGATAAATGATTTCATTTTTGTTTTAGAAAACTTGTAGTAACACTAAACATTCTTATTACATTGTTAGTTTTTAAAGTATAATATCAAATGTATAATTGAATATATACATAAAAGTGGAAACATTAGCAATATCTGTCCTTGAGTAGTATGATCATAAGAGTTTTCTATCTAGGGCGCCTGGGTGGCTCAGTTGGTTAAGCGACTGCCTTCAGCTCAGGTCATGATCCTGGAGTCCCGGGATCGAGTCCCTCATCGGGCTCCCTGCTCGGCAGGCAGTCTGCTTCTCCCTCTGACCCTCACCCTTCTCCTTCTCTCTCTCTCTGTCATTCTCTCCCTCTCAAAAATAAATAAAAAAATTTAAAAAAAAAGAGTTTTCTATCTACCTGTTTTCCTAATTTTTGCATCTCTATGGTATTAGAATAATGCATACATTAAAGTAGGTCTCATTATTGAAATAAATAATAAATAAACATAATGAATGTTAATTAATTAAATGCCCCTTCCCAGAGCTGTGACAAAGTGCTGATTTTCTGTGTTTTAAGAATAATATTGAGCTGAAATTTTTTAAAAAATGTATTTTTAAACTTCTTGGCAGAAATTCATCATAATAACTCAAGTATTCTGATTAAAGAGCAAGATTTCACACTCAATGGCATTAGCTTAGGATAAAAAAATTCCACATGAAATTGACTGCTATGGTAAAGTTCCATGTATCCTATCAAAAGTTTTATTATGTAATACAATAGATTATACATGTAAAATGGAAAACTATTTGTTAAATTAAAATATTCATTCTTGATTTTAAAACTCAACACCAAAGAGAAGAATATTTGCTAATAGGAAAATTAATATTTCTCTATATCAGGCATTCAAAATTATAGTTAAAATGGTGAAATGTTATAGATGTTCTTAGTAAAATGTCTAAGAAAAAACACACAATATTAACTCTGATTATTCATCATTATTATTCCCAAAAGTTCTGACCAAAAAAATAAGACTGGAAATAAAACAAAATAGTACATCCTTTTTTTTTTTTAAAGATTTTATTTATTTGACAGAGAGAGACACAGCGAGAGAGGGAACACAAGCAGGGGGAGAGGGAGAGGGAGAAGCAGGCTCCCCGCGGAGCAGGGAGCCCGACACGGGTCTCAATCCCAGGACCCTGGGATCATGACCTGAGCTGAAGGCAGACGCTTAAGGACTGAGCCACCCAGGCGCCCCAACAGTATATCCTTTTAAAGCCTGAGAAAAAAAGCCCTTCTAGACAATATAATTGCAAGACTGCAAAGCACAAGAAAATCAGCTTATATACTATTGGAATAGGATGGTTTAAAAAATGTATTAAATATCATATCAATGTGTGAAAATTAATAGCATCATTATATGTACTGCAATAACCATTTGGAAAACAAAAAGGAGAAAAGATCCCATTCACAATAGCAACATAGTTGTGAGACATGTGGCAATAACCTGCTCACATATTCTGACAGTACTTTATGAAGAAAAGTGTAAAACTACGTGTGTAGAAAAAAAAGAAGACACAATAAATTGAAAGACCTACGTGCTCCTAAAGAGAAAGAATGACTATTGCAAAGATGTCAGTTCTTTCCAAATTAATTTATAGATTTAGCAGTGGTTAGAAAAACAATATTCTGAAACTCATGTGGAAATAAAAATATTTGAGAATAGCTAAAACATTTTTGAAGAAAAATAGACTGATACTAGAAAATCGATTCTATAATAAAATTAAAGCTTATTATAAAATTAAAACAATTATCAGTGTTCTTCTCCATATTAGAGATACTGATGAATAAAGTGGAGTGAAGCACCTAATTTTTTTTTTTAGTAACATTAGTGTCATGGGTAAAACTGTTACACTCCCCCCACCCCAAATAAAGGTATGTTGAAGTATTAACCCCTAATAGCTCAAAATGGGATCTTGTTTTGAAATAAGATCTTTATAGAATAATCAAGTTAAAATTAGGTCATTAGGGTGAGTCCTAATCCAATAAGTAAGTATTAAGTAAGTAAAAATTTGTATGCAGACGTAAAAGGAAGGAAGATGATGTGAAGACAGGGATAACACCAGGTGAAGACTGGATTGGATTGGAATATTGAAACAAGGTATCCATAAGCCAAGAAACACCAGACTGCAGGCAAAACATCAAAAGCCAGGAAAAGGAAAAGAATGATTTTACCTACGGTTTTCAGAAGGAGCATGACTGCCAACAGCATGATTTTGAACTTCTAGGCTTCAGAACTGTGACACAATAAATTTCTGTTCTTTTAAGCCACTCATTTTGTGCCACTCTGTTGTATGGAAGCCTTAAGAAACTAATGTAATTAGTATAGATTATAATTTTATATTATATAAGGATGACATCAAATATTGGGACAGAAAAGAAAGATTACCCATAAACAGTATTGGGAAAATTGGTTAGTTTCTTAGAAAAATACCCTGGTGGATTTAAAAATAAATAGGAACATTGAAAGTATAAAACTCTAATGTGGAATAACAAATATATGAATTGGAGAACATTCCTAAAGCTTTCAATCAAAGGGAAAAGTCATAATGAAAATGTTAGGTTAAAGCATATGAAATTGCCATTTTGTGGGTCAAAAATGGTCAAATGTTAGCCACTTCATACACTTCAATTGAAAATATTTGATCACATTAAAAAGTAAAATTCTTTGGTGTTGGTTGTGATCTCTCCTCTTTCATTCATGATTTTGGTGATTTGGGTCATTTCTCTTTTCTTTTTGATAAGTCTGGCCAGGGGTTTATCAATCTTATTAATTCTCTCAAAGAACCAGCTCCTAGTTTCGTTGATCTGTTCTACTGTTCTTTTGGTTTCTATTTCATTGATTTCTGCTCTGATCTTTATTATTTCTCTTCTCCTGCTGGGTTTAGGCTTTATTTGCTGTTCTTTCTCCAGCTCCTTTAGGTGTAGGGTTAGGTTGTGTATTGAGACCTTTCTTGTTTCTTGAGAAAGGCTTGTGTTGCTATATACTTTCCTCTTAGGACCACCTTTGCTGCATTCCAAGGATTTTGAACAGTTGTGTTTTCATTTTCATTTGTTTCCTTGAATATTTTTAATTCTTCTTTAATTTCCTGGTTGACCCATTCATTCTTTAGTAGGATGCTCTTTAGCCTCCATGTATTTGAGTTCTTTCCGACTTTCCTCTTGTGATTGAGTTCTAGTTTCAAAGCACTGTGGTCCAAAAATATACAGGGAATGATCTCAATCTTTTGGTATTGGTTGAGACCTGACTTGTGACCTAGTATGTGATCTATTCTGGAGAATGTTCCATGGGCACTAGAGAAGAATGTGTACTCTGTTGCTTTGGGATGGAATGTTCTGAATATATCTGTGAAGTCCATTTGGTCCAGTGTGTCATTTAAAGTCTTTATTTGTTGAAAATATCATAAACAAAAATAAAGTCCAATAACAAACTGGAAATGTGCTGACAACATGTCATACTGGAGAGAGAGAGTATTAACTGGGAGCCAGACCCCAAATTCCTGCTTCACCAAGACTATAAAAGTTACTTACTATATAAATTTCAGTTTTTTCCTGTTAAGATGGTGATCATAAAATAAAACTTGCCATGTTGTTTTAGCAATTAGATATAAGGAAATGACACAAACTAAATATAAAGTATTTTTTAAATATCAGACATCCACTAAATTTTATTACTAATATAGGTGAATACCTATGGAAAATATATATACATGTATATGCATGTATCATTTATATATATACATATATAGCATGTAAATAGAGCAATAATTAAAACTATAAGCTTCAGTAGATCAAACAATAAATACAGAAAATAGGAACAGACATTTGGCCTAAGAGGAAAACAAATCACTAACACATATGAAAATATATTGGTGGGGTGCCTGGGTGGCTCAGTCGTTAAGCGTCTGCCTTCAGCTCAGGTCATGATCCCAGCGTCCTGGGATTGAGCCCCACATCGGGCTCTCTGCTCCGCGGGAAGCCTGCTTCTCCCTCTCCCATTCCCCCTGCTTGTGTTCCCTCTCTCGCTGTGTCTCTCTCTGTCAAATAAATAAATAAATAAATAAAAGCTTTAAAAAAATATATATTGGTTTCTCCATTATTAAAAAATGACACATTTTCAAGTTATTATAGTTCTAAAAATATTTTATTTATTTATTTATTTATTTATTTGAGAGAGAGATAGTGTGAGTATGGGAGGGAGAGAGAGAATTTCAAGCAGACACTCCACTCAGTGCCAAACCCCACACGGGGCTTGATCCCACAACCCTGAGATCATGACCTGAGCCCAAATCAAGAATTGGATGCTTAACCAACTGAGCCACGCAGGTGCCCCTCAAATTGTTATAGCTTTTTAAATTTATTTATTTTTTATTTTTTAAGATTTATTTTTTTTAATTTTTTAAAGATTTTTTAAAAATTTATTTATTTGACAGAGAGAGAGAGAGAGATTGAGCAAGCACAAGCAGGGGTGTGGCAGGCAGAGGGAGAGAGAGAAACAGGCTTTCCATTGAGTGGGGAACCTGAGCCAAAGGCAGATGCTTAACCGACTGAGCCAGCCAGCGCCCCAAAGATTTATTTATTTACTTGAGAGAGAGAAAGAGAGAGAGCATGAGTGGGAGGGGCAGAGGGAGAGAGAAAAACTCAAGCATGGACCTGACTCAGGGCTCAATCATTACCCTGAGATCATGACCTGACCTGAAACCAAGAGTCAGTCACTTAACTGACTGAGCCACCCAGGCACCCCAGCTTTGTTTTTTTAAAAGGATCTTTCCTAGCTAGATTGTAGCAAAATAACTACTTATAAGGCAAATAAAAGTATAAATTAGTATAATTATAATTAGTGCAAAATTGGTAAAAATATGTTAGTACAAAATATTCAAATGACAATTTGAAAATCTGTATAAATTGCTTACAAAATTTGCTAATGAAGGTACCATTAACTATTTATACTTTAAAAAGGAATGTTCCAAGTTTTTCATATTGTTAAGCCAAGAATTTTTTGCTAAGAATTAATTTCATGGATATAAACTTGATAGATAAATGACTTCTTTATAAATGTGCTGATTATTGACTTATTTATTGTAATAGATCATTGCCTAACCAGAGAGTTAAGCAAAATGAGGTATATCTATGAAATGGAATACTATGCAGCCAATGAATTTAATTGTTCTTTCAAAAAAATTTTATTATCTACTATGCACCAAGCACTGTTCTTGGCTCTGTTAATTGAGCAGTGAACAAAACAAAGACTCTATTCTCCTAAAGTTTTGTGGTATGTGTGTGTGTTTATGTGTGTGTGTGGGTGTGTGGGGGGGAATGAGGGAAAAATAGACAATAAGAAAATAAATATATATGACAAGAAACATGGGAAGCTAGAGAGCGATGGGGTGAGGCTTTATTTCAATATGCTGGTCAGGGATGTCCTTTCCTATAAGGTGTATTAAAACAGACCCTTGAATGATTGAGGAAGGAAATCATGCACACTAAAAGGAAGGTGCTGTGGGCAGAAGGTTGGCAAAGACAAAGACCCCACAAGGGGGGATGCTTGGCATGTCTGAGGAAGAGCAAAGAGGCTGTGTGGCTAGAGTGGAATGAGCGAGGGAACAGTTCGGGGCGGGGAGGGGGGGAGATGAATTCCTTAGGTGAGTCAAGATTGTTTAGCCCATGGCAAGTAAATCCACTGGTGAATAATTTCCAGTCATAGGAGTAATGCAATACTAAGGTAAAACCTTGAAGATATAAAACCAAATGTAAAAAATAATCAAAATGTATGCAAAGAAAATTATTTCAATTATGTATATGTATACAGAAAAGAGCCATGAAATAAATATGCTAAAAGGTATCAGGGGTTTTGAATGGTGAAGAGAAAATGGGTCCTTTTTTTTTTTAATTTTTTTTTTTTAAGATTTTTTATTTATTTGCGAGAGAGAGAATGAGAGACAGAGAGCATGAGAGGGAGGAGGGTCAGAGGGAGAAGCAGACTCCCTGCTGAGCAGGGAGCCTGACGTGGGACTCGATCCCAGGACTCCGGGATCATGACCTGAGCCGAAGGCAGTCGCTTAACCAACTGAGCCACCCAGGCACCCCTGGGTCCTTTTTTTTCACATGCTGCTAAATTTTCCAAAATTTTATGTAAAGAAAGCAAAATTGTTATAATTAAAAGAAAATGCTTAAAAAAGAAATGTAGATTCATGCATAGCCAATAACTTACATAAAGTTTAGAGGAAATTTTATCAACTTGAATCTTTGATCATTTATCTCTCAATCCTCAAAAGTCATTTGTTATAGATTGCTGCATATTATTTTCATTATTTTTTCTCTTATATTTTTCTTATTTTTATGTATTTTTACCTTTCCTCATCAATAATCTCTGTGCATGGTTTAATAAAATCAGATCACAATAAATGATACAGGGCTTAAAAGTAGATTTGTATCTAGACCATACAGTGAAATTTTTAAGAGTGACTTCTTATCAGTATAGATTCCTTGCTTTGAGGCTCCAAAATACAAACTTCAACCCCAGTTGATGCACAGCCTCATCATGTCAGACATATTCTAATAACTACAATTTAAATGTTCTTTTTAGACATTGTGTGACCTACCCTACACAATTAATAGAGCTATTGATCAGAACCCATACAATAAAAGGAAAAATCATTCACATTTGTTTGTATCTGGGATTGAAAGTGTCTGGAGGATGGAGATCATGGCTCTGCCCTTCAGTAGAATACCATTCCTAATCTTTGGCTTCTATATTAAAGCACTTTGATGCTGAAAACTATCTAGGACTGACTATATTCCAGGTAATTTTAATTGGCTGATTAAACAAATTTCAAGAATTTATAGAAAACAAACATTAAGTATGTAACTTTGGTGTAAGCAAGGGCACTTATAATCTCTATAATCAAAGTACTTATGAGTTCTGGCTTGAATTTTAGAAAATAAAGTATAAAATACAAAATGCAAAGAAAGTTTTCCTATTCATAATAGGATCTGCATCTTACAAGGTCTATTCCAAATGTATGCCTATTATATTTCCACACAATGCTTTCATCAGAGGGGAATACATGAGCTTACTCTGAATGGAGATTGTGAATTTATTTATTCTCCATCAAGGTCATAGAATGACATGGGCACAAAGCAGGAAGACAGAGAAAAAAGGGAAGCAGAGAGATTCACATACATAGTAGGAATAGTTCCAGGTCCCTTAAGAATGGATTTACCAAATTATCATGTTGTACACCTTAAACTTATACAATGTTATATGTCAACTATATCTCAATAAAGCTAGGAAAAAAAAAACAATGGATTCACAAGCTAAAATAAAAGTTTATTTTTTTTTACAATTGAAAACTTGTCTATATCCAGTTCTTACATCTTTTCCTTTCTTTTACACCAGAATTCATAAAAGGATTCAATTATTCTCTCTATAATGGTAGATGTAAGCATCCCACACAGCTTTTATTGTCATTATTTTATCTATAATTGCTAATAGCTCCTGAAACACTTTTTCCATATGTTTTTGTGAATTCATCCACAAGAACATGTCAGTACAGCTCTAAAAGGCTTTGCAGACATAAAAATTCATTTGTCTTTAATCTTTAACTTTCTTTAAATGTCCAGTGAAGCTCAGCTAAAAACCTATCCTTCCATAGGAAGCCTGCTTATGATTCACTAATGAATCAAATGCGGAGCCCTAGAGTATGATTGCTCCCCTGCAGCTGGCAAAATGTATTAAGTTATCTCTAACATTACCTAATGAAGCACCTTCACTTGGTGACTAAAACTAGCAGAGCTCCTCTCATAAGAGCCACATTACAAAATGGAAATGCCAGCCTGGAGAAATGGCAACTACTCTGAGCCCAAAAGAGACCCTTTATCAGTAGTGTTCACAAGAGAAAAAAAAGAAAAACATGAAAACTTATGCAAACGTAACTTTCATTATCAACCAACCAATAGATCAAAGTTTATTAAGATCATGAAAAAACAACAGAGAAGAAATAATTTAGCATGTCAGTGAAAGACTCAAATGGAACATATTCCCATTTCCTTCACTTACACATAATAAAATGAAAAACTTCGATGAACATATTTTAGAGCACAGTTTTCAAAATAGAACCATTTGCTTTCCAAAGAATGACAGTGTTTGATTTCTTTGCAACAGATATCTACTGTTTCTTCTTGCTTCCTAAACCCCTTGCTGGGATGGTTGAGGAGAAAAAAGCAGAAAGAAGATGGAATCCTCTCTCACCACTGAGAGTAGGATGAAGCAGAGGCTTTCTTCCTCTCTGGAACAGAAGGATCCAGACAAGAAAGCCACTGTTATGCTGATGTCAGAAGTGTTGAGGGGAGGGGTACTCTAGAGGGGCAGGAGGCTGAGGACCATGACGAAGATTATTCAGAAATATAAGCAGAGTGAATAATTCACTTAATAGAGGAGTCACCAATTTAATGAATGTACTCTTTATTAAGAGATAGTAGAGAGAGAGGTGTCAAAGAAGTCACCAAATCTTGCCACCAACCCCTCCCCAATCCATGGTGGCTGATGCTGCAACTTAATTCTGTACTCTCTGCCTGTCAAGCCCTAAGTGTTTCTTTGATATTCTGCTTACTTCACTGATCCATGCAGTTAGTGCCAGTCATTCAGACTGATTTGCATTGTGAAACTTATTTGACATTACACAGGTGTAGGAGTTAGGAGACCTAGTTTTGGTATCAGACAGACCTAAGTTAGAATTGAGTCTTCACACTGTACTAGCTCCATGGTCTTGGGCAAGTCACTTAACCTCAGTTTGCTACCTCAAATATGGGGGTAGTAGTATCTACTTCATAAACTGTTGTCAGGATTTGACCAGCTAATTTCAGAAAGAGCCTTGTACACAGTAAATATCAAAGTAATTATGGCTATTATTATTTATTTATAATAGACTTTCTTCTGATAAACAAAATATTATTTATATTATATACACCATTCTTCAGGAACTGGTCAGTCTTTAGTTACAGACACATGTTGATACATTAACTGTTTCAGAAGTGGTGCTAAACAGAGAGGAAGTTATTAAAATTTTTCTCCTAGAGTTTCCATATTTCTGTGTCTTTTAGGTCTATCCACTGGTTAGTGCCTATTTTTTGGTATCAGTAAACATAAACTTATTAGTCAAATCTACAGACACTTGGGGAAAATGACCATTTCTTCACTCAGAAGTAATATAAAAACTGTATATATACAGATATAAAGGATAATACCATTATGAAGAACTATATTTTCTATCTATTTATGTACCAATTGAGAGAGGGGGAGAAAGAGAGGAAGAGGGAGAGAGACACACTAAAATACTGCCATTTTATGAGGCTACTGGAACTTTTATTCAAATCCTGGATATAGACCATCCAAAAAAAGAAAAAATTATAATACTTTTCCATGTATGATTATAGAGGCACATATTTTAAAGAAATACTGGCTATCTAAAGCCATCTGATTATAATATATGGTTATAATACATCATAATCAAGTATTGTTTATCCTAAGAATGAAAAGATGACTGAATATCAGAAAACGTATCAGTGTAATTGGCCACAGACAAAAGTAGCCAACTTGTGATTACTTTACAGATGCAGAAAATCATCTGATATAAATGAGCACATAGGATAAAAGAGGGGAAAAAAAGCAGATTATAAATATAAGGGAATTTCCTTAACCCGGAAAATATCTAATGAAAAACAGACAGCAAGTGTTTTACTTAAAAAAAGACATTTAGATACAGTCCCTTGTTAAAAAAAGAGCAAGACAAGAATGCCTATTATCACTTTTCTTGTTTAACAGAGTACTGAGGTCCTGGAAAATTAGGAAAAGATAAATAAGATGTAATGTTTTTAAAATGAAGATATATTAAACTATTATTTAAAGATGATAAAATAATCTACTTTAAAAAGCCAACAGCATTAATAACATATTGGAATTAAACTCCATATATTTCCTAGATCAAGATCAACATATGAAAATAAATACTGTTTCTGCACACAGGCAATAACAAATAGGCAACATATCCAAAAGCAAGATATAATTTGTAATAGTAGTAAAAATAAATGAAGTCCCTAAGAATTGAAAAAAAATACCAAAAATATAGAACATAATCTAAAACTCTATTTAATGATGTAAAAGAGCTCCCAAATTAACGAAGGGAAAATCTATGCTCTTCTACAGGAAAATTTCAAATATTCATAATATGAACATTTCAAGTGTCACAAAATTATTACAAGAAGTCCTAATCATAAATCTGGCTAGAATCTCCTTAATGAATATATTGTTTAATTCATATGGATCTATAATGGAAAATATTTAATGATTTAATTACATAAAGCTAAAAATTTCTTCTTCAATGAAGATCACTATGAGCAAGTTAACAGACTGGGAAAATACTGAGAATAAGTATCTGTAGCATCTTAAACCGACAAAGAAATAGTATCTAAAATATATCTGAATACTTTCAAATCAACCAGAAAGAGAAACACAACTCCAGAATAAATCAGCAAAGAATATGAATTTACATAAGAGGTAGTCCAAGGGTCCAACTGGCATATGAAGAGATTCTGAAATTCATTGCTTAGAAATATAAAATTAAGATGAGTTATCTATCCATTTACACTCATGTGTTTGGTCTATATTTGGCAGAGATGTGATGTTATAGGATCTCCTTCATTCCTGTTGTTACTCTTGAGAATATTCTAATAGTTACTCACATTAAAATTACATATATTCTAAGACCTAGTAATCCAACTGTTAAAAAAATATTTCAATCATATCTATAAGAGGATATATTTAAAAATATACAGTAGTTTCCCATTACCTGAGGGGATATTTTTCAAGATCCTCAGTGAATGCCCAAGACAGCAGATAGTACTGAACCTTATATAAACTACATTTTTTTCCTATATATACATACCTATGATAAAGTTTAATATATAAATTAGGCACAGTAAGAGAATAACAACAATAACTAATAATAGTAAAACAATTATAACAATATACTGTAACAAAGGTTATGTGAATGTGCTCTCTCTCTGGGTCTCAAAATATTTTATTGTACTGTACTCATGCCTCTTCTTCTTGTGATGATGTGAGGTGATCAAAATCCTATGTGATGAGATGAAGTGAGATGAATGATTTAGGCATTGTGATATAGCATTAGGCTACTATTGATCTTCAGATGATACCTCAGAAGGAGGATCATCCGCTTCCAGACTGTAGTTGACTGCTGTTGACCATGGTTAACTGAAACTGCAAAAGTGAAACCACAGTGAAGGGGGGACTACTGTACTTTGCAGCTATCTTTGTGTTAACTCCAAGCTGTGGGTAACATAGGAGTCCATAAATAAAATGTAGAGGAGACACACCATAAATACCATGGATTTCTTAAAAGTAACAGATTTGATATATGCCTTACAAAGTGGATATCTATATATAAAAGTATATAATATATATTATATATTTAATATATATTAAAAATAATATATATATTTAAATACAGTGCTTAGAGAAAAGAGGAAGAAACATTTTAAACATGCATTTTTATACTATCTATATTTTCAATGACAATATAAAGAAAAACTATGTCACAGATACCTGAGAATGTGACTGTGAAAATGACGGTGGCATACCATGAACTAAAGACCATTATTAGCTCAATCCTCTGTACCTGAGAGTCAGTGAGAAAGAAAAATAAATAATATTCTATTAAAAGTAAACAAATAAATGCAATCTACAATGTAAGAAAATAACAATTATAGTAAAATATGATAAATTAGGTAAGAGGTTTTTTAAATGCTCTACAAAAGCATAGATAGGTGAGACAACATATAAGGGGCCAAAATAAAGCTTTCTGAAGGATATAAACTTATTTGGGTGTTCAGGGTTGAGTAGGAGTTCACTAAGATAAAATGTAGGGGGAGAACATTCAGGATGAAGGAAAAAAAATTCATTTAAAGGATCAAAAATGTGAAAGAATGGTATATTTTTTTACAGATTCATTTATTTATTTTAGAAAGAGAGAGAGCAGGGGGAGGGGTAGAGAGAGAGGGAGAGAGAGAATCTCAATCAGACTCCACTCTGAGTCTGAAGCCCAACATGGGATTCAATCCCAGGATCTGAGATCACGACCTGAGCCAAAGCCAAGAGTTGTATGCTTAACCAACTGGGCCACCCTGGTGCCCCAAGAATGGAAATATTTTTAATTAGCTATGATAAATAGCACTTTTGTTACTTTTCGAATACATATTTTTTCTCAGAACATGATAAAATGAAATTTTAACTTAGATGGAGTTATTTTTCATTTATCATCACAAATTTTGGCCAATTATTTTACAAAAGAAATATGCAAATTCACATGTATTTAGCTAATTTAATTCCAAAATTCAATTATAAAGTCATATTCATTGTAATATAGAAACCAAATTACCACTCCACTAATTTTTCACAATAAAAGTTGTCTCTCACACCTCATGATACCATCTTGAATAGCAGATGCTTTCAAAGATTGAAAAATATCACCACCTGTGAATCACCATTTTCCACTTCATCTATTCTCTTAAAAAATTCACCACAAAGTTTAGATGAGATAAATTAAAAATTCCTTGTATTTGCTTCCCTGGCATATGTATGTTCTTAATATCTCCCTGCATTTGTACTTTATACTTCCATAGTCCCTTTCCTTGTCCCTGTTCTAACTCTCAAACCCATACATCCATCCAGACGTCTTCTCTGAGCCTCAGATCCCAAGTTCTTTTTTGTGTATCTTCACCTACCAAACACCTGAGTATCTTGAACTCAACATGCTTACAACCATATGGATCATATATCACCCCTAAACCCTCCCTAATTGCATTTTCTATCATAAAAAACTTTAACTGGTCATGTAAGCTAAAAACTTTGGAGTCATCTTTCATTCTTTTTCCCTCATACTTCTCAATCAACCAAGACATTCTGCTTATTTCCGCTGCTAATTATTTCTTGATCCAGTGTTTTCCTCTCTGTCTTTATTAACACTCCTTCCAGATCAAACCCTCATTATCTATTACTTAGAGGAAGAGTTTGCTGACTGCTCACCCTACTTTTTGCTGTCCCCCTCCAACCTGTCTTCCAGTGAGTCTTCTGAATAGCTCTCTGAAAAACAATCTGACCTTATTGTTGCCATACTTAAAGCCCTTCAGCTCCTAAGGAATATCATCTAGGATCCCTGACAAATTATCAAGTCTTTCACCTATGGAAGAATGCAGTTGATTAAAGCAATGATCTTTGAATTTTTCTGCTACATAGCCCAATTACTAAATGTTTCAAACACACCTTCATAGTATATATTTTATTTATAATTATATGCTCCTAATTGCTAATATGTTTGCATATTACAAAATATTCACCAAAATATGAGATTAAAATGAACATGGACAGAAGTTCCAATATTTTTCTGACACTGACCTCATAGATCATATTGTATACTCCTGAGTAGTTTGTAGATTGACTAGTAATCACTGGACAAAACAGTGTTGTTAATAAAGTTAAGAGCGTAGCTTTGATAGCTCTTTCTTCCAGTCAATACCTTTTTATATATAGTAAGAGACTATGTCCTTCATCCAAATCAATCATATTTAAAAATGTGCAATTGAATCAGAGTTACCTTGAGATTTAAAAGGACTTTAATGGTCAACCATATTACCTTCAAGAAGTAGTACGGAAAAGCATATGGAAGATCAGTGTAAATTTAACTCCATAGTGCAAACTAGGTAATTCATAGTGCTTCAGAAATGCAGACATCATCTGCATATATGAACCATTACCTTGTGGCCCAAAACCACCTTGGAGTCTTTATCTCTTCCTTCCAACACCTTCCCCTCTAGCTAGCTATTTGACTTACTGGTTTTCTAACACTTCATAACTTTTTACCTGACTTTAAACTTTTCCTTGAGCCAATTTTCCTACCTCATCTCTCTTTTCTGACTAGATGAGCACTGAAATATCATTATAATTCTTCTTCTTATTTCATTACTTCACTCAGTCCTCTTTCTTCTACTGAGTCCTCTCTTCTGAGTTTTAGTATGGTCTGCTCAAGTCACTATTGGACAATGTTACCTTGTCTTACAATAGGCTGCCATAGCAAAATACCATAGACTGGGTAGCTTAACAACAGAGCTTTATTTTCCCACAGTTCTGGAGGCTGCAAGTCTAAAATCAGGGTTTCAGCATGTTTGAGTCTAGTGAGGTCTCCTTTCCTGTCTTACAGATGGTAGCCTTTCCAGTGTGTCCTCATATGGCAGAGAAAGAGTGTGTGCAAGTTCTCTGGAGTCTCTTCTCTAAAGTCATTAATCCCAAGTTGGGAGTTAGGGCTTTAACATATGAATTTTGAGGGAACACAATTCAATCCATAGAATTCCACTACTGGCTCCCCCAAATTCATATCTTGAAACAAGAACTAAGGCTAAGAATTTTCCAAGTTTTTGAGTTCTTGTTCCTTTTTGCTTAGCAATTCCTTCTGCAATCAATCTCTCTCATCTTGATGTGGGAAGCAAAGGCAAAAGAAAAACTGAATTTCCTTATTACTTATAGCCCATTGATGAGTCCTTGAAACAAACAGAGTGACATTCCTCTAGGAACTCAACTGCTTCAATGTTAATACTTTGCTAAGGGTAAAACATTATTCTGACTCCCCCCGCCCCAGGATCCTATAAATCTACTTTAATATATAAAAATTCCTTTGGAAACTTCCTTTATCTCTACCCCCCAAGATATATGTTAGTAATCATCCTGGAAGCATATGGGCCACTGGAGGGTCTCATGACTGAGGGTTTACTAAAGTAATAAATGACCTTTTCCTAACAATAGTTAGCTCCCTCTGGGTCCTGGAAACCTTGTTTCCAAAATTCCTAAGAGACTTACACTATCCCTAACCTCCTCCCAACTTGGAAGTATATAACCGGCCATTCCTTATGACCCCAGTGCAGCTTTTTCTGCCCATGTGTCCTGTCTCTGTGCGTTAATAAAACCACTTTTTTGCACCGAAGACATCCCAAGAATTCTTTCTTGGACATCGGTTCCGAACCCCACCACCCAAATCACATCAATCTTGCATTTTATTATAAGCAGTCAAGAGGAACCACGCTGTTTTCTTCAACACTTTGCTTAGAAACCAAATATCAGATTTCATTCCTCATAAGTTTAAACTTCAGTTAAAACACTAGAACACAGTTAAGCCAAGTTTTTGCCATCCTTATATCAAGGATCATCTTTCTTCCAGTTTCTCATAACATATTCTTCATTTTCATTTGAGACCTCACCAGAATGCCCATATTTCTAGCATTTCCCTGAGTTTTTCTAGTCTCTACTCATTACCCAGTTCCAAAGCCACTTCCACATGTTTTAGTATTTGTTATAGCAGCATCCTACTTCTTGGTACCAGAATCTGTATTTCTCAGTGTTCACCTGACAGACCCAACAGAATGTTTGTGTGTGTGTGTAACATGTAATACACACACACACAAACACACACATACAAGTGTTGGCAAGCTAGAGACCCAGGAGAGCCAATGTCTAGTTCCAGTACAAGTCAGACGGAAGGCCAGGAAAGACCAATGCCCCAGCTCGAGAAAGCATGTCAAGTTGAAGGAGTTTGCATTCACTCAGACTTTGTTGTGTTCAAGTCCTCAATTGATTGAATGAGGCCCACCCACATTAGAGAGAGCAATCTACTTTAATGAGTCTATCAATTCAAATGTTAATCTCATTCCTAAACACCTAGACTAATGTTTGACCAAATCGGTAAGTACTCCATAGCCCAGTCAAGCTGACACACAAAATTAACCATCACATATCTGATGTGACTGGAGACTGGACACATTTGCACTGATTAGAAAGTCACAGTTTCTATTGAAAACTGATGAGAAAATACAGTGCATGAGGCTCATGAATCCTTGGATTGCCATAATGGATGGAGTAATGGAATCATGGATTGCAGTAATGCCTTTCACGCAGCCTTATGTTCCTGGTCATTCGTTCAAATTCTAACCTTTCTCATCTATTGTCATTCTCAACCTCATTCCTCAAAAGCTCAGCTGCAGCATTTGCCCTCTCTCTCCCCCTCGTAGACCTAGGACTGGCATCTGGTTAGGTCCATGTTGGCCTTTCCTTGATGATACTTCTGCCTGGTAAGCACTGGCCCCCTAGTGGTAGCAGCACATTATACATGGTCACACCTGCCCATCTGCAAGAAAGGTTGAACAGAATTGCATGGTTAGAAGATTTGGCTATTTTGCTGACCTGTTATTTTTTCTTCATAGCATTATAGGGATTGTCATATTTTTATGCCTTTCCCTATCAATTGCATTAAAGTGTAGGGGTATATAAAATGCCACATAAAGGTGCATTGTTTTTATATCCCAAGTATTTTTTACTACGTACATTATTTGCCATCCTTTCCATCATTAATATAATTCAGTCTTTTAAAATCTGGGAAGCCCCCTCCAAAGGAACACCTCAGTTGGATCATTATTTTCGAGATTGCGAATGACCAGAAATTCTGTTTTTTATCAAGTACTGAGAATTAATCAGTCTCTCTGGGATAGATTCAAGCTAAGCAAGCTCAAAGGACTGATGTATAAAATTGGAATTACCATTTATTCATTTATAATTTAAAGAAATCTCTTTCAAGTAGACTAAATGTCTACATTTAATGGTTAGCATATTCTGTCCCAGTAGAAAAGCTACATGGGTAGTCAAATTAAAATATGAAGATTGCTTGATGAGTGTAATAGCAGAACACCAGGAAACAGACAATCTAGCAGTGTCTTTGGCAGAGGTAATTAGAGGCTTCCTCTCCTGCTCTGGTGGTGCCCCTTCCTTGGAAGGCAAACGGTCATATTTTTGAGGGAGAATACCCTTTCACATGAATAATAATATTATAGACTAACCAAATAGCCTCTTGGAAACATGTTTTGTTTTCTTACAATATAAATATATCTTTCACTCACATATTTTTAAAAATTAATACAGTAAGTTAGACTATAATCTTTTTTAATTAAGTGAATGAGACCTCATTTTACAGTAACCTATTTGTCTCTAAAGTTAAAATATCACTAGAAATAGAGGATGGGGTGCTTTAAATGATAACAGTAAAAATCACAGTAAAACAAAAATCTCTGGACCATCTCTTGTTTTACAGGTGAGATTATACATAGTTTGTTTTTATTTACATATGAAACATTTCATTTAACTAAACAGCTTGAGTTTATGTTCTCTAGCAACACATTATTCTTGATTAACTCTAAAGGAAAGAAAATATACTTTAAAAACCACATCAGAGAACAGGAAGTTTGATATCCTCCTAAAATGTTGTTCACTCATATGAGAGTCTCACATGAATGGACAACTCTCTTCATAAAGAAGACTGCAGATATTCCTACAGATTGGACCAATACTTTCCTTTGAACATTGATTTTCTGCCCCAGGATATAGAGCACGAATGATTAAGGCCCTAAAGTTCTACAGACATAAAATGTGGAGGTATTAGTTTTAGAATACGTATAATGGCAGTTCAGTAAAATAACTAACATTATCCATAAAATAGCCAAACTTTAAAATTTTTCTGTGGGCATTCCTGAAAAAAAAAATCTGTTGTGAAATATGTTCCTAAATTATAGCCAATGTTTTAAACTAAATGTAATTTTGGGATATACCTGCCAAAAATAATAACTTAAGTGATTTGATAAAGTTGGTCTTGAGCTATTCTTTCTGAAGTTAGAAAACAGGTCAAATTATCTATTAAGCTGGCTCCCATGCTTGACAATCGGTATAAACAATAGCAACCTATTTTTATTTCCTGAGGAGTGGAGAGGAAAAGATCAGAGAGTTGAGATTTGGGAAGGTTGGAGTGGGAAGAGGCATCCACTCAAATCACGTACAAAAGGTTTCAGACATTTAAAATCCCGCTAAAATTTTGGAAGGGGCTCCAGAGCACAATTCTATTTATAGGACATGCAATGATCATGTACTATGTTAAGGCTTTTTGACAAAGCTTGTCTTTGAACCCATTTAGAAGGTATCTAACCCAAAGAGATAACAAAGAGAAACTAATTGATTGGGAGTGAAACTTTCATATAAGAACAATTCTTACATTGTTGTAATGGCAAAGAAACTTACAAAGGATATTTACTTAATTCAATTAATTTTATTTAATTGCACTAAAGTAATTCTTTAAGTTACTTTAACTCTTTGGACAAAATGAAAAAGGATCACTAGACTAAAATATGCAGGGTATGTATCCTTCAATTATTACCTTTTATATAACAGAAATTCACTTGTAAAAGACACTTCTCTCATTTTGAACATAGGGAAAGGGATGTATAATTATTATTAATAGAAAATTATTTTTTATGCTGGCAAACAGCAAGTAAATTTTGAACAAATAGAAAAACTAAATATTTTTTCCACCTTACTATACTCAAATATGTTAGTAAGGCCCTCAAGAGTGGGGTCACATTCGTGAAACGTGGAAAGAAAAAGTTAAAGCTTGATGATATAAGCATACCTCATTTTATTGAGCTTCACTTCACAGACATTGCATTATTTACAAAATGAAGTTTTGTGGCAACCCTGTGTCAAGCAAGTTTTTCAGCATTTGCTCACTTCCTGTCTCTGTGTCACATTTTGGTAATTCTCATAGTATTTCAAACTTTTGTTATTACTAGTATATTTGTTACGGTGACTTGTGATCAGTGATTATGACTCACTGAAAGCTCAGATGGCTAGCATTTTTTAGCAATAAAGTATTTTTTAATTAAATTATGCACATTATATTTTTTAGACATAATGCACACTAAATAGACTACGTATAGTGTAAACATACTTTTTATATGTACCGGAGAGTCAAAAATTTCATTTGACTGACTTTTTTGTGATATTTGCATTATTGTGGTAGTCTGGAACCAAACCCACAATATCTCCGAGGTGTTCCTATAATCCATTAATAGAAAATTATAGGAGAAATTCTCTCAAGATATCTGAGATGCAGTTTCATAAGCTTCCTTAAATTGCTTCCTATTCTTCGAATGATAGCTTATATGTTTTTTTAAAGATTTATTTATTTTTTTGAGAGAGAGAAAGAGAGCACAAGTGAGGGGAGGGAAAGAGAGTGAGAGAAAATCCTCAAGCAGACTCCCTGCTGAGCTGGGAGCCAGATGAGGGACTCAGGGGCTTGATCCCTGGACCCTGAGATCATGACCCTTGCCGATTCAAGAGTCAACACCTAATCGACTAAGCCACACAGGCGCCCCATAGCTTATACGTTTATTGTCTTGATGATCAAAATGAGCTCTTTTTGAAGAATTCACCAGACCTCTCCATCTTCCCTCTCTCCTGCCCCTACCAATAATGTCTAGGAATTTCCCTTGTCACTGCATCACATGTGCTGTCAATTACCCCATCAACCCTTCTTCTCGGCTTTCATGACTTGCCATCACAGTGCCCATATCGCTGCAATCTCTGTTGTAATGGGCACAGCTGCCTCTACTGATGACAGCTCCTGATGTCCCGCTTCTGCTTCCTTGAAGGTCACCCCGAGGCTGGAGTCCCACAGTGCCACCTCTGATTAAAGTGCCCAAGGAATTGGCTATTTCTTAGAATACTGTGTTTCCCATTGTTTTGTGACCCTTTGGAAAGTGGAGGCTTGGTGAGGTGTGCGGTCCACACCTGCCTTCTCACCGGACAGGTGCAGCTTTTTGCCCCAATGACACCAGCTTAGCCCATCACAAGGAAATGCCCCTGATCCTCAAAGTTCCCAGAGGAGGAAGCCAGCCTCGTGCAATCCCAAAGTTCACAGTTTCCTGTCCCCGTATCAACTACTCATCACGATTCAATGACTCCAATAAAACAGTCATAATGTAGTATGGTTGGCACAGTCTTTTTATAAAGGTTTGGCTATCCAAGTGAATGCTCACATATGTTCATATGTGAATACCTCACTGTTTAACATCTTGAAACAATGAAGTTTTAAGTTGTAAGCTAAATAAATGATGCAATACTTAGCAAACATTTTACTTTATGAATTGATTTCTAAATGGAGGGTCCCACAGAATACACATATGTTTATGCTGCCATAGGTGAATGGAACATTGAAAAGCAATTTTTCCGTATTTCATCGGCTTAAGCCCACCTTTATTGGCCCTTTAATTTTGGCATCCGAAAATACAAAAATAATTATCACCAACATAAGAAACTGAAAGTAAATAAATAGTAAAGGGTTATTGAAATTTAATTAAACAGATAGTTAATCAAACAGCGTGTGTTTTAAAAAGAATCGAATTTCTTAGAAAATCATATCAAGAATGCTTTGTTGTTGTAAGAATGTAATAGTAGGCCCCTTGAGGACTGAATTCATAGTGGTAAGCCTGATATACTAACTCACACCAGTATTTTTTTTCTCTAATAATTAGAGGGTGGGAAAGCTCTAAAATCTTGAATTTAGGTGAAATATGTTTTCAAATTTCACATCTTTTGTGGATACATGAGTTTAAAACATAAGAAAATCTTACGTTTTAAGAGAACAAGCTTGTTACTGAGGCTATAACATTACTCTGCAGTTTGGTGGTGGCAAAAAATGCAATTGCAAATTAAGTGGCTCTACTGGGGATTATCAAATCTAGCTTAGTTGCATTAACATAAGAATACAAGTATATATCAAGTTAATTTGTGATAACTTCAAGCCATCTACTGGACTTAGAGAACAAATCATCAGCAGGGCTCGCCTATGCACCAGCCAGATGTGACCTCCCACACATAGCCACAGAGAACGTGCAGCTGGGTCATGGCAGTAGCCTGAGGATCCAAATGCTCAACCAGAACAAACCATGGTGAGAATAACTCCTGAAGTATCAATGGAACAATCATGTTGATTGTTCAACATGGACAAGGGAAGAATTGTTTTAATCATAAGATTGAACTTCTAAAGGGTGGATTGTGGGACTATAATAAGCAAAGAATTAATACAATGAGGACACATCATCATTATGGCTCAGCCCTGCCATTTGGTCAGGACAGCCTCCAAAGAATCTATCTTTACAAAGAAGCATCACTGGGGGCACCTGGGTGGCTCAGTCGTTAAGCGTCTGCCTTCCTCTCAGGTCATGATTCCAGGGTCCTGGGATCGAGCCCCACATTGGGCTCCCTGCTCAGCGGGAGGCCTGCTTCTCCCTCTCCCACTCCCCCTGCTTGTGTTCCTGCTCTCTATCTCTCACTCTGTCAAATAAATAAATAAAATCTTAAAAACAAAAACAAAAAAGAAGCATCATTTACTGTGATGGATGAAGGATAGGAACATGAAGGGTAGGGGACATTTTTCTGGGTGGCATTGCGTGATAAATTTGTATCTGGGTGGAATGCCACTGTCCTCTTCCAATCACCTCTTAACTGTGACTCCCCTGGACCCCAATATTTGTAGTGTTAAGAAACTATGGCTGGACATCAGTTTAGCAGACATTCATTATGTGCCTACTATGTGTTATCTCAGACTGAAAATGGATAGCAATACATTTAATATTTATTTTGTGTTACTGATGCCTGCTCAATTTTTATTGAAGAATTCAGGAGCAACAATATTATATGCACATTTCTTTCCCAAAGCAATTTATTTGTATGCATCTATATATTTTTGGTATTTCTTTTTTAAAAAAAGCAGTTAGAACTTAGGAGGAAATTGTAGAAATCTAATTCCCATTTCACTTTCTGTTCCTTAAATAAGCAAAGGCATAAAAATCATTATTCTGTGGTTTTCTTTAAACATTTTCTATTTTCAGTTTTGATACATGATACTTGGTCTTGACATGATTGAGAACATGTTGTATGGCACCAAGAAATTTTTTTTCTTATGTATTCATATGAAATAAGATCATAAAATGAAGCTTGAATGACTTTATGGAAATTTCCATACTTTGTGTGAATGTGTATACGGGAAGAGGATAGGGAATGCCTCATATCCTTTTTATTAGCCTAAAAACAGATTTTTGCCTTTCTTTATTTAAAAAACAGGTATGTTTTTATTTCTTCGAAGCAAAATTGTATCGCTACACTTACTACACTTATACATACATCATCACCTTAGCAGTTTATAAATTATAACTATGAGAAGAAAGATCCACAGTATTTGTGCCAGTCTTCCAGCAGAAGATAAGAGCTAAGGGACCTTCTGTATAGGTCCCACAGCCTGACCACTCACCAGTGGGATGGTGGTAGTTTGAGATTAAAAAAGAATTTCAAGTCAAACTTTTCCATGACAGACTTAATTGGAAAAAATTTTAAAGTTGATAATCTAGACAATTATACAACTTCCCATCTTTCATCTGTAGCCATGGCCTTACCAAGTTTACAAGATAAATGGAAAAAAAATTAAAAGTTTGGCATACTTCAGCTTATTAGAACTCACTTTTCCTTAACAGTAATATGCTGGGCACAATCTTCGTTTATTCTTTGTCTTCAAAAAACTAGCACACAAAGACCTCATAGAGTGATAAGAACAAGGCAAAAAAGGTATGACTAATGGATAAGATTCTTAACACATCCAATTTCCTTTCACTGTCTTCCTCTTTTTCTCCCTGCACTAGCCATCTGAGCACAAGAGTTGCTATATTTAATAATCACACTTTGGGAAAAATGATGATGGTTGTGCTGTCATTTTTTAAAAACTTGAACACATGAGTCATTTAAAAATGAAAGGATAATTTGAGTACTTGAGGGAATTTAGGCATCCAGGAGATGGGTGAAAGTAAGCAGACCAGTGAGGTAAAGAATACCACTTAAATCATTGACTGAGATCATTTTAACTTCCTTTTTTTTTTTTTTAAGATTTTATTTATTTATTTGACAGAGAGACAGAGAGAGAGGGATACCAGCAGGGGGAGTGGGAGAGGGAGAAACAGACTTCCCGCTGAGCAGGGGGCCTAATGGGGGCTCGATGTGGGGCTTGATCCCAGGACCCTGGGATCATGACCTGAGCCAAACGCAGATGCTTAACGACTGAGCCACCCAGTTGCCTTCATTTTAACTTTCTAAACTGGAAGCTGTGAAGAGAAGTCTTGCATTTATCCATTCAGAAAGGTAACACTGGCTTTCATGCACCTAAAACAACCCACAAGGGAACTAAACATTAACCAGATATGGGCCTCAGTTAGCAGGTTGTTTTTACAGTAGCACATTGAATTCCTGGTGTTACTTGAAAACAACTAATTTTTTAAATAAGGAACTAGAGTTCATTTTACTCAATTACTTCCAGTCAGTAAAACTGACTGAGCTACCAGCTGGTAGAATCCACTCCCAAACTAAACCATATTGTAAAATTAAAATATAATAAAAGAAATGCTTTTCACACACCTTCAGAGGATGTTAGGAAAATACATTCCTGTATGATTTTCCAGATACTGTACTTCCTTTTGTATTGTAAACACAACATATAGCTCAGTTTGCATTGGTCAGTTTGTTTTATGGGCACTGATGTCTTTGTTGCATATTACAGTGTAAGGATTAGAAGGCCTAATTCAAAAGCCTCCTCCACACTTCTGCCGAAATTACAGTAAAATACTAAGTTACTGAAAACTGAGTCGACATGGGAATATACAAATAGCAGAGAGAAGGAGAAAGAGTGAGAAAAAGAGAGGAGAGATTTGAGAAGACCATGAGGTCTCTACTGTTGTACCCACTGGCTTTTTTTTCTAGGAAAGGATATATCGTTGAAAAGCTACATTTGTGAACAATGACACAATCTAGTATTTCCCCTACACTCTCTGCTTTCTTTCCTTTAGGTTAAATACGAAGATAAGTAAAAGACAGGCTATCTGGACATTTTTTTGTTCTATTTAGTTTATCGCGGTTCAAATATGATAAATTCCTGCTGTTCCAAGCAACATGCTATAGATTTTCTCGAATTTAATTAGCAAGCACATAGCAGACACCTGAAAATAAAAATAGAAGAATAATTCATTGCAGTCGCAAGTATTTCTCACTTCAAAGCATTAAAAAATATATTCCCCAATCAATCTACTAATCCTCACTGCTATGGTTTATAGACCAAATAGGACACTGACTTAACACTATCCCAGACTAGTTAAGCCTTCAAACTCCCAGGTTAGGTATCTTGATTGCAGGGCAATATACTAGAAACCTAAGTAGAATTTGAAGATGGAAGTTGTATATCTCTTCAAACTAGTTGTTGTAAATATGGCCCCAAACAGCATGGTTTAAGTAAGTGGTTCTCAAAGTGTGATCCCTGGGCTGCAAGAATCACTATCACGTGGAGCTTGTTAAAAATGCAAATTCTCATGTCCCATCCTAGCTCTACTAAATTAAAATCTTTGAGTTTTAACAAACCTCCAAGTGATCTGATGCACATTTAAATGTGAGAACCACAGGCCTAAAGCAAACAAGGTTGATAATCTAGAATGTCTTATCATATGAAAGACAACAGTGCTTATGTGGCTCAAAAAATGGACTTTAAACACAGTCTCAAAAAAGAAGTTTTTAAAAATGACATGAGCAATGTGCAAATCGAGGGCTGTATTATAGACATTTAGTTTGGAGTACAAATGGCAAAGAGAGGTCATCAAAGCAGAAATGAAAGAGAGAAATAAGATGGCAATGGGGACCACTCAAGACCACTGGGAAGAAAAGAAAACCAAAGGAAGTAAGACAAAAATGAATATTGATTTTCCTTTCTTCCTGGTTAAATCCTGGAAGCTTTCAGTCGTATGGCAGCTTCAGGTGGAGTGTCTGTCTACTCATGGTCTAAGGATACTACACAGTTGGAGACCAAAAATGATACTTCAAGCTAAGACACATTTGAGGGCTTGCTTGCCTGCCTCTGAGGTTTTGTGTGTGTTATATGGCCAGACTAGATAGTTCTTATATAGGTCAAGGCCTTGAAGAAATTTCCAGAAGAAATAAGCTGAATGCCCTGTATTGAAAGGTAAGCTTACCTCATAGACTTGCAGACCAGGCCAGGTCTGGATGGAACACCCCTGGTCGTAGGTGAGGTAAAGAGCTTTTAAACATGGGGCTTCCAGGGACTAGTCACCACCAAATACAAGCCATGAAATCTTTAGCAAGTATGTTAGATAGAATTCTTTCTTAATTAAACACTTTACATGAACCCAGGGTGAGTGGGCCCCCAACATATTCAGTATTTCTGGAAGGATTTGTAAAGCAGAATACATCAACTTCACAAAATTATCTGAAAATCATCACTTTTAAGAAATTTCCATAAAATATACAGGTACTTAATAAATATCATGAAAATAAAAACAGTGTGACTACCTCAATATATACAATATTTACTTGGACATCTGTGCTTCAATATATCTGTTTCATATTTACTCTACTTCTTTACCTTTCTCTCTACAGATTCTCTACTTTTCAGAATCTTTTTTCTACCAAATAATAAACTTAATCACAAATTTTTTCTTATAAAAACATTAGGAAAGTTTCTTTTCAACCAAAATTTCTAACCAAATACTTAAACATATAAAACATCATTGAGGAGTGAAATAATACAGCTTTCTATAAGAGAAGGTAAGACAAATAAAATACTTGTAGTACTTACTATGAATAAATACTTCCAAATCCACTCAACTGGTAGGCATTGTTACCCCCAGTTTTTACAGATGAGAAAATGAGGTTAAGCTAGTTGCCCAGGACAATGAAACCATAAAGTGCCAACACAGCATTAGAACTCAGGAAAGTAGGTGTGAAACCAAAGCTCATGCTTTTTCTACTACACGAAAAAAATTAACATCAGTAACATTAATAATCAATAGACAGAAGGAATTAAATACTCATCATTTACAGTTTTGTTAATTGCTTACTGTTTTAAATGCTGTAATTCAGTTTTGTCCAATGGGAATATGATGTGAGCTACATATATATTTGTAGATTTTCTAGCAGTCTTATTTAAAAAATAAAAACAATAAAAAGGAAATGTGACATTTGTCTTAAAAATGTATTTTATTTAATCCACTATATCAAAATAGTATCATTTCAATATGTAATTAATACAAAAAGTATTAATGAGATATTTTACTTTTTTATATATTAAATCTTTGAAACCAGTGTATATTTTATACTTATACCACATCTCAGTTTGAACTAGCCACATGGCTAAGTGGTGATAGGAGACAGCTCAGCTCTATTTATTGAATACCTGGTATCTATGCAATATAGGATTAGGTTTTACAGCGGACAGATAATAAGAATGTAGTTTCTGTCCTCATGGTTCCTTTAATATTCTTGGAAAAAAGTAACCCTACCCCTTTCCTCAGTCAAAAAAAAAAAAAAATTAATGAGCTGCCAAGGACTGATTTCTTTTTTTTTAATTTTATTATGTTATGTTAATCCACATACATTACATCATCGGTTTTTGATGTAGTGTTCCATGATTCATTGTTTGCATATAACACCCAGTGCTCCATTCAATACATGCCCTCTTTAATACCCATCACCAGGCTGACCCATCTGCCCACCTCCCTTCCCCGCTAGAACCCTCAGGTTGTTTCTCAGAGTCCATAGTCTCTTATGGTTCATCTCCCCCTCCAATTCCCGCCCCCTTATTTTTCCTGTCCTACTATCTTCTTTTTTTTTTAACATATAATGTATTATTTGTTTCAGAGGTACAGGTCTATGATTCAACAGTCTTACACAATTCACAGCTCTCACTATAGTGCAGAGAAAAATTGAAGAAGTAATGGCGTTGAAAGGGTTCCTAGCAGCCTGACCAGAGGGCTTCAAGTAGTAGTTAATTGCCAGACTCCAGAGGGGAGTAAAACAGGCAGCTCATTTGGCTGCTAAAAAGACGAGCAGTTGGCTTCTAGCCTTCAGAAAGAATGTAAGATTGGTTAAAAAAATAAAAAATAAAGAAACCATGAAAAGAAAAAAAAAGAAAGAAAAGCAGTTCAGCTTTCCCTTGGAATTGTATTGAATACAGCATCACTTATAAAGATATAAGATATATTTATATGTCATAATAAGAAGGTCAGGACCGGGCGCCTGGGTGGCTCAGTCGGTTAAGCGACTGCCTTTGGCTCAGGTCACGATCCTGGAGTCCCGGGATCGAGTCCCGCGTCGGGCTCCCTGCTCGGCAGGGAGTCTGCTTCTCCCTCTGACCCTCCCCCCTCTCATGTACTCTCTCTCATTCTCTCTCTCTCAAATAAATAAATAAATCTTTAAAAAAAAAAAAAAAAAAACAGAAGGTCAGGACCATCAAAACACCATTGACTCCAGCTCTCTATCAAGCTGTTACTGATGACCATGGTCTGGTATCCAAACCAAGGCCCACTCCCAGATGGATATGCACCTTCCTCTGTTGAGAAGTACCCTACAAGCCTCAAGTAACAAATTCATCCAATCAATGAAAATTTATTGAGCTAGGCAGTTAGGCACTGTGCTGGGTCATGAGGGGTCACAAATTGAGTACAGGTGTGCACAAAGTCTGAGAAGACACAATGATGACTGTTTCTGCCAGAGCCTGAGAGCAAACTGTATCTAGGAAGGTTTCATAGAGGAAGTGTGAGGTGGGCCCCGAAACATAGGTTTTCTCTGGGCAGAAGGGCAAACACTGGTGAAATGGGGGAAAGACTGGCATAGAAGAAGCTTCTGCCCTGAATTTCCCATCCTGGATCACACACCAATAAAATAACTATGCACCTTGGTTTGCCTAGGACAATCCAAGTGTACTTCTATCCTGATAGGATTATTAATTTTGTCCTTTATTCTCCAAGTGCCTCATTTGAACAGTAAACTTATCTGTCAAGTATCAGATCCCTTGTTGAGAAATAATCTCTTTTTCACCAAACTGTAAATGAAGACATAATGATCAACTACTTACTGATACCTGTAACTTGATCAAATGCACGTACAAAGCATGTTTTTAGAATCTCATATACATGTCAGAGGAAGTGACCTAGAAGTGGCTATGTGTGTGTGTGCAATTTATATGTTATAAGTAGCTAACTAAGTAGATATATATCATGTCTTGTGGTGTTAAGTGTGATGAAAAGAATAAAAAAAAGCACAAAGAGGACAGGGTGATACCTGGGGGAATGAATGCTGTTTTATACATGGTGGTCAGTGAGGGTCTTTCTCAAAAGGTACAGTTTAACAAAAAACCTGGATGACACGAGGAAGCAAGCTGGGGGGACAGCAAGGGGAGAAGTGGCGAGGGCAGAGGAAACATTAAGCGCAAAAGCCCCAAGATGAGAGAAGTCTTGGCATGTTTGATGAACAGCAAGGTGGCCAGCATGGCTAGAGAGGAGAAAGTGAGGAGGAGAGTGGTTATACATGAGGCCAGAGAGATTGCAAAGGGACAGGTTACAGAAGGCCTGTTAAGTCACAGTGAGCAAATGTGGGTTAGTTTTGGGACATGTGGGAATCCACTGGAAGACTTTGGAGCAGTGGAATGGCAGAATCTGACTTGGGTTTTAGAGGAACCATTCTAGCTGACTGCAGTGAAGAGGGATAAGAATGCTTAGAATGCCCAAGCATTTTGGTTAACGTTTATTAACTTAGACCTTAGCTTAGAATCATACTTCATTATTTTCTTTGATACCTTTGCTTTATTTCAATATTCTCTTCATTTAAAAAAAAAAGTGTTTGCCCATTCTAGTGTAATTTATTTCTTGCCTTTCCAAAGCATAAACTGGTGTTAAAACTTTTACCATTCATACTCTACAATCAATGCGACTGAACATAATAAGCTCTCCCATGTCCTCATGCTAGGGAATTAAAAGACATTAGATTGTTAACTTAAAGGAATAAAGTGGGTCATTGTCTCATGCATCCTTCCTCCATTCCTTTCTGAAAAACCTTCTCTCCTTATAAAACTTGCCCTTGAATTTCCAATATCCCTCACTTTCTATACCTTTCCTGAATCCAGCGTAACCCATGTTAGCTTATTCTCATTAGACTACTCTATATTCTAACTCTATCCCTTGTTTCACTTTTTGATCACAATGTATCTCCTTTATGGCCTGTCAACACTGTGAAGGAATGTGATGGGTCTGTGATACTACCATACTTACAAGCTAACAAGTTAGCCTGCCTCAGTTTCATGGGTGCTGGCAGAAAATATGAGACCACTGGGTCAGAGACAAAAAACTTTATTACAGCACAGCAAGAAGTATGAGCTTAATGGACACATTAGTTCCTTTTGACCCTCAAGTCACATGGAGATGAAACATAGCAACCTAGGTGGATGCTGTGTACACAGTGGGCTTTTGGTGAGAAACTCCCAGCTTAAGAAACCCCAGTCTTTTATAATGGGCTGAAAGCAACCTACAGGACCTTTGCTGTGATGAACACATTATCTTTATTATGATGAACAGAGCAAATCTCTGCTCTGGACAAAGGCTCAATCTCTATCTTCCAAGGCAGTTTACTACACAAACATCTTTGAAAAGATCAAGACAGTTAGCCCCTTCACTTTCAAGACATGCAGAAACATAAGAGACCCATGGACATTGTTTCTCAAAATGTCCTGAAAAGCCCAGCTATATGAATGCAATTAATGCCAATCCAATGTTATGATGTTAATGGATAATTATTGGTTAGTACCTGGGGTACTTATATTTTAACAAAGGATTCCTAGACCTCTAAGGGAATAGAATATGGTAAAATAAATCTCTGATGCTGGGAATTAAGTGAAAGTGCTAAGGGGAAAGAGGCCTTTTTCAATACACTTTGATTTGGAAGATGTAAATTGTCACCTCATCAGCCAAAAAGTATTATGAAATCTTGCCTTCTACCAGGAAGCTCATTATATGAAAATATCCCACTGATATCCAGGAAGTAAAATGTTCCCTAATGTTATTCATTTTAAATAAATGATTACTATGTCAATTAACTGGTATATAATTCAATAGCAGCTTTCCTCAAGCTGTAAATATTCAAATGCACATTTTTACCAAAAATCATTTCCCAGTGTATGTTTAAGTGTGCAGATGTTGGCTCTGTGTTACTTAACTTGTAATGTAGGTTTCATTTACTAATAATTGTTGCATGGCATGAATATTTTTCTACTTAATTAATAAATATCTCATTTTCAGATAATGGTTTTTTTAAAAGAAAATCAAAGATGAGCAGCAATAATCTCATGCTCTCAGAAGACTCACTGGGATGAAGGATACTATTTACAAGTTGATTGAGGGAAGTTCTGAGATGCTCTTATTGTAGTCTAACCTTAAACAAGTGGTACAAATCAGTAACTAAATATCAAAGAGATTGAAAGGAGTCTTTTAGGATTCCACCTATGTAGACTGAATGCTATTACTATATTTTCTAAATGATGATTTACCAAAAAGAGCAAAATTTGGAAATACTCTGTTATTAAAGTGTCATCTTTAAAAATGATCATTAATTAACTCTTGTTATTTCCTTCACCCTTCTGTCATATGCTGTAAACTCTTAAAAGTGAAAAACTAGTATGCACATTGAGACACTAAGTGGAAGAACACAGATTAAAATACCATTACTGATTTACTCTAGTGTATAACTTGCTATGTGCTATATATAGTAAATAAATATTTTATGCATTATCTCATTAAATAATTTAGACAAACCTGAAAAAATATTTTGTTTATGATTAAAGGAACTCAGAAAGTTTCGTTTCTTCCTCGAGGAAATGCAGCTAGATGGTCAAAGAACTTGGACCCAAATCTTTGCTTGTCTCGACGATCAAGTTTGATCAAGTAGCCATTCCTCTAACTTATAAGGTCACAAAAAGAATACCAGGAATCATATTGTACTAAATTTCCTGGGACCTATTTCATCACCTCTTATTTTCAAATCCCTGTTTTCACTTTTTTGTTGACAGGAAAATATTTAGGCATGCATTTGCACTAAGATATAAAAGAGAAGAGAAAAGGGTTTTCATTTTCTTCTTCATTGGAATTCAGAACAGAGCCTGGCACTTCGGATTAAGGACAGCTATCTCTTGTTGAAGTTAACTGGACACTCTGTATCTGGTTCTCAAAATACATCAGTTAGAAACAATTAAGACAGCATTAATAGAGATTAGAAATAGTTACCTATTTCAGGACAGTTTCTGTGTAAAAATGCCCTTACATTTAATTTCACATCAGTGAGAGATAGATGAATATGTAATTGAGTGTTGTGACACATCCAAGCTCAAAAAGCCCACATGGATCCTGAGTGGTTAGCAGAGTTAGAGGGCTTCTATTTTTAATGTAAAGTAGCAAAAATTGTGAGTTTTATGCCAAAAGCAGCCTGGTCTGTAATCTATGAAAACATCAACCACACAGACTTTGTCATTATGAAGTCATATGAAGATGATAATACTGACCCATAAATGTTGGCTGAAGGAGGTCAGCATGATGGCTCATTCCTCCTTTATCACAGAAATGGAAATGAGCAATAAAATTATTCCATCCAGGGAGAGACTTAAAGCCTCTTTTAGCTGAACTCCAGAGATTATTTCAGCTGGGACCTCTCATATCATTTCAGGTGATGTGCCAGAGCCCAGGCTTGTGATGGGAAATTCCATTACTTAGTTATTTTTTAGGACTAGATGATGGAGAATGTTTGTAGAAGATCAAGGTCAAATTATTTTTTCTCCATGACGGGAGACAGAAGAGAGAAAGAGAGGGAGGGAGAGAGGGAATGTGTGTTTCTCTCATTAACACAATAAGGTAGTGGAGCTGACCCCAAGTAGATGCTTACTATGAATCTGTGGTAGAGAAGGGTGTGGCATTCAGATATTGAGAGTTGTGATGATCATACTCCTCATTCCACAGCAGGTTCTCATCACCAGCCCATGCAACTTCCCCCTATTGTTTTATTTTATATTATTTTCCCACCCTCATTACCAATCCTTACAAGAATCCACATAACTTGATATTTCTTTACATATGCATGTATCTTTATATAATAAGTAGCACTATTTTATTTTGAATTATATTATTCTACAAATCTCATTCTATTTCTTTTTTCACCTATCACTAGAAATCTAGTCATGTTTTAGGTGAGAGCGGACATCTCTGTACTATTGAGTGAGTCCATCAATAATAATGGTATATGTCTCCAGTTATTCTGATTTTATATTATTCAAACTTTAATAAAGTTTTTCATACTATTATAAATGCTATTTTGCTTTTATTCTATTGAGTATTAATTTACCATTTTTAGAGAGGAATACTAATGAACCAAGCTTCATTAAAGTTCTGCATTAGCATAAACCATCTTACTGTCTCCTCTAAGACACATTAATAGCCTAGAGTACATAATTTTGATAAAACATTTTAATACACTTCAATTATTATATTTATTATCTTTACTTTTCACTTGTGAAGGAAGTACTGGAAAGATAAAATTATTTAGAAGAGCAAGTAGTTTGTTTGGAAAGAAGTTTTGCCAGAGAGTCCAGGCTGCAAAGAAATTGATCTGCAAATTAAAACGAAGAAAAAGAAAAAGAAATAAAAAGAAATTTTAAAAAAAGAACCCTAAAAGATAACAAATATTACCTTATACTTAGTCAATTTATGGTAAAAGCAATTTTCTTCAAATATATGTTATATTTGCAAATGTTTTCTTATATTTAGACATCACCACTGTGAAAGTCAGGGATAAAGTTATATTTTTAGGAAGTCAGTCAGTAACTTTCAGGAAAGTTTCAAAGTTTAACTTATTTTGGAGACTGGAACTACACAGGTTTGTCTTGTTTTTTGGGAAAGGGGTTGTATCTCAGTTTGAAAAGTTCCTTTTTTACCACCCCCCCAACTATTGTGTGTGATGTGCACACTGACATAAGATAGAGGCAAGGTAAGGTGTCAGATTTGCAGCCATGCTAAAGGCCACAAACTCAGTGAATAGACAATCAATTGTAAACAAGTCATTCTTAATTGCAGATTTTTCTTAAATCTGACTAGTCCCTTTTTTATTTCCAAAGTAGCAATAGTTTTAAATTGTTATGATTGTAAAATAATGCATTTTTTCAGAAGTCTTTTTTTCTTCTTAGGTACCCTGAAATAGTTTAGCTGATTTAAGCCAGATTGACCTCTTTACCTGAATCCATCATGGCCTAAATTGACATCCCCACACCCCAAAACAACATCTTGCAAAGTTTCAAGTTAAATGTGCTTTCCAGTAGGACATGAAAAACCATACCCTAAGGACAGAAATCATTTATTAATTTATTTGACAAGTATTTACTCAGTGCCTACATGTGTGTGGTACTATTTTAGGCATTGGAGATTCAGCTTTTATGAAATAAGAACAAATCTGTATCTTATCTGGAGAACTAGAGAGTAATGCAAAATAAAGAAGTAACTCAACTCATAAAAACTAATGCTATTTAATTTCTTTGTTTACTTGATATCTTCTAAAACTTCAAACCAGATCATACTGACATCTAAGAATAGGCTGAGAAATTATTCTTTGGGAAAGACAAGTCTAAATTTCAAAATAAACAAACAGTAATTGTGTCATCCTGTATCATCAATCCTTTTGTCTGTTTAGGTCATCTCAACTCCAAGAATTTCTCCCACTGATGGTTTCACTTCTCTGGTTAAATTCACTTTCCTTATTCATAGAGCCAATCAATATGTGGCTCAGGCTGTCCCCTTTCCATCCTTTCTCCACTGCTGGAGTAGAATTAATCCACACATTTCCCTTACATTAACCAATGGGATTAATGTGCTATAGCTAAGTATAGATGATCAAGGTCCAACAGTTAAGGCATAATATTGACATAGAAACTTGATAATCCTAAGTCCCAAAGGCAAATAAATGCCTCTACTTAGACTCATAATGTTTTATGACATTTCTCAGTGACTAAATTTAGAGCAAATAAAAAAGTCTTACTCTTTTAGCTAGATTGGGTAGAGATGTAACTATAAACTTAAAGCTGGAAATTCTCAGAGGTCTTTTAGTTTTTCTTTCATTTGTGGGAGTGTAAATCTTTATACTGTGTAAGTTTATTTTACTCAACTATACAGTTCTAACAAAATCACTAATTATTTTGTGTCTTTACAAGATCTCCTTAACTGAAAATCAGTAACTCAACCTCATTTTAAATCTGAGGTAATAAAATTAACTTCTATTTATTGCCCTGTGGTAGAAGTTTTGAATAAATTTTTCATCTTAATCTCAAAACCATGTTAGAAAAAAAAAACCTGTTATCAAGTGGATATCATCCCTGTCTTCTTAAAGTTGAGGCAGATAAAATTAAATAGTTTAGGTATTTTGCCTAAATTCATTTGCTAGCATGTAGTTTAGCAAGAACTTGAGACAAAATTCCTGATTTCAAACATCATGATCTTGAACAAGACTGTGGCAAGTTTCTTGGTTTGAAAAGTGTTTAGAATTAAGATGCTGGTCACAATTCTTGACCAAAAGTTTGCCCTAATTAAATTTGCTAATCTTTTAGGATGGGAAAAATTAATATTTGAAAGGGAAGTTTCACATCTTCCAAAATCATAGGTCAGCCTATTAGTCCTTTAGAGTTATATGGCAGTTTTATTCTCAATAAATTGAGGAATTGGATTATCCAAATAGATATCTTAGATGGGAAGCAAGAGAATTTAGGGTACACTTAGGTGTATCAGTTATGACCAGGTCATAGATCTGGTTGTACATTTGTATCCAGACTTTTAAAAAACAGAACAAAACAAAACCTTTATCTGTTTCTAAGGACAAAGGACAAGTACCCACACTTTTAAGCAAAATGCTTATTACCATTTATTTATTACCATTTCACCAAAACACTTAGTCCAGAAGAAGAAGAAAGTGGGTCTCTGTTGTAAGGCATCTTCAAAATTTTCATGCATTGTCAGTATGCACAAAAGGAGGGGAGGGAACGTAGAAGCTCATCCCAGCAGCCTATGGCTCCAATGTGATGCTAAGTCAGCTACTTCCAGTCACCATTTCTGACTGTGGGTCCTAGCAATGACAGTAGTTGGTAAGGCTGCAAAATAGACTATTGTATAGAGCCACAAGAGGAGCCTCAAATTATACATTTTTATGCGGCTGTGTGTAACTGGCATCCTTATCAGTAACTCTGGTGCAACCAGCTAGTCCTTTGGCTCATAGTCCAAATGACCCCAACCCATCGCTCAGTTATGCTAATTCAAACTTAAGACCAACATTAACATGAACATAATAAAACTCTTTACAGATGGTGGAGGGGACTCTAGTTGCTTCTACCCATTTGACCAATAGTGTGATAATCAACTTCAAGGAGGTCACAGATTAGGGGGAATTAAATCTGAAGAAACCAGAAGAAAATTAGCCCAGGATAAGCAGGTAATAAGTCCTTTGAACCTATATTTACCAAACTGCATTGATCACTGTGCTACTCTTACCTCCTCTACTTTGAAATATACCAAAGACATATAATATACATGTAAGTTATATACCAAAAAATAAATCAATACTTAAAATCACCCAATTTAAGAACACAAATTTACTAACAGCACTAAAACAGTTACACTCTTTTCTAACTCATATGGAGGCAGTGGAGACTACATTATCGACATCATATGAGCCAAATGAGATGAGTCATTTAAAGGTGATCCACACCAACAGTATGGATTCCTCCATGGACCCTTAATGCATGTTTGGGCCTTTATCAGAATTTTGGCTTTCACAAGACTGCATTCATATTTTGTATAGCCATTTAGTACTTGCAGTAAGAGTTATATTTTTAAAAATTGAATGTTATTTATTTTTAAATACCTTCTTAGAGCTCCACCTGCACCAAAAGTCAGAAGATACAGAATAGTCATTTATGCAACACATTGTTACTGAGTGCATACTTATCTGGGCACCACCGGAGATGAAGCACGTATTCTGTTTGTTGGGGAGAGGAGCTGAGCTTACAAAACAATTAAATCAGTAAATAAGCAATATGATTCAAGATGATATGAAGAAGTGCCATGAGATGGTGTGCTAAGGAATGAATAAAGCTATTTGAGAAATGAAGAGAAAGCCTCTGTAAAAATCGGTTGACCAGAGGAGTATCCATGCGAAGAGCTAGTCGCAGATCTGAGGCACAGCACTCCAGGCAGGGAAGAAAGTCTAGGAAGGGAGCTTGGTGTACTTAAGCCAACAAAAGAAGGTCATTGTGGCTGGAGCAGTAAGCTGTGGGGGGCAGCCAAAATCAAATCAGGGGGATGGAAGGGGGGACAATGACTGGTGTGACAGGCGATGAAAAACAATACCAAAGTCTGTCAAATGCAGACGCAGGCGCAAGTCCCTGGGGTCTGGGTGCTTTTTATCAGTGTGCAGCAGCCTGTTCTGAGGTGGTGCTGCATTTCTCTGCCACTGTTGAACTTCTAGCTGCAGAGTGTGTTGTTCTCTAGAAACATTACCTTCATTATCACTGTACTGTGAGTAGGTGGCAGTGTCATTATGTCAGCCTTTATGAAAGAGAAATTATGAAAGGCACAGAGTGCAGGGTCTGGGAAATTCCTGCATTAACGGCCCAGGAGGAGGGAGACAAGGAGCCTGCTTTTTGCTTACTGCTAAGGCTCAGATAAGACTGAAAGCCCAGGGTTCTAACCCCTTCCCTTCTGGGGTGGCCCCAGGAATGTTGGAGTCCTGAAGAATCTGGTTCCTGTTCAGTGGCAGAGCAGGACAGTGATGACACAAATTTCTGTTCAGAAATGAAGCATCACAGGACTCACATTCAAGATGCAAATAATCTGCCATTTGAGTTGCATCAGGCCAAATGTTTCTTTGGTAGCATTTTGGGACGGCGATGGGAATCAAATTGTGAGTGCAAACAATGAAGTGTGATAGAAAATGTCTCCCAAGATGGATTTTTTTTTCTCTTACCCAGAGACAGAGGTAGAGGCAAACATTTACTGCATAGATGTTTCCCCTAATCAATACCTCGGCACAAAACACTCTTCAAACAGCAAGCATGTTAGAGTAAACTCCACAAGGAAAAATATGTATTTTTTACCTGTATAGGTATCTTTTATTCTCTGCTACTTGCTATTTATAATAAACTAAAGAGTCTGAAGGGAACTGTCTCTCTATTTAAAAAGACTATCACAGGACACGTTTTTATGTATATGGCATCAGAAGTCTGATTGCCTCTTTTTAGTTTTTCTAATAAAGCAAGCAACTGGACTTCTTATAATGTGAGATAAATTTCCTTGTTTTTTAAAAACAAAAAAAAAAAGAAAGAAATCAACTGCTGGAATCAAATGATTGTGACAGGCCAGAGGACAAACACAATGCCAGAACTCAACAGAAGCAGGGGGAGAGCTTTTGCTTGTATCTTCCCCAGTATAAATGCTGGAAGTCTACAATTCAAGAAGCTGAAGTGGGGGTTACTGAAAGCAAAAGATTACTGAAGGGACCTGGTTGAAAACATATAGGCTCTATCTCTGTTGCAATCAACTTATCTCCCTTTTATAATTTCTTCCTCAAAGACTCCTCAACCTAATGAACATTTTTTGAACTCATCAGAGATATCCATTAGTTTCTAGGGTAATTGTTTTTTATCCAACATAAAACTTTACAAATTATAAAAGGCACACAGAGTTCACAGTTATTATTCATTATGTCTATAGCTCTCATGAGTTATAAAGTACTTTATAATTGCTTTTTGTTCATTATGAGATTAACTTTTTAAAATAAAAGAACAAAGGCAAAACAACCTGGACTACATTTGACAAATACTAAAAATGTAAAACTATTTAGAGCATTTTAACATTTAGGAGAAGATAATTACCTAGAAATTTATAATGTTAAGGACCAAATCTGATGAACATTTACCTTCTGACCATTAAGAATCTATAAGCTATTTCACTTTTTATTCTGATTATAACACATATGTAAATTAGTTCCCTTTGAATTGGAAATACTGCAAGAGAGAAAGTCAAATCATAAGTTTGATTTTCCTCCTACAGTAACTTCCCACTATGTCCTTCAATAAAGATAGCAAATTAAGCTATATATTATTATACTGACTGGAAAGAGAGAGATAAAGCTACATGGTTCTTTAATTTACCTGAATCCCTCAATAAAAACAGAGCAACTAGAAGGGAAAGGCAAAAAACAAAGGAGCATATCTAAAATGATATGGGTGCAAGGGAAAAAAGAGCCTACAACTTAATTTTAATATTGAACATCAAAGTGAACCATAGATAATAACCAAACAAGAGGGAACTAAAAGTATTATAAGGGTACAACCATAAAGGTAGCCATTGCAACAAAAATACAATCCATCTTAAAAAAAAAAAAAAGAAAAACAACTAGAGAAATCAAATAAAAATAGAAAACTTAGGGAATGAGCATATTATGTATCTAAGAATAAAATATATATATGTGTATATATACTAGTTTAAAAATGAAAGGATATGTAAGTATAACTAGAATATATATATATATGTAGCTAGTATATATATGTAACTATATGTATTTAAATTAGTATATATATATTGGGGGTTTTTTTTTGATTGACTTTAAAAACATTATGTATACACAGAAAATTAAATTTAAAAAGACATCCCTAAAACTATAAAATTAAACAAATCAACCCAAATATTTCTCTGATTGGTAGCATGACCGCAGAGAAGGAACTTTTTTTTCATGTGATGTTAAGACAGAGTAACTTGGTAAGTCATTTCGATGGATATGCCCTAAAGACAAAAGGAAGTATTTTAAAAAAGACCTGTTTCAATTATCATATTTTTGCTGGTAGCATTGGCATTGTTATTCAAATAATAATGGAATATAGTGTGTATGGTACAGCATAAAGTAAATGAGTATATGATACTCAAATTTAATCACTCCTAGAGTGGTTGTCAGGATTCTAGTGGGAGAAAGGAGAAACAGATGCAAAATAGAAGAAATTAATTAAAACTCAATAGTGTACATTTTAATTGAAATTATCAATATTTATTCTTTAGTATTTCATCTTAAAAAATAAATATTTAGTTCCCTTCTTTTGTCCACTGATGAAGTCTGGAAATAGTAGTGGGCTATAATAGCAATGAACACCCTTAGGGTGTAGGTGTAGATTAGGCTTTTCAAACATCGTTTCTTATTAAAAGAAAAGGGTTTTTGGAGTAATGGCTAATTCCAGTGCTGAGACATAGCTAAAAACACTTGTTGCACCGAACAAGGAATACATCAAAATCTACTAGGGCTGTATCTAAAGGACTCAAAGGCAATTTGAAGTTTCCCACTGACCAAAGTTGGGATACTGTGAGTAATAATAATAATAATAATAATAATAATAGTATTAAAAAGGCCAAAGATGTTTAAACATAGTTCATTATGATCCAAAAAAGAAAAAAAAGAGGTTATTGTTGATGGATATCAATGAACTAGCTTATTATTTTGAAAACTGGTAAGTAAAAGAAACAAATTAGGCATTTGTGCTGACTTCCCTAAAGCAATTGTTCCACTTGGTAAACAAATAGCAAAGGAAGGGAAATTTCTCTTGATAGAAATATTTTAGGTAACAAAAGAGTTTTAGAATGCCACTTTTACATTAATACATGAATTGATCCAGAAACTAAACACTAAGAGTTGCTGACATACCAAAACAGAGGTAATCAGACATTGTCTCAAGATCAAGCCACCATTTTTGAAAAAGTTTGCCAACAATGTGGAACTTAAATCCTATTACTTCCTTATATCCCACCAGCGATTTACAAGACATACAGAGGACAGAAGAACAGGCAATATGAAACCATAGGAATGTAGTCAGCAAAATCCAGGCTTTGCAAAGACCTAGATACCAAACGATGAGGGTTGTTTAACAATAGATTACAAGGGAAAACATTACAGAAGAGACCTATAATATAGAAGGAAATTAAATATCACATTAACCAATTTCAATGTGTAACTTATTTGTGTCTTGGTTTAAACAAAGGGTTTATGCAACAATTGGAAATACAAACATTCAATTAAGAATTTATTGTTAAAATTTTTAGTATGACACTTGTTTTGTGATCTAGTTAATATATTAATTCGGTACCATTATTTTAGAGATATATATATGCAAATGTTAGAGATTAATTCATGTTTACTTCAAAACAATAAATAGGGTAGGGGTGGAGGGAGGAAGAGGAGTGGTGGTATGGGCCAGATAAGATTGGCCAAGAGTTGATCGTTATTGAAGCAGGTTCACTATGATATTATATTTTATCTCCTTTTTTGGAATGTTTGATCTTTTCCATCAAAAAGATTAAAAATACTATGAGCTAATAAGTTTAAAGGAAGCAATAAAGTACATTTTTCTAATTATTCAGAGATAATTATATTACTTACACTATATAAAAATATGTGACAACAATGTGAATGATGGCAACCAATTCACCTGCAGTTTTGCAGGGAAAAGAAAATGAAAATGGAAATTGTGACATTCATGCTGTAGAATATTAAATAGGTGGGAAGTTTCTTAAAGAAATTTTTTCTCAGATGTGAAATTTGTCTGCCTGGCATATTTGCTCATTATGACCCAGCGTAGTGACAGCCATATATTAAACTCTTAATAAATATTTGTTAAATTATGTGATTGACTGAATCCTAAACCAAACAAAATAGAAATCCTAACAAAAGTAATTTGGTAAACCTAAAGGGGATCAGTCATAATTATACTGTGTTTGTAATACTACCGATGAAGACATTCAAACAGACTCTATGGAAATGGAGTTAGGAATCAGAAATAGAGATTTGCAAGTATGTTAAGAGGTTATGTTGCAACATTTCAGATGTTTGCTGTATTCTTACTCTCACTATCACTTATAAATTAGAGATGTCAACCTAGGGCAGAGAAGTTCAAGCTTCTCCTACATATACAAACACAGAAATTACAAGAAAATTGGGAAGATAAATATTCACATTACAGATTAAATGCATCCCCTGCATATGATTAAAATCATTAAAAATGAACATATTTAATTTCAAGTTTGCTCATCATTTTGTAATTCATTCATTTATTCATGCCTTGGTTGATATACACGTATTGTTCTATGTATCTAGAGAATGTTTTCAGTTGTAGAGATTCAATAATTAATAAGGCACATACTTTATTTGGAAGAGATTGTATTAAATGGGAGAAGACAAATAAGCAAGTAATCACAGAACAATGTAGTAAATTTATGATAGAGATATGCAGGTAGTCGTTTATTGTGGAAAGGAGAAAAAGAACCCCTCTCAGTAGTAAATGAAGGGAAAATATAAGGTATTCCAGCATAGAAATACAATGAGGAAAAGGTCTGGGGTGGAGATGAGGGAGGGTGGCTAGAGAGATGCTCAGGGATAATGAATGATATGACAATACATAATTCTTTTGTCAACAGAATATAAAATGTGTTATAAGTAATCTTACGCAGTCTGCAGTCGTATCAATATTGGAAATTTAGATCATTTCCACTAGACTGTAAACTCTGCATGAGGATAAAGAGAGTCCTAGGTTTGCTCACCATTATAGCCCCAGCATCTAACACGTTTTCCAGCCCATAATATGTGATGGATGAAAATTTGTTAAATAGAGGAATGGATGGATAAACAGGTGAATGACACAGTCAGCATTTATGAGCATTAAAGTCTGTCCTTCTCTTGTATATTCCTTACCATAGAGTCCTTGAGGTGAGATTTGAGTTTAAATATTGGGCTGGCTTTTGAAATATTTGCAGACATTTTAAGAATAGCCAAATCGTTGAGGAGATGGGCTTTAGGAATCCCCTGGCAAAGCCTGTCTCTGCAGAGCCCTGACCTTGCTAGCAGACAAACCCTCCAGGTAAACTTTTATGCATGCATTTATCCATTCAGTCAACAAATATCTGTTCAGTGCTTACTATGTACTGGCACTAAACACTAGAGATACAGAAACACACAATCACACACACACAAACCCATGCATACATACACCTGCCCTCATGGAGCTTATTTTCGAGTCAGGGAGAGAGATCATTAGTAAAAACATATAGTATTTCATCTAGTGATGAGTGGTATGAAGAAAAATAAAGACGAGAAGGGGCAGGGAGAATAATGAGAAACTGTGTGGCCTCACTGTCCATCAAACTGCATTGGGGGAAGAATCCCTTTGGGGGAAGAGATGCATTTGAATAATGACTTAAAGAGGAATTAGGAGCCTGAGATTACACGTAGGCTCTGGATAGTTGTTGACGGTTAGGCTGTGAGGGTTTTCTTCTGGTGGGAGAAGTGAAGGTGGAGAGAGAAGGGTTTGCTGGGACCACATAGTGTTCACTCCTGGTGTTGAGGGGAGAGGTGGTCCCAAAGGGAGCATTGCCAGCTCCTGGGTCTCCTCCTGACTCCTTCCATGCCAGTGTAGAGGGCTGGGTCAGCCATTTGTCTCCAGATACTTGTCTACTTCATACTTATAGTGCTCAATAGTCTCCTCATATCTCCTTCCTCAAATTGTTACGACTTATCTATATATCCAAAGAAAATACTGTTAGCAAGAACTATTTTGAGATATACTAACCTGGACCACTCTCTTTCAGCCCATGGATTAGTTATATTGATTGAAAGCTTACAGTCCAGTTTTGTTTTTATTACCCCAAAGCTCTAATAGTCAGTTAACATGACATTCATGATTCTTTCTGATTCTCTAACATCCCTTTATAAGTTTTAGGGTAAATATAACATCTTTATTGAAAGAGGATACCAACTTGTGCTTTGGGCCTATGACTATGTAGGACAGTTTGGCTCACATGCTATACTCTTCCAAGAGAGAAGGTGAGGTCTTAAAGAACAATTAAACACACAGAACTTAGTCATTCCTCCAGGAAAATGAGAAACTGCAGGCTGTGCTCTGTCTTAAAAAATATGTTTTGAAGACTCTGAAATCCTCTGAGGGGGAAGAACATGAACAGAAACTGTAGCATTATTCATACTTTTCCTTTGTTCAGGTTTTATGTAACAACTAGGAGCCCCCACAAAATTGTGGATGCAACTTGTGAAGGTATATTTCAGTGAACATAATGAAAATCAGATATTTAAAGGGTATTTTGGGTATTTCAGAAAATGTCAACTTTTTTGGTACTTAAAATTGCAAGAATTATGCCTGGGTAGGTGAGAATTTACCTAGCAGGCAATGGTCAACCTGGTCTTCATAAAAAAAACAACAAAGGTTTGAGAATAGTAGCACAAGCACTTACTATGTACAAAGACCTCGCATACACTACATCACTTAAAGGACAGAACACCTACTGTTGGAAGGGAGGAATATTATAGGGAAGGTGAGGCTCAGAGAAGCTTAACTAACTTGCCCAACGGTAGCGGGGCTAATCGGTGGCAGAGGCAGAGTCCAGAGGCAGCACCCTTCCCCAATAAACCCTGCTATCTTCCCATCTGTTAATAGTTCTGAAGTGAGTGGGCAAAGTTTCAAATTCCCTTAGTTTCTTGCCTTTTCGCTTGTTCTCTTAGCAAGTGATATTAACATTTACCTGCTTGAGATAACTGAATGGAACTGGTCACCGTAAAAGGTCACAGAAGCAACTCCCAGAGCTAAGGCCAGGAGGTCTTTCTGGAGGAGCCAGAGTATGGAGATGGATAGCTCCATCCTCAGGACCTGCCCAGCGCAGGTGAGGATACTCTCTCAAGGCCTCCAGCTGGCATCGGCTACAGACCTTTAAAACAGGAGAAAGGGGGCACCTAGGTGGCTCAGTCGGTTAAGCGTCTGCCTTTGGTTCAGGTCATGATCTCAGGGTTCTGGGATTGAGCCCCGCATTGGGCTCCCTGCTCAGTGGGGAATCTGTTTCTCCCTCTCTCTCTACCGCTTGTACTCTCTCTTTCAAATAAATAAATAAAATCTTGAAAAAACATAAAAAAATAAAACAGGAGGAAGATGTTTCCGAGGCTGCACTAGAGTTAGATAACTTGGAAATGGGGACTGTAAGGAAGTCGATCATGGAATGCCTCCCAGTCCCTAACATCACGCATGAGCCTTAGCAAAGACTTGAAAACATTTACCGACTGCTTAATAGAACGGCATTAGTCCTGAACAAACTATTTTCTCTCCTTCCCCTTCCCAAATAGACGTCCTATAATAAAAAAAGACTCAGTGCTGTTCTTTCCTCTTGATGCAGGAATCTTCAAATATAACCTTGATGTAATCAGAAGAACTGAAAATGACAATAGTGAAAAATTCTAAAGGGCCTCATAAGAGTACTCCTAATTTTTGTGTCTGTGACAGTGTTATAGAGTTGATGTTCAGATGTAATATTAAATAGAAAAACTAGATGAGAAGGAAAAGGTTGCTGAGTCTTTCCACAAATTGATATTTATTGAGCACCTCCTGGATGTCTGCTGTTATAATTTGTATCACAGAAGGGAAGAAAAAAGTAGATCCGTCGACTACTGACTTAAAATAATTGAGGCTTTCGACATAAAATGACATTTATCAAGGGGACTAACTACGTATTTTTCATACTCTCCATTTTGACAATTTAGAAGTTGCACAGAGTCTGACATCAGTGTAGGTCAAATAGCATAAGGAGCATACTGTAATTTCTATTATTTCTTCATCAACTTTTAGTTTTCTTCCTCAGTGAGTGAGTATCAGGCCAATTACATTGAAAGCAATGACTTACCTTGCCCTAGGTTATGCGCTAACGTTTATAAATCTCCGAAGCAGTTAGAGTCATGGCACTTTATTAACTGGATACATAATCAATTTTTTGTTCCCTCTGCTCGATGGCTTAAGTCTTTGTATGATCACTTCTGCTACGTCAGTGTAATGAATCCTGTTAGATAGATACATCTATACAGTGATATATTGTACAGTGAAGAAACTTAAAAATCCTGATGACTCCTTTCCTCATCTTTCTCAAGAGTCTCCCTTAAACCTTAATCAACCTGTAATTAAAGCAATTGCATTTAATAAATATTCCTTAAAGGCTAAAACACTATCATTTTGAATACGGTAGCTCTTATTGTCCAGAGAGACACTCTAAGTAGCACCAAATATTTCAAGTGCTATTAATATTAGTAGATAAATATTAGTGGATATTAATAAATTGATAGATATGAATATTAATGAAGATATTAATAAATAAAAATAATGTTGATGATAAAATAATAAATTAATAATTATGTCAGGGTGATCACCAGCTCAGTCCCAAGGCTGGTCAAGTATACTTGGGTCAAGTATGCAGACTGAATGGACAACTGCTTGCACAACAATGACAAAAGGGCCAACAAGTATCTGATGGCTCCATCCATACATTCCATAATTACTGTCACTTACGTGAAATTCAACCAAGAGGATTTCTTTTTCTTTTCTCTTTTAAATAAAGTTTATATGTCCATCCCTACCAACAATTTAAAAAAATTAGGATGTGTAAGCAAAACTTAATATTTATTAGAGACGCTTTCTTCAAAGCACATTTTTAGATTCAGGAATTGTATATGTGCTGCTGAAGCGAGCACTAGATTCACGAATTGTAAAATGAAAATGAAAGGAAGGACCGTAAGGGAAATGGACACCCAAAGTGAGTGGAAAGAGCATGTCTTTAAGGGTCAATGTACCAAAGGCCAAACACAAACTTTGGCCAGTTCAGAGATATGCTCAGGACTAACTGTAGTACAACAAAAATGAAATTCTAAATAATATCTTTTCACAGAACTGATTGTTTATCTGCATATTCTAGTGAACTACTTATACCTTTATACCCTAAGACTTACTAGCTTTCCTCATTTATTCAACAAATATTTATTAAGTGTCTAAAGCACATCACCCAATATACTAAGTGCTGGGGTAACAGCTGCAAACCAGATGAACAAAAATCATTCAGGGGATTTATATCTAGCTTTAAAATATGTCCTTTAGGGCGCCTGGGTGGCTCAGTTGGTTGAGCGACTGCCTTCGGCTCAGGTCATGATCCTGGAGTCCCGGGATCAAGTCCCGCATCGGGCTTCCTGCTCAGCAGGGAGTCTGCTTCTCCCTCTGATCCTCCCCCATCTCATGCTCTCTCTCTCTGTCTCAGTCTCTCTCTCAAATAAATAAATAAAATCTTTAAAAAAAAAATAAAATAAAATAAAATATGTCCTTTAAATTGAACCTCACTACACTATTTCTTATAGTGTAGATCTATCATAGACCTATCCAAAAGCCACAGGGAAGTTTTGCTTACAGATTACAAGTAGCCCCTATCTATGGGGCATTTTATTTGGTGAAATAAATAAAATCTTTTATCACTTACAAATGTGTCTTTGCTCTGAATGAACAAATGAATTTTTTTCTCTGTGCCAGGGCATCTCTTTCTCTTGTTAAAAATGCACTGCCCAGTCTCTCTGCATGATGCTACTCCCCAGAATAAACATTTAATGACTTTAAGCAAAGAATCTTATTCTCATTCTGGGACCCTGGAAATTAAGCTGAAACATTAATGTTATTCCTCTCATTTCTTTTTCTCTAATGCTCCATATTGTATTCAAAACATATTTGTTTGTTGAAGTAGCCAGAACTGATGCTCAGTGTGAACAAACTGGGAGATAGGGAAGAATCTTTGGTTCCATCCAAGGGTTGTAGTAAAGATGGAATGCTAAGCAGGCAGGTGTTCTTAATCAGGGTAGTCTATCCACAAGGAATAGAGGTCAAGTTCAATTTCTGTCTCTCTATTTACTATGCCCTGGTGCAATTTACTTAATACTTCTAAGTCCTAGTTTCCTCACCTGTAAAATGGACACAGTAAGTATACTTACTTTGTTGTGGATGTCAGAGGAAACATTGTCCTATCCTTTTGTTTCAATTTTGGTTGATCCCTGTAACCCCAAGAGAGGGCAGTATTGAACATTTCTGCTTTTTAACACTTTATCCCTTGTTCATCCACACAGAGAAATAACATGCCACTGAATATGGGGAAAGCCTAATATATATTGTCACATTAACCTTGAGTGGTGTCACTGCATTAAAAAAAGAGGAATTGGGCCTGTTTTTATCTCTCTTCTGCTATTGCAATCACTAAGGAAAGCTTTTATCGTGCTGACAAGGTAGCAAACCAGATACCTTCTAAAGGTCTACCTAGAGGCCTACCTGGTGTCTACCTTTTCTTTTTCTCTGGATCTATCCATTCTTTAGGACATTACATTTTTATGAAGTCATGTGGCTTCTCCATGTATAAAGGTTATCTCTGTATGCTAACTTTTTGGACAAATGTCTCAAGATCTAGCTTTGGGGAAAGAGGGAAGCCTCCTCTTCAATGAAATCATAGCCGCAGCCTCCGATACAACCAGAGGGATTAGGACTGATGCTGTACTTTGCTTTCATCTGGCACTATGCATTGATTTTTTAACTTGCTGAAGAACATAAAGGATGAAGGATTCCTAAATTTCCATCAAGCAAAAGTATATAAAATGTATGTATATGAGTTCAAAGGCAAAAGTCTAGTCCCTACAAGAACTGATGAGAGCAGGTGGGACATCAATCCTGGAACTATTGCAAAGGCAGAAGGCCAGGAAAAAAGGCTTGTTACTTAAATGGAGCTACAAGCTGTGGTCTTGGCACCAGAAACAAGGCAAAATCTGAGCTCTTGGAACTTAGGTTGGAAAGGAAGAGCAGAATTAGCTATAAGATTGAGATGCTGGATGAAAGCCCTTTTCGAGGCGGATAACACTAGGATCGGATCGTGAAGAAGCACTGATATTTTAGTGAGGAATTTTTTGACCTTTGCTGTAGCCATTTAGAGGTCAGGAAGAGAGGTCGGTCATAAGTAAGACCATAAATTTGACAGAGAATTAATCATATTACTGTTCCAAATTGATTTCAATTTAAAATTTCTCTTGCTCCATTAATATAACCTAGAAAGGTTTAACTCATGCAACAGCTCTATGTAAGCAATCATTATATCTCCTATAAAAAATCCCTTTGATAGATCAGGGTTATGATATCACATATCTTAAGGGGTCATTCATGAGATGCAAACGGACAAATGAGGTCAGATGCAAGGAATCTAATAAGGAGTGTTGGGTGAAGAGAATGGGAGAGCTATAGATTACACAGGACAGCTGCTTCTCCGCCAGCAATAGAAGCCTCTCCAGGATGTGGTTTCTCAACAAGAGCCAGAAATCCAGGTTTGGAGAGCTTTTTTTTTTTTTTTTTTAAGATTTTATTTCTTTATTTGACAGAGAGAGACACAGTGAGAGAGGGAACAAACGCAGGGGGAGCGGGAGAGGGAGAAGCAGGCTTCCCGCGGAGCAGGGAGCCCGATGTGGGACTCGATCCCAGGACCCCGGGATCATGACCTGAGCCGAAGGCAGACGCTCAACGACTGAGCCACCCAGGCGCCCCTGGAGAGTTTTTAAAGTATGGCATTAAATAATATTTAATGTTAGCAACTCAATCTCATTTTAAAGATCATTTTAGTGGGATTATCAGTGACTCCAGAGTGAAGCACTAGGGTTGTTTTATGACTGAAGAAACATCATTTTTCAATTCATGGCCTACTAATCAATTAAGTTGGAAATCAAATATAACTTGGCTTACCCTTTTCTTACAGATAGAATTTTAACTAAATGACTTCATCAACCTTTTAATTAATAAGAATGGACATGCCACTTAATCAAGTAATTTGAAATATACTTTATACATTATATTATAATCAGCTGTTAAGATGGTAACTAAAAAGGAGAGAAGTAGAAACAGGAGAGGAAGCAGAGGAAGCAGGTTTGAAAATTAGAAAAAGAAAGAGGAGATAAGGAGAGAGTAAAAAGTCAGAGGAGACAATTATGCTGAAAAGAATCATATCATGGAAGAAAGAAGCAATTCACAAAATAGAAAGCATGCAGAGAGAAGTTAAAGAAATTTGAACTGATATTGAGTTTCACTTTTCTATGTACCCCATTTATTCATTCTCTAATTGATTCAATTTAATAAAAAATATATTGAGTGTCTTCAGATGCCCAACATGATCTAACTGAAACAGATACATCAGCAAAGAAAACCAGGCCCATGCACCCACAGAGATTACATTCTCATGGGGAAAGAAGATGAGGAGATGAAGAAATGAATATATAATATGTCAATTGACAGTATATGTTATAGAAGGTAAATACCAAGGCTGGATAAGGAGAGCTCATAGTTAGGAGATTGCTCCTTTAGGTAGGTCATCAAGGAAGACCTCTGAGAGGTTAACATTTTAGCAGCAATCTGAAGGAAGTAAGAGAGTTGTGTATGAAGTTAACACTATATACTTTAAACTACCTCCATGAGGGCAAGAATTGGGTCTGCTTTGTTCACCATCAACTCCTTATTGTTTAGTACAGAATGATGCACTCTGGGAGGAATAACCAAAATAGCCTTACATGGTAGATATTAGCCTCTGGACAGTAGGAGCAGGAGATATAGCACATTACTCTGAAAAGCTTATCATATTAGCCCAGTAGGGCTGCCATAACAAAATATGAACTGGGTGGCTTATACAACAGAAATTTATTTTCTCACAGTTATGGAGTCTACAAGTCCAAGATCAAGGTACTGTCATGGTTGGTTTCTGGTGAGGTCTTTCTTTCCGACTTGTAGACAACAGCCTTCTCATTATGTCCTCATATGGCCTTTCCTCTATGTCTGTGTAAAGAGAGAGATCTCTGGTGTCGCTTCTTCTTCTTACAAGAACACCAATCCTGTTGGATTAGGGACTCTTTGTTATGACTCATTTAACCTTAAATAAGGTTCTACTTCCTTATCAGACCTATCTCCAAATACAGTAAAATTGGGGGTTAGGGCTTCAACATACTGGTTTTGAAGGAACATGATCCAGTCTATAACAGCCATTATATCTTGGGAGACTGATTGGGGTTCTTAAATCACAAGCAATATTGGCCATAACTAATTTAGACAAAAAAGAATGTGTGGGACAAAGACAAAAGATATGAGGGACAAGGCTGCCTTTCCTTGAGCCTTGGTACCCACTAGCATTAGACAGTGCAAAACCTGGATGATCATAATCCATGGCCTTATCCCATAACCTGGGAAAATTGAAGGAAATGATGAAAAACCAGACTTTGGAAGGCCAAAAGTCAGAGACTTTAGATCTGGAAGTATAATATCTTTTCAGGGTGCCACCCTTAAGGTGCATGAGCTCCAACCATTTTTAGTCATTGTGGTCCTCCAATCAAGATAAAAATTGGGGGAAGAGAGAGATTGATTGCTCTCAGGTCATGCACATCTCTCTGGAAAAACTGGTCAAGAAAATTGAAAGACATCTCTACCAAGTCTTTCTTCAGTAGCTCTGGGATGGTGCCCAAAACTAAACCAAGGTACTGTTACCATAAATAGGAGGATGGGTCTCTGGATAGGCAAAGTTATAATAGCTAAAAATTCTAGTTGGGAAGAAAATGAGCTCTGGTGTCAGTGTGATTGATGGGAATCCCAACTCTGCCATGTGTTTGCTGACTCTGTGACTTTAACCAAGTTATTTAACTGATCTGTACTTCAGATTCCTCATCTGTAAATGAAAGAAAATTCTAGAATTATCTCCTAAAAATGTTGATTTAATTCATTTAAAAAAAAGCCTTAAAACAGTACCTGACACTATGTAAGTACTCAAAAACATTAGCTCATATTATTTTATTTGGACTGAAAGTCCTTATTCATGATCTAAAGTATATTCTGCTTTAGAAAATAATTTCCCCTGAGATCATTATTACTAGATATAAGTCATTCAATTTGATTCAGATTTACCTGACTGAATCTCTTTCCCTCAATCTCTCTTATACACACACACAAACATAAATATACACAGGCACACACATATGCACTGGTGTAGGTCTCATAAGTTTCTTCCTAAGTATGTTATTGAAAAATATACTTATAAAATTGTCTTTGATAAGAAAAATAAAATTGTCTTTGATAAAATCATAGTTGTAAAGATTCAAAATGGCTCAAAGGCCAGAGATCAAAGCAAATGATAAATGTAGTATTTAATAGGCTAGGAGGCAGCTACAGAATGAGAGTCAGTGCTAGTAACTGTTGTATAAAATTTTTAGTCAACATCAGGCAGAGGAATAAATACCAAGTTAATAAAATTTTTACATGATACAAAATTAGGAGGCATTGCAAATGTTGGAAAAGACTAAGAACCAATAACAATGAAGCCATAAAGGGAAAAATAAAGAAAATTAAATTCAACTAAACAACATGATAGCATGATGAAATGAAATGAAATTGAGACAGTAGACTCCTAAATTATAACACTTATTATAGTGCGCTTTACAAAATTATTTACATAATCATCTCCACTGCTTATCCAAGGCACTGTAAGACATTAACTCATTTAATTAAAAGAATTTTGAATATCAACTATGTACCAGATACAGTGTTATTCAGTGGGCTGCACCAAGGAGCAAGTCCTATCCCAGCTAGTGACTGTACAGATTCAATCCCATCCATCTTTATACCCCTAGTATCTAACACACAAACCTGGAAAATAGAGGAAATAAAGAACCACAGGCCATTTTCAAGTGATAGGTAGCTAAATAAAAGAGGAATACCTATAGTCAAATGTATCTAAAAGGAAAATTAATAATAACACATATTGATTGAAACTAGAGATGTGCTATATACTGCTTTTGATGCATGGCTTGCATTCTCATTCAATCCTCAAACAGATTATGGCACATTACCCCACATTATAGTTGAGGAAAGTATAGGTGAGTAATTCTTCCAAGATCACATAGTAAATAATGACACTGAGATTCAAGCCAAGTCTGTCTGATTTGGTACTTTTAAATCTCATAAATAATTTTAATTTCTAGGAGGTAGAATACATCTAAGAGGAGCTTTATTCAAATCTGTGAATTTCATGCATTTTCACTGAACATGTAGATGATTCTCATATACACATGGTTGAAAAAACTGTGAAAGAAATTTTCAACCCATGGTCAGGATTAGTGATTATTTCATTATTAACACTTCTTGTCAAGATTTGATTAGATAATATCAAACATGATCACTGCTTCTTTATCCTGATATAAACTCATCATTTGTGAAATATTTATATTCATTATCTCAGCTGGTTCTTACAAAAGTTGTAATATAGGTTGTGGATAAGGAAAATGAAAATTTTTGTCTTTTTTTTTTTAACCCTTCTCCTTTTTTATAATTTGCAAATTGAGATTTAAGAATGTTGATTGACTTGTGCAAGGGCACACAAGGAAACAAAAGAGTTTTTGGTAATCCCCATCTCCACCCACCTTCCCTGATGCAGTTTCCTAATTTTGTTTGTCCCCAAAATTCACTCCTTCCAGAGACGTTTATTTTATCTTCCTGTGAATTGTTCACATATATTTGTAAAAGGCAAGGAAAGAATACAAAGATGTTGTGAGTCTTACCATGAAGTGTGTATATAAGAATGTGAATGTTAAAGTCTGGAGTACTCCATAAATGTTGAAGAGAACAAGCAAGAATAGACCTCAGGAAAATAGTCTGAAATCAATGAGCAGAATTGCCCTAGAAATCAATAACACCAAAGGAGACAAATGGCTGAAAACTGAAGACAAATTAGAATTGCACACACAATGTAATACAGCACCCAAACAGGCAGTGATTTTCAAGGCTGCATATAAAGAGACATTTGATCCTGGGATGGGAAAGTAATAGCCTTTTTCTACAAAGCTCTGGGGAGACACATCTGATAACAGTGTTTGAGGTAATATAACCCTATCAATAGGATGGGAGGCAACAGAAATGACTGGGGAGAGGAAGCATTGATTTCCAAGTTAGGCTTAAGAAATTTAATGTGTGTAGATTGCTGCTGTAATGACAAAGAGGCCCATGATTTTCAGCAGTAATACCACTTCTCCCAAGACAGATAGATATTATTGCTCTAATTTATGTGGGCTTATGAAAACAAACCAACTGCCCACTGAGATTTAGGGATAAAGAAAACTAAAGAAGTATCTCCATTCCTCTAAGAACGATGTTCAAAATGCTGAAAAAAATGCAAGTAAGCCTTATTGGCTAAGATTTTGTATTCATTTATTCACTCATTCATTGAGGTTTTATTAGATAATTACCGTGGCTAAACATTGTATTAGGGGCTCAGGTAGAAAAATGAGTAAGACTTTATATTAAAGATCTCATTTTTAATTCAAAATGCAATTGTAAACAAATGCCTTATTAGAAAGTGATATGTGTCTTAAAATACACTCATCTGTGTTGTGATAAAAATAGGTACTATGATGGGGCCATTTTTTAATGGGGTGGGGAAAAAAGAAATAACGTTGTAAATTTTCATCTTTTCTTCCATTTGACTTCATAACTAATGTTCCCATGTCATTATACACTCTTCAGGAAAATGTAAATGACTGCAAAATGTGTCATGGTGCAAGTACTCATACCCCACTGACAGAGTATAGAATAGGTGGTTGGGTAGTGATAGTAAGACAGGAGGCCGCTCTATGTGTGGGATGCCCCTAGAAGGTCAACCTCACCGGTGAAGAATTTCACATTCTTCCAGGAGATAAGAAGAAGGCTGGGTCCAGATTTTAACTCTCAGCAAATCCCTGCTTTGACACCATTGGAAGATAGAACTTGCCTCTCTATCATGCACCAGAGGTACTGGATAGTTCCGAGAGCCTGGCTTCGGGTCAGTGGCTCATCTGTAGGAAAGCTGAAGCATGTGCTCATAGATGTGGACAGAGCAGGTGGGTGCTTTCTGCTGGGGCACCCTCTGTCCATATTGCCCTGACACTGGTGTCATCATCCCACTATGTCTTTCAGCACCTGGAGTGGCGCTGTGTATTCACTGCCTATAAACCCGTATCAATTGCCATGATCTTTCCCCATGAATCTTGAAAAGAAGAGGGTAGTAAAGTTAATACTGCTAATAATCTCCAGTATCTCTTTAATAGTGAGTAACACATATGCCAGGCCCTGTTCTATTTTTTATGCATAATTCATTTCATCCTCAGAATAACTTTAAGAGTGAAATATTATTATCCCCCATATTATAGGTGAGGCAAATTTAAGGTTTAAGATTAATTAAGATTGCTTAGGTAACCTGCCCCAGATCACTCAGCAAGGATACAAAGGAACCAGTGTGGGAATCCAAACAGTCTATGTGTGGAGCTTGCTTGCTTTGCCACTAAGTTACCTGCACATCAGGACTAGGCTTATTTGATTAATCCAGTGAGTGGCATGGGACCACATCCCCACTAATGGAGTGTATGCACTATGGGAGGCAAAGGTCTTCCTTCAGTACAAGTTCATTAAACCAAAATCCCCTTTACTGGAGTCCTGTGCTTTTATCAAAAAAGGAAATCAGGAGTTCCAGCTTTGACAAGGCCACAGTGTCTACCTCAAAGCAGAAATAATCTCTGGCCCTCACCTGTTCTCATTAATGCTCTGCCTGTTGGATCAGCTGAAAGCCAGGTGCCGCAGGTACCCAAGGTAAGCACATTCCACAGTGAAGAAAACTGAGAAGTGGCATGAATGGAAGGAATGTGGGAACTGTTGCAAAAGCCACTGTGCAGTGCTGTCAGACCTGGAGGAAGCACTAGTCAAAGCCTCCAGACCCATTCTCGCTTCTCTTCTCATCAGTCTGATGATTGTGCAGGATTCCTTTGTGCCTCCTTTCCTTCAGACATACTCTATGTGCAATAATATATTGAATATTAATATTTATGCATATCCCATCAATGAGCCTATAAGGTATCAACATTATCTCCAATTTAAAATGAGGAAACCAATGCCCAAAGTGATGGAAAAAATATTTCCAAGTTCGCTCAGGGGATATGTGACACAGCCAGGATTCAAAACTAGGTGGTTTGGTTCCAGAGTTATCATCAACTATAACATTGCACTTCTTCTCAATGGCTGGATAGAATAGATCAATTGTCCAGAATCATTCAATTGATACATTTTGGTGTCTGGTACATATGACAAGAGGAAAATGATCTGTCTGCTTACTACAGAACTAGTATGGAACGTTGTATCATCCTTTATGAAAAACACAGCTTTTTTTAAATTTTGAAAATTAATGTATTTTTATGTTTAATAATATATGACTTGGCTTTTTTAGAAGTCATGTTTCTTGAGATATAATAAAAACACAACATTATATGGTTATCTTATGGTCTCTTCACACCTGAACCTCAATACATCTACAGTCCAGTCACTGCCCTGTATTAGAAGAATCTGAGGTCACTCTCTAACATATTAAGCAGAACTACACGGCATATGTAAACAAACCTAGTTATGTGAAAATATTCCCCTTAGAGATCTTATTTAAGCACAGTATTCCCAGGTATCTATAAAAAAAAGAAAGAAAGAAGACTTATTCCTAGATCTGTTCAAGATTATCAGCATTAAATTTCACCACTATTTACTGAAATGATGCAAATTTATTCCATCTTTCATTACTTTCAGCTTCCCTGAGGAATCTAAATCTTTTCTCCACATCAAACTTTTACATACAACTCCACAGCCTTAAACAAGTGGTTGGCCTATCAATACGGCGTTTAAATGGCAACCAAAGTTGATTCCACGGAAGGGATATAGACCAGAAAAGTCTCAAGATCTCCGACTTGATAATATAGAATTATGTTATCTGTTATAATTCTATATTTTAAGCACATAAACATAACGAACATGACCCCAACACACTCTCAGTAGTTACACAGTCACCCCAAATTCTCTTCATTTGTTTTCAACACAGTCCTCTCTTAGAGCCCAGTTCCCAAGCTTCCCTCACTTGCAGGGCTCCAAAAGGAAGGAATTTAAACATCCTTACCTGAGGAAACAAATTATTTCAAGTTACAAAAATGTTAAAGACAGTTTTGTAAATACTGATCAAGACATGTAAGGCAAAGGCTTGCAAAAATTATCAGAAAAATAGGTAATTTGGGCTGCAGAATATCATCATGCTTATTCATGTAACTCCTCAGCCCAGTGCCAGAAGATTATAACATCCTCATTGAAATTTCAAGTGTGCATAGTTGTACTCTGCAAGGGACACGAAAGCCTTGTTATTATAAAAGGACATGGCCGATAATCACTTGGAATAAAGTTATCAAAACTGTGCAGCTATTCATATTACCTTACTCAGGTAATCCTCATTTTCTGCATTATAGTAAAGCCCAGGGTTTGTGTCATATGCAGAACAGTCACTAAAGAATCTCCTGGGATATAGGAGAATTTGCAGCATTGCCACAGATGTGAATATAAGATAAAACTTGATTTTGTTATGGTTTGTCAATCATCAGTAAAGATATTTTCCTAAATTATCTCATGAGGTTTTTTAACAACATGGTCGAAGTACTCTGAATACTTTAAAATTTAGTTATCGTTAAGTAGACATTACTGAACATTATGTTATGACTATAAAGTGTAGCTTATTCACAGAGATTTTCCACTTATACTCACTAGGAGGCGGCAGAAATGACTCTTGAAAGTACTTGAAACTATCGTGATGGCATGGATTCCCAAGGTAAGAATGTGTTAACATATGTCCCACATATTTCCCATATACTTTCCACAAGAACCAGGGTGCTTACAATATCGTTCCAGTTAATGTTACAAGGTACTTAAAAATAAGAAAAAATATTTTTCTCTCCAAAAATTGTGGAGATTAAGCATTAACTGAATATGCTGGGTTTTTTTGTTTTTTTTTTTTAAGCTATGTATAGGAACCCAAAGTGATTTATACCAAATGAACTCATTCTAAAACAAAGCCTAGATGGCAGGGAATAGAAAAAAAACAAAAAGACATGCTCACATGCTATTGCTTTTAGAGATAGTTCTAGGAATATGGGTATATTTAAGTCCCAAAGAAAGTCAACAGTTGATAGAACAAGGTCTGAGAGAGCCATGTCTCACCATCCCCCACCTCAAAAGCCTGGATCCAAGGAACTGAGAAGTGCCCTCTGAAAATGACAGATAGGGAGAAAATAGCAAGGGAAATTAGGAAATCCCTCTTGCTTGATCAGCTAGGAGATTATACTAAATATGGATGGCATTAACAAGTATAGATCAAGATTTCATCAAAGAATATTTCAGACCTTATTAGCTGAGTTTCACAGTGATTCCAGGTAAGAAGAGCCTGGGTATATGATAGGGGAAAGATAACAAGGGAAATAAGACATGATAAAAGGGATAGAAATGCTACAATATATCAAATTTAGGCCTGGGTTACATAGGAAGCTGAGAGAATTTCTCCTGGGGTATAACCCCACTGAAGATGGTCAGGAAGCTTCTAACAGAACAGAAGCTACTTGGATTTTTCTCTCTCTGTGGGGCACTCTACAGCAAGAATTGGTAAGATTTTTTTTTAGGAAAACAAATATTTAAGTCTGAAATCGAAGAGAAAGAAAAGGCATGAAAGGCACAACCTGGTTTACCTACACATTGTAGGAGTGGAAATGCACAGACATCTTTAAGGCAGGCAGCCTTTTACCAGTGCTCTAAGTGAGCTAGTAACAGAGGTCTATTTTCTAATCTGCTTTGTTCCCCGACTTTACAATCCTCTCAGAAACTTCATGGGGAGAAAACAAGTTCTTTTCACAGCCTTGATTATAATATTATCTAACACTTTTAAAACCGTACCCTAATGCCTAACAGAAATCATAGAACAGGTCAGAGTTTTGAGTGTCCCTAGGTTTATTCCAATTCACCACAGCAAGCAAAAAGTCATAGATAGAGTAATAAAGAGTCTCAGTCATTGGATTTCTCATCAGTGCAAGTTTTCCAGAATGTCAAAAGGTATCAACTTCCAATTCTGTTCATGAATATCATGATTTCATAAGCTTTCCTCTACTGAAACTTCACCTTATGGTATTCATTGGACATAAGATAAAAATGTCCTCTACAGGGGCGCCTGGGTGGCTCAGTCATTAAGGGTCTGCCTTCAGCTCAGGTCATGATCCCAGGGTCCTGGGATCGATCCCCATGTTGGGCTCCCTCCTCAGCGGGGAGTCTGCTTCTTCCTCTGCCCCTCCCCTTGCTCGTGATCTCTCTCTCTCTCAAATAAATAAATAAAATCTTTTAAAAAAAATGTCCTTTACACTAAAGCATCAATGTCTTTTGAAAATGTTTAATAAAGTTCAAATTTTTATCTTTTTTAAAATTTATTTTCCAGATTTATTGAGATATAATTTACTGATAACATCTTACAAGTTTAAGATATACAATCTGTTGACTTAATACATTTATGTATTGCAAAATGATCACTAGCTAACACCTCCATTTTGTCACATAATTACAATTTTTTTTTTTAAGATTTTATTTATTTATTTATTTGACACAGAGTGTGAGAGAGAGCATGAGTGGAAGGGTAGGGGCAGAGGGAAAGAGAGAAGCAGACTCCTTGCTGAGCAGGGAGCCCCACGCAGGGCTTGATCCCAGGACTCTGGGATCATGACCTGAGCCGAAGGCAGACACTTAATTGACTGAGCCACCCAGGTGTCCCCTAATTATCATTTCTTTTGTGCTGTATGAACATTTAAGATCTACTTTCTTAGCAACATTCAAATATAAAATAAAGTATTACCTATAATCACCATGCTGTACATTACATCTGAAGAATTTGTTAATCTTATAACTGGAAGTCTATACCCTTTGAACAATATCCTCTTTTTTCCCTATCCAAGTCCCTGGTAAGTACAACCTTACTCTGTTTCTCTGAGTTTAGCTTTTTTTAGATTCTGTATGTAAGTTATACAGTATTATACAGTATTATACGTATGATTTATTTCACTTAGCATAATGCCCTCAAAGTTCATCCAAGTTGTCACAAATAGCAGGATCTCCTTCTTTCTTGTTGCTGAATATTATATATATATTAAAATATAAATTTATATGCCACATCTTTATAGAGTCATCTGTTGATGGACACTTAGGTTAGTCACATATCTTGGCAATTGTGAATAATGTTATTATAACCATGAGAGTACAGATACATTCATGAGATCCTGATTTCAATTCCTTTGGATGTATACCCAGAAGTGAGATATTGTTGGATCATATGGTAGTTCTATTATTAATTTTTTAAGGAAACTCCATACTGTTTTCCAAAGTGGCCCTACCAATTTGCACTCCCACGGATAGTATAGAAGTGTTCTCTATACCCTTGCAAACACTTGCTATCTGTTGTCTTTTTGGTAATAGCCATTTAAACAGGTATAAGGTAATATCTCATTGTTGATTTGATTTGCATTTCCCTGATAACTGCTGATGTTGAGCACCTTTTCATATACTTGCTTGGCTATTTGTATGTTGTCTCTGGAAAGCAGTCTATTCAGTTCCTTGGCCCATTTTTTAATTGGGTTGTTTTTTTCCTATTGAGTTGTGTGAGTTCTTTATGTATTTTGAATAGTGACCCTTTGTCAGCTATATGATTTGTAAATATTTTCTCCCATTCTGTAGGTTGATTATTTCATTTGTGGATTGTTTCTTTTGCTGCATAGCATTTTAGTTTGATGTCGTCTATTTAACTTTTGCTTTTGTTGCTTGTGCTTTTTGTGTCATATCCTAGAAATCACTGCCAAGACCAATGTCAAGGAGCTATTTCCCTATGTTTTCTTATAGGAGTTTTTCACTTTTAAGTCTTATGTTTGAGGTTTTTAACCCATTTCAAGTACATTTTTGTGTATGGTTTAAGTGGCGGTCCAATTTCATTCTTCTGCATGTGGTTATTCAGTTTTTCCAGCACCATTATTTTTTTATTTCATATTACAAATTTATTATATATTTAGAAGCTAATCCTAGCATAGTGTTTTTTATTTTTTTAATTTATTTTTTTTTTTTTTGAAATCCAACTTTATTTATTTATTTTTATTATTATGTTAATCACCATACATTACATCATTAGTTTTTGATGTAGTGTTCCATGATTCATTGTTTGTCCCAGCACCATTATTGAAAAGACTATTCTTTCCTCATTGGGTATTCTTTGCTTTTTTGTTAAATATTAATTAAACATAAATGTGGGCCTTATTTCTGGGCTTTCTATTGTGTTCATTGGTCTGTCTATTTTTATGCCAATACCATACTGTTTTGATTTCTAGAACTTTGTGGAATAGTTTGAAATTAACAAGTGTGTTGCCTTCTGCTTTGTTCTTTTTTCTCAGGATTGCTTTGGCTATTCAGGGTTGTTTTGTGGCTCCATACACATTTTATAGTTATTTTTTTTCTATTTCTGTGAAAAAATGCCATTGGAATTTTGATAGGGATTGCATTGAATCTATAGGTGACTTTGGTAGTATAAACATTTTCTTTTTTCTTTTTTTTTAAAGATTTAATTTATTTATTTGACCGACAGAGACATAGCGAGAGAGGGAACACAAGCAGGGGGGGTGAGAGAGGGAGAGGCAGGCTTCCCGCCGAGCAGGGAGCCCCATGCGGGGCTCGATCCCAGGACCCTGGGATCATGACCCGAGCCGAAGGCAGATGCTTAGCGACTGAGCCACCCAGGTGCCCCTGGTAGTATAAACATTTTAACAATATTAAGTCTTCCAATCCATACCAGGCACATCCTTTCATTTGTTTGTGTGTTCTTCGCTTTCTTTCGTTGAAGTCTTATCGTTTCCACTGTACTAATCTTTCACTTCTTTGGTTAAACTTTTTCCTAAGTATTGTGCTGTTTTTTATGTTATTATAAATGGGAGTGTCTTCTTTATTTCTTTCTCAGGTGTTTTGTTGTTAGTGTATAAAACACAACTCTTATCTGTATGTTGATTTTATGTCTGGCAACATTACTGAATTCTTTGACGAGTTAGTTTTAACAGTTTTTTGGTGGAGTCTTAGAATTCACCATATATGTGACCATATCATCTGTAAACAGAAATAATTTTACTTCTTTCCTATTTGGATGCCTTTTATTTTATTTTATTTTATTATTTTTTGTCTCATTGCTCTAGGTAGGACTTCTGTGAATAATAGTGGTAAGAGTAGGCACATATGTCTTGTTCTTGATCTTAGCCGAAAAGTTTCGACCTCTTATCATTGAGTGTAATGTTGACTATGAGTTTGTAATACAAGGCCTTTATTCCTTCCATATCCAATTTGTTGAGGGTTTATATCATGAAAGGATGTTATATTTGATCAAAGGCTTTTTCTGCATCTATTGAGAAGACCATTTAATTTTTCTTTCATTATCTGATTGTGGTATATTACATTTATTGATTTGCATATGTTGAGCCATCCTTGCACCCCAGGGATAGATCCCACTTACCACAATGAGAAATCCTTTTAATGTGCTGATGAATTAAGTTTGATAATATTTTGCTGAGAACTTTCTCATCTATATTAATCAGGGATATTGGTTTGTAATTTTTTCTCATAGTGTCTTTCTCTGGCTTTGGTATCAGGGTAATGTTGGCCCCATAAATGAATTTGGGAATAATACCTCTTCTTCAATTTTTTGGAAGAGTTTGGGAAGGATTGGCATTAATTCTTTGGATGTTTGATATAATTTACCAGTAACATCATCTGGGCCTGGACTTTTGTGTGTTAGGAGCTTTTTGATTACTGATTCAATTCCTTACTCATTATTGGTATGTTCAGATTTTCTATTTCTTCTTGATTCAGCCTTGTATATTTCTAGAAAATTATCCATTTCTCTTGTTACCAGTTTGTTGGCATATAGTCATTCATAGTAGTCTCTCATTATTCTTTGTATTTCTGTGATATCACTTACAAGTGATACAAGTGTCTCCTCTTTTGTTTCTAATTTTATTTGAGTTACCTCTCTTTGTTCCTCAGGTAGTCTAGCTAAAGGTTTGTCACATTTTTTTTAAAAGATTTTATTTATTTATTTGAGACAGAGAGAATGAGAGAGAGAGAGCACATGAGGGGGGGAGGGTCAGAGGGAGAAGCAGCCTCCCTGCCGAGCAGGGAGCCCGATGCGGGACTCGATCCAGGGACTCCAGGATCATGACCTGAGCCGAAGGCAGTCGCTTAACCAACTGAGCCACCCAGGCGCCCGGTTTGTCACATTTTTATCCTCTCAAAAACCAACTCTTGGCTTCATTCATTTTTTTTCAATTGTTTTCTAGTCTCTATTTAATTTATTTCTGCTATAATCTTTGTTATTTTCTTCCTTTTGCTAACTTTGGACTTGGTTTGTTCTTTCTAGTTCCTTGAGGTGTAAAGTGAGGTTGGTGATTTGAGATCTTTCTTTTTTCTTAATATAGTTGTTTATCACCATAAACTTCCCTCTTAGAATTGCTTTTGCTGCCTCCCATAGGTTTTGATATGTTGTGCTTCCTTTTATATTTGTTTCAAGATATTTCTTCATTTCCCTCTTTGTTTCTTCTTGACCCATTAGTTGTTCAGTAGCAAGTTTTCTAATCTCCACAAATTTGTGGATTTTCCAGCTTTTTTCCTGTTATTGACTTTTAATTTTACACCATTGTGGTCAGAAAAGATACTTGGTATGATTTCAGTCTTTTTATTTTTTTTTTATGTTATGTTAATCACCATACATTACATCATTAGTTTTTGATGTAGTGTTCCATGATTCATTGTTTGTGATTAACACCCAGTGCTCCATGCAATACGTGCCCTCTTTAATGCCCATCACCAGGCTAACCCATTTCCCCACCCCTCTCCCCTCTAGAATCCTCACTTTGTTTCTCAGAGTCCATAGTTTCTCATGGTTCGTCTCCCCCTCCAATTTCCCCCCCTTCATTTTTCCCTTCCTACTATCTTCTTCTTTTTTTTAACATACAATGTATTATTTGTTTTTGCTAAGACTTGTTTTGTGTCCTATAATTTGATCTATTCTGGAGAATGTTCTGTATATACTTGAGAAAAGTGTCTACTGCTGTTGGATGGAATGTTCTGTTTATATCTTTGTCTAAAGTATGGTTCAGATCCAATGTTTCCTTACTGATTTTCTGTCTGGATAACCTATCCCTTCACTTTGAGCCTATGTGTCCTTAAACCTGGAGTGAGTCTCTTAGAGGTAGCATGTAGTTGGGGCTTGTTTTTTTAACCATCCTGTCACTCTATGCCTTTTAATTAGAGGAGTCAATCCATTAACATTTAAATAGCTAGGTAAAGATTTACTAATGACATTTTATTAATTGTTATCTGGCTGTTTTGTAGTTCCATTTTGCCTTTCTTTCTTTCTTGCTGTCTTCCTTGGTAAATTGATTATTGTCCATAGTGGTATACTATGATTCCCTTCTCTTTATCTTTTGTGTGGCTATAGTAGATTTTTGTTTTGTGGTTCTCCTGAGGTTAACCCCAAACATCTTATATATTTCTAACGTAATTAACAGTCTATTTTTTGCTGATAACAATTTATCATACATTGCATATAAAAATCTCTATTTTTTACTTCCCTTTTATGTTTTTGATGTCACCATTTACATCCTTTAATATTCTATATCCATTAACAATTTGTTGAAGCTATAGCTATTTTTAATATTTTTCTCTTTTAACCTTTATACTAGAGTTAAGTAGTCAATTAACACATCATCTAGTACTGTATTAGATATTCTGAATCTCACTATATGCTTACCTTTACCAGTGTGTTTCATATTTTTGTGTTTTTATGTTACTTATTGGCATTCTTTTGTTTCAGCTTGAAAAACTCTTCTCAGCATTTCTTGTAAGGCAGGTTTAATGACAATAAATTTCCTCAGCTTTTTTTTTTTTAAAGATTTTATTTATTTATTAGAGGGAGAGAGATAAAGCAAGAGCACACAAGCAGGGAGAGTAGCAGGCAGAGGGAGAAGCAGGCTTCCCGTGGAGCAGGGAGCCCTACTCGGGGCTCAATCCCAGGACCCTGGAATCATGACCTGAGCCAGGTAGACACTTAACCCACTAAGCCACCCAGGCACCCCTCAGCTTTTATTTATTAGTGAAAGTTTTTATTTAGTCTTCAATTCTGAAGGACAACTTTCCTGCATTGAGTATTCTTGGTTGGTAGTTTTCTTATTTTAACACTCTGAAAATATCATACCATTGTCTCCTGGGCTCTGCTGAGAAATCCACTAATAGCCTTACAGGGGTTCTCTTTCAAGAGAATTTTTTTTTTCTCTTGTTGCTTTTAAAATTCTCTGTTTGTCTTTGATTTTAAACAGTTTTATTATTATGTGCTATGAAGAAAATCATCTTGGATTAAAATTTTGATGTGACCTATTAGTTTTAGTGAACTTGAATTTCCAAATCTATCCTCATGCTAGGGAAGTTCTCAGCCATTATTTATTTAAATAAGCTTTCTACCCCTTCCTCTCTTTTTCTTTTTTTTTTTTTTTGCTGATGTCCCATAATTCCCATATGCTTTTCTCCTTCTCATTTACTTATTTATTTAGCTCTTTTGATTAGATAATTTGAGTTGATCTGTCTTCTGGTTAATTGGTTCTTTCTTCTACTTTTTCAAATCTGTTATTGAAACTCTCTGTTGAATTCTTCAGTTCAGTCATTGTATTTTTTGGCTCCCAAATTATGTTGGGTTCTTTTTTATGTTTTCTCTCCCTTTGTTGAACTTCTCATTTTGTTTTTCTGCTGTTTTCCTCCTATTGCTATACTATTTATTTGTGTTCTCTTGTAGCATTCAGATTATCTGTACAACAATTATTTTGAATTCTAGATTCCTAGATCTAGAATTTCTAGATTTCTAGATCTCCATTTCTTTGGGGCCAGTTACTAGAAGTTTACTGTATTTCCTTGGTGAAAACATGTTTCCTTGATTCTTCATGATCTCTGGAGTCTTCTGTAGTTTTCTGTGCATTTGAAGAAGCACCCACCTTTTCCAAATTTTATGGACTGACTTTGGTAAGGGAAGCCTTTCAACTCTCAGGGGGGTCATGCTGGCTTGTGCTTTGACCCCAGGTCTAGTGATGCAAGATGCCAATTTGTGAAGACACATGGTGGCACTGGGCCCAGGAGGACATGATATTCTTTAGCTCAGGTCTCTGGAGTCCACTGTATCAACAACTGTGTGGTCCTTAGCAAGCACTGCAGGGGTCCACAGTGGCTACAAGGACTTTTGGGGTCCTAAAATGGCACCTTTCATCTAGTAGCGAGGGATCAGAGCAGACAGCAATGGTGACCAGAGCCAGTGGTGTGCACACACTCAGCTATTGAGGCCATTAGCAGATTCCTATATAGTTGAAGGGACCAGATGCAGACATACTTGTAGTGATGGGGGCCAGGGTAAATAACGGGGGCCAGGGCCAACCATAGGCTCACTGGCAGCTGCAAAGACCCTGACTTTCCATCTGCTCTTCTGTGGCTGCATGCTCTCCCTCTAGGTGTACACACTTTATTGGAGTCTGGTGATAGAGTCAGGCTGTGGCATGCAGGTGCACAGCTGTGGGGACTAGTTGCAGGTGGGCACTAGTGTCAGCCAGTGATAGAAGGCAGGGACTGATCCAGACCCACAAACAGCTGTGGGGTGCCTCACTGTTAGTGACTTCACATGGCTTCCCACTCTCCCTGTGTGTGCATGTAAAGCACTAATGTCTTAATTACTCAAGAACAATGTTGTCTACACCTCTAAAGGAATCCATGATGAAGAATACATCACTAATATGATATTTCAAAAAACATCTCTAATGATGTACATTTTTAGTATATACTAAGATATTCATTGCAAATTCATGGTATCTGACTTCAACTGAGACTTCAAAATTTCTCTGTCAGCCTCTCTTTTCATTATCATTATTTAGTAAAATTTTCACAATTGTTATTCAAAATATACCTCTCTTTAAACCTTGAGTGAGTCCTTCAGCCACTACTATAAGAAAAAAAAGATTATCATTCTTGTTTCATTATCATTCTCTATTTCAACATTAACCTGTATATCTGTGACCAAAATATCACCCTCTCCCACTTCCAATGAGATATTTAAGATAAGCAAAATCAAATCCTTGATTAAATTCCTTTCAGATGTTTATTTCCTCTTCTTCATCATCCCAATAAATTGCATAATTATCCAACCAACTACTCAAGCTAAAAACCTGGGAATAATGTCTCAATATTCTCTCAAAATCCAACATCTAATATATTATCATTTCTTACTGATTCTATCTCAAAAATACATCCCCAGTTCATTCACGTCTCCATCTCCATAGCCTCCAACATTGTGCAAGCTAACATCTATTCTTGATTAAAGTAAAGTCTTCCCAACTTATATTTCTTTCATTCTTGTTCTATCCAATCCATTTTTCACTTGGTAATTGGAGAAATTTCTTATTGTAAATTTTATATGTTAATAAATAGTGCCTTCCTTTTGCATTTAGAATAAAATTTCAATCCTTTATCATGGCTTTCAGAGTCCCATATGATTTTCCCAGGCTACATTAAGATCTTCCCACTCTTTCTCTCACTCACTAATCTCCAACCTCATTGATCTTCCTTTGGTTCTTCAAGTATGCCAAAGATTTTTCTTTCCTTACACATTTGGATGTCTCCTCTCCCTGAAACATTCCTATTCCTTGGTCTCATTCATTTATGTCTTATCCTAACACCCTATTTGTCACCATTTAGAATTATTCTGTTGATCTTTTTGTGAATTGTTGTATGTTTTCTCCATTAGACTTGTATTCCATGAAGGCAGGAGCTATATTAGACTAATTCAGATATACTATCATCAACCAAATATGTAATAATGGTCAATCAGAAAGAGTAAATGAAAGCGTATATTCCCCAAAACTACCACCCAAAGTCATTTAAATATAATAGGGTAACACATAGAATTTTACATTTTATAATAAAAGAAATTATTCAATATTTTTCAGAGTGAAATGTTGGTTAAAAAACTCTAGGACCCTGTGATACTACAGTTTGTTATTTTTTGTTCATTTGTTTTGAGGAAAGGAAGAAGCATAGACTTTCAGGAAGATAAAAAATCTTCCAAGTCCTATGCCACTGACCTTGAAACAAGTGTTTTTATGAAAAAAGCGCTATTGTCTAATCCAAAATCAACACCTGGAATAATTGATGAACTTTAAAGAATAAATTTTTGTGACATTTTTATAATTCAGCAGGATATCACAGTTCCGCTAGAATAGAGCACACTCATTATGCTCATCTCTATTTTGCTTATTTTGTTACAGAGATTTTATGCAAGTGAATACAATGGAAATAAAGTAATTTCAAAAATACTTCTATAACTATATCCACATTTAGATCTATGTGTATATAATTAATTTTTCTGGGCCATTTGAAATTAGGTTACATACAATATGACCCTTTCCCATTTAATATTTCAGGGGATTTTCCTATAAGAATGAAGACTTCAGTGCCATACTATAAAGTCACAAGGGCCTATCTCTCCCACTAGTTACAACTATAAAACCTGAAAGAATACAAAATGTGACTATCTGAGAACTCTGAAAAAGTAAACAACAGGCAGATAAAAGAGGGCCAAAACTTGAGGAATAATCAACACCAGCACATTTTCTAATGTTTTTTTCTCTCCTTTTCCCAGCTTTGACCCAAGGAAGATCCAGTACCTAGAGTTATGGAACTGTGCAGTGGATGCAAACAGCAAAAACTTTAAGGGAAACATCCTCTTTCTGGCTATAGGACCAGAAAAAGTTGAGAATTCTAGGTGAATTTCTTTTCTTTCATGTCTTTATTTTTTTTTTTCTTCTCTAGCCCTGCTGCAGGGTAAAATCATTGCAGAGATGTATGGCTGCTGCAGTTTTGGAGGTGGAGTCAAGGGCATATAAAATCCCAAAGTCAAACTTTTATCTCTGACCAGATGAACTAGGAAAAAGGGGTTGCTGTTGTTCGAAAAAATGTATGCTATAGAATTCCTAATATTTTTCTATTTCCTCACCATTTTGCCCTAAAGGAGACACCTGTCAGTCAAATATAAATGCTCAGGAAGCTAAAACTCTAGAAAAAAGTCCAAATTTCAGGTCAGAGGAACTTGGAAAGGAGGCCAGTGTTAACCTGAAATTGTAGGTGAACTCTTAAAGAAGTTACAACTGGGCAGAAAATTCCATAGTTATGTGTATGAATCAACACAAGTACTGGGCTTACCCCCGACCTGGACAATTGTGGAACAGGTTCACAAAAGCAGAGGAAAGACTGAGAACTACTGCCAAATCCCAAAAAACTATGAGTGGCACAGATGGATCAGATCTAATTACCATAACAAATGCTTTGAAAAATTAGCTGACAACCTAGTCCAGGGCTGGGATGGGGAAGGAGAGAGGCGGGCATCCTGGGGGCCACAGCTGGCGCCTGCCACAGTCCTTCCCCCAGGTGCTTAGGTGGAAACAAAAAGAAAAAGAAAAGAAAAATTAGCTGACAAAGGAATCACTGCTGGCAGAAGGCAAGAAAGAACTTGTTGAACTTAAGCAAGTCAGTTGCCTGGCCAAACAACAACAGCAGCATCAGCAGCAAATCAACATTCTCCAGAGGATTTTATAAGATCCTGATTCTCTTAACAAAATAGTCTACCTGTCCAGAATGCATTCCAAAATTATTTGGCATAAAAAGACCCAGGAGAATATGACCCAAGAATATGACTAACTGTCAATGGAAAAGACAATCAACAGGTGAAAATCCTGAGATGACTCAAATGGGAATTATCACACAAAGACTTTAAAACACCCCATTCCCCATGTGAGCATCTTGGAAGTCACACCCCATTCTAACAAGAAGCAAAAAATAAACAAGCTAGAAAATCAACAATTCTTTTTAGACCCCTAAAGGAGAAGAATGCAAGGCAAACTGCTGTTTCTAAGATTGGAGAGTCAAATAAGTGAATACCAGGAATCACGGTTTAGGGAAGCAGAGTCTCAAGATGGGAAAATATCGTATTTCATAACAATGGTGGCTTGAAGATACTGACCAGTGATTTTATAGAATGTTCTTCAATTTGGTTCTGTCTGATATCTCTTCATGATTAAGATGCAAATTATGCATTCCCAGCTGCTGGAATACTACATAAACTATGTTGTGACCTTTAGAGGCTATCCCATTTGGAGGCCCACCATGTCTATCTGTCCCTTATTGGTGATGTTAATTTTGATCACCCGATCAGAGTGTCCCTTAGGTTTCACACTAAATAGTTATTATTTCTGTTCTGTAACTAGTAAGCAATGTGCAGACAGAAACTTTGAGACTATGCAGATATTCTGATCTTCATCAAACTTTTTATTCTTTATTTAGGCAATTTATTATAAACAAGATTACCCTAGTACTCCACAATAATGGCTGGACCCCTAGACTTACTTAATACTCATTCATGACTCTTGAAATATTTAGAATTATAACTGCAAAATAATTTTTCAACTCTGCTGCTTCTTCTATATTTATCAATCAGCATTCTATTGTAAGAAGAGACATTTATCTAATCTACCTAGCAGGTTAGCTATCTAGTTTCTATTGTGGACTCATAGATTTCTATTTTGCTTTTAAATACATTCATACATACATACATACTTATCCAGTAATCTGGACTTAAAATGGCAGGCTCATTAAATCATTCCTATTGATATCATGGTTTATCTGAAAGAAGTAATTCTTCTGAAACTGAAACTAGAAAATAAGTGACTACCAAATAATTCTGCTTATAAATTTTCATTATTACAGTTTGCAGGTTTTATTTGAGAAAGGGTATAACAATAAGATGTCTGAAAAAACATGCATGATGAACAAAATATCAACAAAATATCTATTTTGGATTCATAACAGATCTCTCTTAGAACTTTACTTTGTCCCATCTCCTTTCTCCCCAGAGAACACTGAATCTCAATGGCTGTACTTGTGGACTATGTAACTCGCTAGATGCGCTGAATGTATGATCTAAACTATTTTCTTAATATTTATGTGAAACTAAACCAGAATCCTTGTGAAAACTGAAATATATAACTTCTGTTTTTGTTTCTGTGATCTACTGGTCTCGTCACTCATTCAATTACAGATTTAAGAAAAATCCCCAATCTATACATTTTATACAATTGTCTCAGGAAAAAAACAAATTTGTGAAAAATGGAGCTCATACTAGTAGACAAATACTAACAAAACTCTTTTTTTCCTTCTCAGTGTGAACTTGTACAGAGCTGACTATTGTTTTTGCAAACAAGAAATAAAAGTGTTTACACCCTTTAGCATATCCTCATATAACCGAATAAGAAAGCACAAGTACCTCTTAACCTCTCCTGAGTAGCTACATTGGCAGGCTCAAGGTATGGAAGAAATGAATCCTTGGAAACACTTTATTTCATGAAGATATTTAGCATTTGGGAGTCTGTGGAGAAACCCAGAGTGGAGAAGAACCAGCGATGGAAGACAGGGCAAGGAGAAATTAGACATTGTAAATTACAGACCTTGGCACCATCACTGAAACTTCTCCCTCCAATGGAGATACATGTTCTGGTTCTTCATTTTGCTCATACATACTCCTCTCTCCCTAAAAACAATCAAACAAGCGAAAAACACCACAAAAGGTCAAAATGTAGTTTGTTGTCCCTGATATCTACCTTTCTCTTCTTCTTCCTGTCCCTAAGAAATGAAATAAAAATGGGAGGTACACCCCATTTTCCTGGAAAAGTAGACAATTCTTTTAGACGCTACTTTGAAACAGAAAGTTACCCAGATGCTGTTTTCTGCTTTCTAAGCAGTATTTGGAAAATGAAATGGAGGATATGAAGTGAGGTATTTTCAGATTCTCTCCTTAATGTGTTCAGGTTCCCAAAGGATTCTGACTCACCTGAATGCCACGAGCATGTCTGCTTTGATTAAGGAGATCCAGAGCCACACTTATTAAAAAGCCTCTCCTTTCAACTGCTGAGTATTTTTCCTCCTCCACCATCAGTTTAGGGATCATGTGTTTCTTATCCTCAAAGACTGTGTTTTAGGGACATCAAATGTTTCCTTTTGTTCTCTTACAGTTACCCCTTTAGAGTATCTTCAGCACAGCATATTCAGGCTTCTGATTATGGTATTAAAGAAATGTTTACCTTCGATATGGGAAGATCTGTGATTATAGTGTCTAATAAGAAGATTGAACACAGAATTCCTTAACTGAAGGGGTATCATACGTTACCTTTTTCCTGTCCATGTGCACAAAGATCTAGTCAGCTGTCACAGATCTCCATTTTCCCCTCTGAACCTCAATGCTATTTTAAGTTGTTTACAGAATTCTCTTGTCTCTTTTCCCCATTCTTTTTTCTCTTTCCCCTTAGCATCCTGTTTCAGAGGAAGCAATATCATTTTTGAGCTGGTTCCCAGGTTAATACTAAGTCAAATTTCTTTTTTGTTTTGTTCAGGAGGATGTGGAATGTATAGAATGAGTTAATTTTTTACCAAAAACATATGTATTATGTATCATTTGTTACCAGAAAATTCTCAGCTTAGATTTTAAAAATGTAACTTTTACATAATAAGTAATGCAACTAAAATAAAATATGAAGTTGAAAATAAAGAGTAGAATTAGTTATAGGGCCCAAATACTAACCAAAAGCTAGTTGCATTAGGTAAAATATAATTCAAAGGGAAAGCTATTAATAGGAACTCAGAGAAACATATATTAATAAACAAGTATGACATAAAATATGCACTATACATTTCTTAGACCACAAAGAAATCTTAACAATTTCTTTTAAATCAATACCATAGAGCCCATGTTCACTGACCACAATTCAGTGAAATTAGAACTCAAAACCAAATGTTGCTAAGATATATTTGGAAGCTAAAAAAATTCAATTTTATCTTTGTTTTGTTGTTGTTGTTTTGTTTTGTTTTTAATTTTTTTATTATGTTATGTTAGTCCATACAGTACATCATTAGTTTTTGATGTAGTGTTCCATGATTCATTGTTTGCATATAACACCCAGTGCTCCAAACAATATGTGCCCTCCTTAATACCTATCACTGGGCAATTTTAAACAATACATAACCTAAGGTAGAAATTGGAAAGAAATTACAAAATATGTAGGCCTGAAATAAAACAAAAGTATAATACATCAAAACTCCTAAGGATAACAAAATTATATAAGGAAAAAATGTAAATATTAAAATGCATTTGATAAGCAAAGTTTTCAGTTTTAGGAGCTAGACCTATAATCAGCAATACATTACATTCATACAATCACAATAAGGAAATAATTATGTTTTTAAAAAGGTGTTAAAATATAAACTAGTAAAAAGGAATATAGTTCACACAAAAAAATTAAAATGGATAGAAAAATCTGTCATTATAAGACCCCTGGCAAATGTGATTAAAAGAGTCAATGCATTTAACTTGGTAGAACCTACATTCTACGGGACGGAAAATAGTATCTAGTTAAACAAGTTCTTGGTTTACCTGCAATCCTCACTCAACCCAGTCATTGCCTTTGGCAGAGCACAGGGAGAGGAGAAGAGAAGGTAGTTTTCTCTGTATCTAGTCAGTTTTGTCTGAAGTTTATTGGACATTATTTTATGGCAAGTAATTGTGTTGAAAAATGATTGCTTCTTTAATTCTTTCTACCTGTATTTCAGAGAGCAGAGTTGGCATGCAGAGCTGGAATGCATCACATCACTCCTGGCTCTGCAGTTCCCTGCTGGAATAGCCAATCTCCTGGGAGTTCCCAGGTCACTCCACAGCCTTTCAAATAACAGGGTGATACTCAGGGTGCTCGTTAGTGCAGCACTACCCAGTGTGTGGTCTGCAACTGGTGCCCTCCAGGAAACTTGTTACCAGGCTACAACAAAGAAGTATAGAAGGAGAGGATGCTTGTTCACCCATTTATAGCAATCATACAAAGGGATTTAACGTTGCAGAAACTAATGATAATTTTTAAAATGGCCTTGAATTATATATACGTATATATATACATATATATATCCTCTTCTTCCATTTCACTTATTCTTTTAATTCACTTTCATTACGGTTTATGACAAGTATTAGCCCACAATGGAATGCAAACAAAACAAAACAAAACTGACCCTTCACCACAGATACTTTGAGAAGCATTGCTTCAGTAAATTGGATGACTTTTCTAGCAACATTTCCAGCTCCTTTTAAGAAACCAGTGGGAACAGCTGTCCAGCAACTACTAAGTGAAACAGCAGTTCAAGTCTAGACACTTGTGACACGCTTAAAGTTTGTCTGGGGTACCTTTTCCAATCTCAGTGACATTTCTTCCCAGCTTTCATCCTCCATATGTGCCTTCATTCCAACAACAAATATACTGCTTCAGGCATCATGCTTGGCATGTGGAGCTCAACGGTAAACAAGAGATGCCACTCTCGCCCTCAGGGAACCTATACGTTAGTGGAGATCTTAACTCCTTAATGTTACTGTTCTTTAGAGTCTCATCCCTTACCTAGTTTCCAAAACATGCTCTCAGAAAAGAAGCCGATCTTGATCTTAGTGTTCAAAATTAACAGGTAAATACAGTGTTACTCTACTCAAGGGTAGCTCATATAAAATATTACTTCTAACTGTGGGATGAAAAGTTCAAGTGTTTGTTAGGTGAGAGAGGTTCAGGATGAGATGAAAAGAGTGCCTTGCTCAAGGGAAGTTATCACACACTTGCAACACTGATTTATCTGGACTAAGCCCAAATTCACTTCCTCCTCCCTTAAAATGTGTCTTCCGTCATCCACCTCAAACTCAAGGACCATAGCCTTAATTTGGCATGGTCTATTTCCATCAATTAGTAGTTACGTTAGTAGTTGGCCTTTGTCAGATCTCTGAGGTCTCAGATTTTTCTCAGACCTAGAACATTCTCACTCAAAACTTCAGGGACAGTATCAAAAATAGCAATACCAAAATTTCTCATTTGCTCTTTTTAATTGCAAGAAAAAAAAAAGTCATGTTTGTTCTGTCATTGTCAGCTTCTTTCTCCTTAACTCCCTGGGAAGACCTTTTGCTAATAACATGCCAGGAAATATACTGCCGAGGAAAGCTTTGTTCTTTTGTGGCTACTGAAGGATCTCTTAGCACAGAAAATAAAGTGGATGACTAAGTGCAAAACATTCATTAAAGTACTCTCCAAACATGTTTTATAGGAAAAAAGGATTTGGCTACAGAGAATGATTGGTATGTCAAGAATTTCATTTCAGGCAACAATTTTGTTATTAGAACAAGCTTCAGTTGTCTACACGTTGGCTTTGTTCAGGAGATGTAATGTAAGATAAATAAAAAAGAGAACTTCGAATGCTGTTATCTGCCATGCGGTACTTCTTTGTAAGTACAGATAATAACAGCTCTAATATTTTTTTCATTTCCTTGGGTACCAAATCTCCCTCTTACCGTACATGATGCGCTTCGCACTGCAGCTGGCTGCCGTGGCTACCGCTGTTCCAGCTGCCCAGGAGACCTGAACAAATAATCCAACAGTTTGTCTCTTGTGAAGAGGAAACAAACCCTTATCTTTAAACTCAATCTCTTCCATGTCTTACAAGGAGCAACTGAAGTGTTTCTTATAGTCCGGGATACCTCAAGAATGAAAGTCACTTAAAATAGAGGCAGTTTACACTGTGACCAATTCCCTGAATAACTGATTACTTAAAAAAAAAGAAAAAGAAAAAAAAGATGAGGGATTATGAGCGCTAAATTGATGCATGCGCCCAACACACTGTTGTCTCTAGCTGGAGAGCCCAGGTCTGATTTCAAAAGATGCTACTGCAGCCTCACAAGATAAATGTCACTTCTGTATTCAGATTACTGTCTTACAGGAAGTTTCACAGGGAAAGGATTTCTTGCTCTCATTGCATAATTGCCAAGCATCACTTTAAAATCTGTCCAAGCAGCTGAAATACAGAACTTCCATGACAGAGGAAACTTATCATGTGGCCACACGGTATGGTAAAATGTGTTCCAACTCAAAGGTAAGAAGATCAGAATGCTGGTTGTAGATTTGCTTGAGTCTCTCGGGTTTCTCAACTCTAAAGCAGGTTTCGCAACTGCCCCTACGCGTGTTATAAAGATAAATGGAGTGAGTATGGGGAAGTGCACTTTGGAAAATGCAGAAGGCCACACGTCAGCGGTTCTCAATCTCTAGCGTGCCTTGGGGTTTGTTAAAATACAGACAGCTGGGCTCCATTCCCTGGGTCTCTGACCCAGTGGGGACAGCATAGGGCTGGAGATTTTGCATTTCTGAGTTCTCAGCGAATACTGATGCTGCAGGTCTGGGTAGCAGTTTGAGAGTAACTGACATGAATTTATTGCTCTCCAACTACAGTTAGAACTTCACTCCCACCCGTCTCTGCTTCAAACAGAACAGCTGGGCATGTTTTATTTTTATATTTTTGTCAATATTGGGATGATGGGTAATACCTCATTTGAAAGAAGGGTTAAAACTGTCAGTTTAAAAAAGTATCAAGATGGTAAAGCACTGAATTGTACATCTTCCATATCTTAGCAGAAGTGAAATGGAGTTTATAAATTATCTGACTACTTTAATCAGATGGAAAACCTAAATTAAATACGATCTCAAAATATGGAAATTTCAAGGGCCTATGTTATTCATCTTTGTTGTCCTAGGTCCTTAGAAAATTCCCAAGTGTCCTATGTAGGACTGTTATGGTACTCAGAGATTTAAATCTGACAGAATCTATAAGGAGAACAAGCTTTTAGTGTGGTCATATCATTAATACTGTAATATTAAACTAGGTGCCAATTTTTAAATATACTTAGTCCTTTCTGGGTTTTTTGTGGGATGTTAAAAGAATTAAGTGAGTTTGTGTTAGGCAACTGAAAGACATTATGTGTTTCAAACTTGTGATCAATTCTTAATTATCATAGTTCATGAAGGAAAAATGAATATTAATCAGTCAAATACTTTCCTCCAAATTCCACCAGTGACCAAACAATATTCATTCTGGAAGATATATGGTGGGATTTTCTTAGTAGGTATTTAATTACTAATTTAATTGCTTAGATTAATATGAGAAATTAAAAATGAAGTGACATTGCACTTAGATTATAGTTTCTGTTACTATTTCCTATGGAAAGAAACAAGTCTCCATGCAGAAATGATATTTCCATATTTGTGTCAAGAAATATATAAAATGAACCTATAACGTCTTCTTTTGCCAGAAAGAAAGGAAGTTTTCACATGATTAATGAAGTCATGACACACAACATAGCAGTCAACTTGACAGGGATCCCACTAAGAAAGCTTGGTGCAATTTGATCAGATAAAACATTCTCTGCAATTGATTAACATACATTATATGAAAAAATATGTTTATAATGACAAAAAAAAAACTCGTTGGCCAATAATGCTGGCTACTAGGGCACCAAGTCATTACTTTGAAAGAAAAAAAAGAAAAATGATTAAGCATTTATCCTGTAATTCATGAACAGTGGTATTTCAAAATAACCAATAGTAAATGAGGAAAATTATTCTTTATAGAAAATGTTCAGCTTTAAAAAGTGCAGAATAACAGATTAAGAAAATCACCCAAAGTGAAATAATAAATCTAAGAAACAGTTATTAAAAGGATTCTAAAGCTATTAACTGAAGTGTTAACGAAGAACTTTATAGTGGAGAAATCAGGGTGACCACACCTGTACCCCCTGATTAACTTTATTATTCATTAAAAATGTAACAAGACACTTTGTGTTTTAAGAGGTACTTCAAAAGGAAGTTGAAAGCATCCATCTAGGAAGCATTCTTGCTAAATAATATGTCTGAATCTAATCACACCTCCAAATCTAACCACCAGCTTACAAAGAATAGAGGAAAAGTTGGTAACATCAAATGAAGCAATCAGTCAAATGTGGAAATTGAAACATTCTGTTGGACAAGAGAACTGGTTTCTCCAACATAGCATACAGAGCTGGTTTCTCCAATATTCCAATCACTGGCAACATGAAGAGGTGAGGGTGGGGAGGTGACACAGTTAGAGTTAAAAAGGAGACATAATCCATAAAATGAGAAGACCTTAACCCCTAACTAGATTTTAACTTGACAAAACAACTATAATACACAATCACATGTTTCTGAAACAATTGGGGATATTTTAATATAGACTACATGTTGGGAAATATTAAGGGAAAATTATTGATGTTATTAAGTATATTTATATGCCTTTATCTTATAATCTTACAATGCAAATATATGAATATGATGTACATATTTGTGTGTATATATACATTTTATCAGCTATATATACGTACTGAAGTCTTTCCTGGTAATGCCATAATATCTGATATTTGCTTTTAAAACACTTAAACAAAATAAAATATTAATGGAAAGAAGAAATAGTTGAAGCAACAGTGCCAAAATGTTCATAATTGCTAAAGCTGGGTATTGATATATAATTATATATTATATAATTATATAGTTAATATATAATATAATATACTATGAGTAGGTTTGAAATTTTCTCCCCTAAATTTATAAGATATTAAGAAGTAGAGAGAGATGACACCAGATTGACATAAGACACCAGAAGAATCTAGCCCCGTATTTCACAAATACTTTGGTCTCAAAAGCTCTCTGTACTCTTAAAAATTATTGAGGACTCCAAAGAGCTTCTGTTTATGTGTGTTTTATCTATTGATATTTGTCACTAGAAATTAAAATATAAATTTAAAAAATATTTATTTATAAATTCTTTATAGCAATAATAAATCCATTATATGTTAACATAAATAACATAGTCTTGTTAATAAAATTACTTTCAAAAAAATTAGAAGAATGGCGTTTTTAAAATATATGCAAATTTCTTTAATTTCTGGCTTACTAGAAGAAATCTGGGTTCTTATATTTGCTTTTTCATTCAATCTATTGTAATATCTTGTGTTGCGTGAAATATTTGAAGAAAATGCAGCCTTTTAAACACATAGCTGGCAAAGAAAGAACAATTTAATAACCTTTTCAGATAACTTTAAATATTCTTCTGTGAAGTTACAGCAAAATTTGTTAAGTATTGTTCATTCAACATTAGTTGCAGTATAGAATCTAAAAACATATCAAAAAACTTTTCATATTTTATTACAATAAAACCCATTGGTCCACCTTGCACTTTTTTAAAAGATTTATTTATTTATTTTAGAGAGAGAGCATTGGGGAAGGGGCAGAGGGAAGGGGAGAGAGAGAATCTCAAGCAGACTCCCCACTGAGCGGAAGCCCAATGTGGGGCTCTATCCCATGACACTGGGATCATGACCTGAGCTGAAATCAAGAGTTGGATGCTTAACTTAACAGGCACCCCGTCTTGCACTTTAAATGGATATTTTATCCATACATGATTTTATAATGTCAGGCATTCGTCATTTATGATATATTGGTTCACTAAGTTATAGAGATTGTCCAAATGTTTTCATGTTTCATTACGTAATTTCAAAAAATCACATTTGTTAATACTACTACAGATATCAGATTTTTTTTTTAAATAATAAGGAACTGTCAAGCTCATGATGGTGGATAGTTTTCCAAAATTCTAAGTTTTGCTTGAAAACTCAAATTTTATCATTGGTAACAAATACTGTCTTTTTTTTTTTTAATGATGGGCTCACTTGTTCATTTTCAAGAAAATGTTTCCCTAATATCCAAGTCTGTGTAAGTGTATTTATCTAAATGTGGTGCCCCATTAAAAAAATAACTGCTATTTCAGGTCACATCTCAAACAATTGCACAAATGCTTTTTTTTTTTTTCTTTTTTGAGACAACCATTCTACCTTGCTAACCAACAGAAGTGTTTTATTCATATTTCCTACTTTCTCACACAGAATATTAAAGAGTGCTATATTGAAGGTTAGAGACTTAATGAAATTAATAAAATTTCCTGCTCCATTAAGGACCCTTTAAATGAAACTATTCATGTATTTTTAATTTTTTAACTGTGGGTGCATGATAGTAAACAAGAACTACTGTTTCAGTTTCATGCCATTGCTTGAATTCTGGGCCAAGCCATCTGCAATTTTGTTTACCATTAACTTCTGTACCATCATTGAAAATGTCACTACCACGAAAAAAGGCAGATAATACCTTACTATTATTATGAAAATAGTTTTGACCTTACAGTCCCTATGAAAAAAACTAATCTTGTAAAACTTCCATAGGCTATCTACAAAATGTATAAATAACAGAATCATCAGCAGAAAATTCTAGTGTCATCAGAAGGGTCCTTTACTAATCAACCCTTTCCTCCCCTCAATAGTTTTTTATAAAGTGTTTAGGCTTATATAGAAATGTTTTAAACAGAATTTTGATCTAGAATTTTAAAACTGAAAAGAACTTCTTAAAAATTTTATTTCTTGATCAACAAACGTAACCTGAAAAATTTATTATGGGGAGGGGGGTCTTTGATAAAAAGAATAAAATGTTTCTTCATATATATGGGTTGTGTATTTCTCATACAGCACATCAAATACCAAGAAAAGCTCTGTCATAACTTGTAGGTCAATGACATGAGTTTTATCTCAGGAATATGCAGAGCTAGACAGAAAAGTAAACTGGATCTCAATGGCAGTACGTGGAGAAAGTGAGAAGAGTTTTCTTTCTTCCTTTGAGTTCCCTTTCCTCTTTGGAGAGAACATCTCAGAGCTTTCCTCAAACTGTACTGATGATTTTGAATTTTCCTCTCTTTACCAACTTTCTTACCAAATCTCTAGACTCAAATCTAAATACTAGTATTGTATTCTCATTTCCTCTATTCTTCCAAATATGGGCTTTTATTCATTTCCTCTTTTAAAATTTGAAATGAAAATAAAAATTGTTGAAGAAACATGTTAATTGGAATTTAATATAGAAAAGTAGCAATGGCAAGAGTTCCTCTTTTTTTAATAATTTTTTTAAAGAATTACAGATAGGAGCTTTTTCTTTTTTCCCCTCTAACAGTGCCAAAAAATAAACAGACAAAAGACCTAATAAGGAGTGAAAAGATGTGCAAGATATAAAACAAACACCCCATGGTTCACCTGGGTGGCTCAGTTAGTTAAGCCTCAGTTGGTTAAGTGGAGCTTGCTTGAGATTCTTTCTCTCCCTCTGCCCCTCCCCACCATCCCTCTTCCCCACTTGCAAATGTGTGCACTCTCTGTCTCTCTCTCTGTCCCTAAAAAACAAAACAAAACAAAACCCCAAAACACCCCGAGGTCAAGTATTTGCAAACATTTATATATTTTATATGTACCTAATTAAATGAAAGAGCTGCTGTTTTTCAGAAGTACACATATTGAACAAAAATACTCTTCCAGTCTAAATTCAAATCCTCTTTTGCCCACTTTGTTTCATTCACTGATTCACTTTGAATAGATTTTCTACACAAAGCTTTATGGTTTCCTTAGTAATAATATAATTAACCTAGTAAACATGATGCATTTGTAATACAGACTGAAATGTATTTTCTTGTATACTAATTAAGGCTTCATTTATTATTTCTAGTCAAAACAGAAAGAAGAAAGATTTGGGCTCTCAGACCCCACACCATCTGCATTTCTAATGACAACAGAAATCAAACTGGCACATTCACAGGGACAAACTCCTTTAGAAATGTGTTTACTTTTAGCAAGCAGCAATGTTATTAAATATAACATTCAAAAGTATAGAAACATTTTATTCTAACATAATTTATAAAGGCATAAATAACTGTCTAGTTAATATAAGTGCATTATTTAGTCAATATATTTTGTTCCTTCTTGTCATCAAAGCAAGAAAAGTTACCAGGAATAAAGGAGAGCATTACATAATGATAAGGAAGGCATAAAAATTATTAATATGTATGCAACTAATAATATAGCATCAAGACACACAAGTCAAAAACTTAGAGAACTGCAAGGATAGATAGATAGATTGTAGATAGATAGATAGATAGATAGATAGATAGATGATAGATAAATCCACTATCATATTTGGAGACTACAACACCACCCACTCAGAAATGGATAGATCCAACAGGCAGAAAATCAGTAAGGACATAGTTGAACTCAACAACACAATCAAAACTGGATATAATTGACACCTATAAACTATTTTATCCAACAACAGCAGAATACACTTTTTTTCATCCTCATGTGGAGTATTAACCAAGATCGACGTCAGTCTAGGCCATAAAACACATCTTAACAAATTTAAAACAATAGAAATTATATAATGTCTGCTCTCAGACCACAATGTAATTAAACTACAAACCAATAATAAAAAGATAAATGGAAAATCCCAACATATGTGGAGATTAAACAACACACTTCTAAATTACACATGGATCAAAGAAGAAACCTCAAGAGAAATCTAAAAATACTTTAAACTTAATGAAAATGAAAATTTAGCAAAACGTGTGGGATTGCAGTGAAATCAGTGTTTAAAAGAAAAACTATACTGGGGCACCTGAGTGGTTCAGTTGGTTAAGTGTCTGACTCTTGATTTTGGCTCAGTTCATGATCTCAGAGTCATGAGATCGAGCCCCACCTCAGGCTTCATATTGGGGGTAAAGCCTGTTTAAGATTCTCTCTCTCCCTCTTCCTTTTTCCCTGCCCCCCCCTCTAAAAAAATGAATAAATAAAAAATAAAAGGAAAACTATATTACTGTATGCATATATTAGAAAATAATAAAGACTTATAATAATCTGTTTCTACCTAAAGAAATGAGAACAAGAGCAAATTAAATCCAAAGCAAGCAGAGAAATGGAATAATAAGAATTAGAGCAGAAATCAATAAAATTGAAAAAGGAAATCAATAGAGAAAATCAATGAAACCAAAGTTTTTTCTTTAAAAAGATCAACAAAATCTGTAAGTCTTTAGGCAGAGTAACTAAGGAAAAAAGATAGCAATTAACTAATTTATTAATTTACTAAATTTATACAATTTACTAATATCAGAAATTAAAGAGTGGGACATCATTACAGATCACATAGAGAATAAAAAGATAATAAAGATATACCATAAACAACTCTATGTCACAGATTTGTTAACCCAATTGAAATAGACCAAAACCCTGAAAGACACAACTACTAAAACTCGCACAGGGAGAAATAGAGAACCTAAATAGATCTTTATCTATTAAAGAAATTGAATCAATAATTAATATTTTTCCAAAACAGAAAGTACCAGGCCAAGATGGGTTCACTGGTAAATTCTACCAAACCTTTAAGGAAGAAATTATACCAGTTTTCTAAAACCTCTTTCAGAGGATAGAAACATAGGGAATACTTCCTTGTTCATTCTCTTAGGCAATACCCACGTGCCCTACTATCATAAACCTAATACCAAAAAAGAAAACTACAACCCAGTACCTCTCATGAACATAGATGCAACAAGCCTCTGACGTCTGAGTTAGTTGGAAATTAGTTTCCCAAATGTAGTGTACTCAGATTTGACCTATTAGATAGAAGTAGCTGGTTGTTTCATTTAACTAGCTCACTGCCTTTGTTTTTGTATCTCACCAGCACAATGATAGTATTATTACCACAAACACCATGTTTTTTAGAATTAAAATCTGGAGAATAAGAAACATGAACATAATCTCTTTTTGGCGCTGCACACAGATTAAGGTCCTGGGTCCTCACAGTACCACCTGCTTTAAGGCTAGTTTATTCTGAGGATAATGCCCATCAGTGTTCTGCTAACGAGGTATTAACAGACAACATCATGCCACTGCAGGGTTTATTCCACGATTTTGAGAAGATTTAATATAAAAGGCTTTAGCTAGAATTCAGGTTTACATATAATTTTTGAAAAAGTTAAACTTCAGTAAGCTAAGAACACAAGCAAAATTTCTCACTCTACAAAGGTAGCACCAAAACAGTACACTAAGCTTCATATATGATGGTCAAAATAGAAATATTCTCACCAAAAGCATTAAGGATGAGACAAGGTACCCAATGTCATTGTCATTAGTCAATATTGCACTAGAGATTAGCTATGTAAAGAGAAATTTAAAAAAAAACCCTGTTAACTATTTGAAGTAACTAATATTGTCTTCTTATAAAATCAAAGCAAATCAATTAAAAATTTGAATTCATAAAAAAATCTATTATGGTAGCAAACAAAGATAAACACGTACAATAAGTAGAACTTCTCTGATTAAATATATGTTAGAATTTATAAAGGAATAAATGTAAATAATCTCATTAAATATTGCAAGAAAACCAATAAAACACAGGAATAATCCTAAAAAATGTTCCTTCATGATAAAAACTATAAAATTTTTGAATGACACACAAATCAATCAATCAATCAATCCTTAATGAAGAGACATAATGAAGAGATTTATTATTAAATGTCAATTTTATGAATTCAATGACATTTCTATTCTGGATCCAAGAAGATTTTTATAAAATTTGACTAATTTTCAAATTAATTTGGAAGGAAAATTGCAAATTAATTTCAATATTTTGAAGATCAAAAACAGGAATAATCTGTGTTGCTCTGTATTCCCATATATTTAAAAATACTTAAAAGCAATAGTAATTTTAAAAATTATATTGGTACAAGAAGACAAATAGAGAAATATAACTTTAAATAATATCCAAACTAGTGATGTATTGTATGGTGACTAACATAACATAATACAATTAAATTAAAAATAAATAAATAAATAATATCCAAAATAAATATTTATATCTATAAAATTTAGTTTATGATATAGTTCAGTTAGCATTTTAAATTAGGCTGGTAAGATGGGTCATGAAAAATAAGTGATGTAATAAATGGTATTGTGAAAATAAGTTATCATCTAGGAAAAAAACAGGTTAAATGCCTTGCTCCTTTAAAAAAACATAATTCCACATGAATTAAGGAAACAAATGTTAAACACATAAAAGTAAAACAAAAGAAAAATAGCAGATTTTAAAATCATCTTAAAATGAGAAATGCCTTTCTGTAGAAGACACATAACATAGAAGCTACAAAGGAGTAGAGTGACAGGTCATATTGCATCAGTGCAATAAGGACACCCCATGCAAAGGTAAAAGACAAGTAACAGACTAAAAGAAAATATGTGCAATGTTTTTCACTGAGAAGGATTTCTATGCAGAGTACACACAGACTGTGAAAAGAAAAGCAGACCAACTGGAAATGTGGAAAACTGTCATCAATCGTTCACAAAAGGAACATGATGGATAATAAGCATATAAAATGTTGCTGAATCTTAGCAGTATTAGAGAATGAAAGTGGAATTATTTTCTGGATTTTACCAATCTATAAGACTGAAAAAAAATTTTAAAGTTTGAAAATGTCAAGTTTTATTGAGAATACAGCAACAGGGACACAGTCAAACTGTGAGTAAGGAGGAAAATTAATGAAGATATTTTGGAATGTAATTTGCAGTATATATGAAAAAAATGAATAGCATAGAATTAATCCCACAATAAATATTCACACATCTGCAAAAATATATGTTAAATGATATCCATTCCACTGCTGCATGTGTTATGGGAAACAGTGAATTTAATTAAACCTTCACCAATGTCCAAATGGTAAAAAACATTTTAGCATATTCATACTATGAAATATTTTGTGTCCCTTATGAGATGAGATCAATCTAAACTTACCAAAATAGAAAGATATGTAAGTCATATTACATAGAAGGCATAGCATGCATACAGTGCTTTAATTTAAATATGAAAATAAATCTATGCCTGAAGATAAATCTACACATACAGAGAGGCCTGGGAGAAAGCACACTCCATCCCTGATGGTGGTTACATGTATAAAGGGGAGTGACAAGAATAGTTGGTAAGGGAAAGGATCTCATTTTGCTTTACTTCTATACTGTTTAATCTTTTTTAAGGAGAATGTTTTAATTTTTAAGGAGAATGTTTTAATTTTAAAAGATTAGTGCAAGTTATGCACTGGTCAAAGCAATTGCATTTGAAACAAGAAAAAGACTCTTTTTTTTTTTTTTTAAAGATTTTATGTATTTATTTGACAGAGAGAGAGAGATAGCAAGAGCAGGAACACAAGCAGGGGGAGCGGGAGAGGGAGAAGCAGGCTTCCTGCTGAGCAGGGAGCCCGATGTGGGACTCGATCCCAGGACCCTGGGATCATGACCTGAGCTGAAGGCAGACGTTTAACGACCACCCAGGTACCCAAGAAAAAAACTCTTAATTAGAGAGAACAAACTGAAGATAACCAGGGCGGAGTAGGAGAGGGGGTGGGCAGGGGGATGGGTTAAGCAGGTGATGGGATTAAGGAGGGTACTTGTGATGAGCACTGGGTGGGGTATGTAAGTGATGAATCACTAAATTCTATATCCAAAACTAATATTAGACTGTATGTTAACTAACTGGAATTTAAATAATAACTTGGATAGATTTCTCATTAAGAAAAAAAAGCAATTGCATTTGGATATTCGACTACTCATTGTTATGAAAATAAAACTCAAATATTCTCAGGGCGCCTGGGCGGCTCAGTTGGTTAAGTGACTGCCTTCAGCTCAGGTCATGATCCTGGAGTCCCGGAATCGAGTCCCACATCGGGCTCCCTGCTCGGTGGGGGGTCTGCTTCTCCCTCTGATCCTCTTCCCTCTCGTGCTCTCTGTCTCTCATTCTCTCTCTCTCAAATAAATAAATAAAATCTTTAAAAAAAAAAAAAACCTCAAATATTCTCATTGAGTTAGCTAAATATCTACAGTGTATATTTTGGAATTTGGACTTCTAATAGTTCTTTGCAGAAAAAAAAAAGTTCAATTGTAAATTTAAGACTCCCACTGACAAGTTTCTGGAGACTCTATTTTTCTTTCAGGCAGTCAGTCTTGATTTTATTGATCCTTTGACTGACTTACTAGTCTTAACCAGAAGGAACCAGAAAATAAAGGTGTAACTGATATCAACAAGATAGAGCTGACATATTTATTGGTGTAGGTCACACAAAATCTGTGAATCACTTGTCTCTTTGCCTGACAAAGAAATTCCTACTTAACTTGTATTCTTGTTTCTGAGACAAGAGGTATGATATTCTGTACATATGGATGTACACACATACACATGTGTCATACACAAAATTGCTCATATAAAGAACTTGAAAATGCACATCTGAAACGTCTGGAAAAATAAGATTCTATTCTGTGCTTATCAGTGTGCTAACATAATAGATCTGGACCTAGACTGCAGAGATTGTGTCCTCTCCTTGAGTGTAGATAAAGAAATGAGACAGGGAATTTAGGAGGTTTGTTCAAGGCCATGTTAATTATTGGTCTATGGGCTGGATAATACCCTATGTCTTCCAACGTCTATCCCAGCATTTTAATGATTCTAGCCATTTTTCTTAATGATAATGGAAGACATGATTTTTCTTTTGTTGCAAAGATCATTTTTATTTCTTTTTATAATTTTATTTTCTTCCAAATTTTTGTTTAAATCCCAGCTAGTTAACATACAGTGTAATCTTAGTTCCACATGTAGGATTTACTGATTCATCACCTACATACAACACTCAATGCTCATCACAAATGAGTGAAATCATATATTTGTTTTTCTCTGACTGACTTATTTTGCTTAGCATAATACTGTTTAGCTCCAACCACTTCCTTGCAAATGGCAAGATTTCATTCTTTTTTTTATAGCTGAGTATTATTCCATTGTATATATATATCATATCTTTTTTATCTATCCATCAGTCAATGGACATTGGGCTCTTACCATAATTTGGCTATTGTTGATAATGCTGCTATAAACAATGGGTATATGTACCTTCAAATCAAATTTGGTAAATACCTAATAGTGCAATTGCTGGATTGTAGAGTAGTTATATTTTTAACTTTTTGAGGAAGCTCCATACTGTTTTCCAGAGTGGCTGCACCAGTTTGCATTCCCACCAAGAGTGTCAGGGTGTTCCCTTTTCTCTGCATCTTTGCCAGAATCTGTTGTTTCCTGATTACTTAATTATTAATTTTTATAATTACCAATTTCAACAATTAATAAATAATTATTAAATAATTAAATTTAAATAATTAATAAATAATCATTAAATTTAAGTAATTAATAAACAATTATTAAAATTGTTGATTTTATTATTAAAATTTATTTATTTATTATTATTATTAAAATTATTAATTTTAGCCATTCTGACAGCTGTCAGGTGGTATCTCATCATAGTTGATGAGTGACGTTGAGCATCATTTCATGTGTCGGTTAGCCATCTGGATGTCTTCTTTGGAAAAATGTCTATTCGTGTCTTCTGCCCATATTTTAACTGGATTTTTCGTTTTTTGGGTTTGAGTTTGATAAGTTCTTTATAGATTTTTGATACTAACCCTTTATCAGATATGTCATTTACAAATATCTTCTCCCATTCCATAGGCTGCCTTTTAGTTTCGTTTTTGTTTCCTTTGCTGTGCAGAAGCTTTTTTTTTCTTGATGAAGTCCCAATAGTTCATTTTTGTTATTGTTTCCCTTGCCTCTGGAGACATATCTAGTGAGAAATTGCTATGGCCAATGTCAAAGAGGTTATTGCCTGTGTTCTCCTCTAGGATTTTGATGGTTTCCTGTGTCACATTTAGGTCTTTCATTCATTTTGAATTTATTTGTGTGTATGGTGTAAGGAAATGATCCAGTTTCATTATTCTGCATGTTGCTGTCTAGTTTTCCCAGCACCATTTGTTGAAGAGACTGTCTTTTTTCCACTGGATATTCTTTCCTGCTTTGTCAAAGATTAGTGGACCATACAGTGTGGGTCTATTTCTGGGTTTTCTATTCTGATCCATTGATCTGTGTGTCTGTTTTTCTGCCACTACCATACTGTCTTGATGATGACAGCTTTGTGTTATAACTTGAAGTCCAGAATTGTGATGCCTCCAACTTTGCTTTTCTTTTTCAGGATAGCTTTGGCTATTTGGGGTATTTTGTGGTTCTATACAAATAATAGGATTCTTCTAGCTCTGTGAAAAATGCCGGTGCTGTTTTGATAGGGATTGCATTAAATGCGTAGATTGCTTTGGGTAGTATAGACATTTTAAGAGTATTCATTTCTCCCAATGCATGAACATGGAATGTTTTTCCATTTCTTTGTCTCATGTTCAATTTCTTTCATAAGTGTTCTATAGTTTTTGGAGTACAGATCTTTTACCTCTTTAGTTAGGTTTATTCCTAGGTATCTTATGGTTTTGGTACAATTGTAAATAGGATCGATTCCTTGATTTCTCTTTCTGTTGCTTCATTATTGGCATATAGAAATGCAACAGATTTGTGTCCATTGATTTTGTGTCCTGTGACTTTACTGAATTCATGTATCAGTTCTAACAATTTTTTGGTGGAGTCTTTCAGGTTTTCTACATAAAGTATCATGTCTTTTGCAAATAGTGGAAATTTGACTTCTTCCTCACTAATTTGAATGCTTTTTATTTCTTTTTGTTGTCTGATTGTTGAGGTTAGGACTTCTAGTACTATGTTAAATAACAGTAGTGAGAGTAGACATAGCTGTCTTGACCCTGACCTCTCAGTTTTCCCCCAATGAGGATGATATTAGCTGTGGGTCTTTTGTATATGGCCTCTATGATGTTGAGGTATGTTCCCTCTATCCCCACTTTGTTGAGGGTTTTTATCAAGAATGGATGCTGCACTTTGTCAAATGCTTTTTCCATACCTTTATTTTATTAATGTGGTGTATCACGTTGATTGATTTGTGAATATTGAACCGCCCCTGAAGCCCAGGAATAAATCCCACTTGATCATGGTGAATTATTCTTTTAAGGTACTATTGGATTCAATCTGCTAATATCTTGTTGAGAATTTTTGCATCCATATTCATCAGGGATATTGGCCTGTAATTCTCTTTTTCAATGGGGTCTTTGGTTTTGGAATCAAGGTAATTCTGGCTTCGTAGAATGAGTTTGGAAATTTTCTTTCCATTTCTATTTTTTGGAACAGTTTGTAAAGAATAGGTATTAACTCTTCTTTAAATGTTCAATAGAATTCACCTGGGAAGACATCTGGCCCTGGTCTTTTGTTTGTGGGAAATTTTTGATTACTGATTCAATTTCTTTGCTGGTTATCAGTCTCTTCAAGTTTCCTATTTTTCCTATTTCAGTTTTGGTGGTTTATATGTTTCCAGGAGTTTATCCATTTCTTCCAGATTGCCCAGTTCATTCGCATATAACTTTTCTCTTATATATTGTTTGAATTTCTGCAGTGTTGGTTGTGATCCCTCCTCTCTAATTCATGATTTTATTTCTTTAGATCCCTTATCTTTCCTTTTTGATAAGTCTGAAGGGGTTTATCAATCTTATTCATTTTTTTTTTTTTCAAAGAACCAGCTAATGGTTTCATTGATCTGTTCTTCTTGGTTTTTTTGTTGTTGCTGTTTGTTTTGTTTTGTTTCTATATCATTTATTTCTGCTCTAAACTTTATTATTTCTCTTCTTCTGCCTGCTTTAGACTCATTGGTTATTGTTCTTTTTCTAGCTCCTTTAGGTGTAAGGTCAGGTTGCATATTTGAGATTTTTCTTGCTTCTTCAGGTAGGCCTGTATTGCTACCTACTCCCCTCTTAGGACCAGTTTTGCTGCATCCCAGAGTTTTGGGACTATTGTGTTTTTATTTTCATTTATTTCCATGTATTTTTTAATTTCGTTTTTAATTTCCTGGTTAACCTATTGATTCTTTAGTAGGATGTTCTTTAACCTCCATGTATTTATAGTCTTTCCAAATTTTTTCTTGTGGTTGACTTCAAGTTTCATAGCGTTGTGGTTTGAAAATATGCGTGGTATGATCTCAATGTTTTTGTACATGTTGAAGCCTGATTTGTGACCAAGTATGTGATCCATTCTGGAGAATGCCCCACGTGCACTTGAAAAGAATGTGCATTCCACTGTTTTAGCATAAAATGTTCTGAATATATCTGTTAAGTCCATCATGGTCAGTGTGTCATTCAAAGCCATTGTTTCCTTGTTGATTTCTTGATTAGATGATCTGTCCATTGGGGTAAGTGGGGTGTTAAAATCCCCTATATTATTGTATTATTACCAATGAGTTTCTTTATGTTTGTTATTAACTGATTTATATATTTGGGTGCTCCCAGGTTGAGGGCATAAATATGTACAATTGTTAGATTTACAATTGTTAGATCTTCCTGTTGAATAGACCCCTTTATTATGGCCTTCTTCATCTTGTTACAGTCTTTGGTTTAAAATTTAGTTTGTCTGATACAAAGTATTTCTACTCCAGCTTTCTTTTGACATCCATTTGCCTGATAAATGTTTTTCCATCCTCTCACTTTCAATCTGCAGGTGTCCTTAGGTCTAAAATGGGTCTCTTGTAGGCAGCACACAGATGGGTCTTGTTTTTTATCCGTTCTGCCACCCTGTGTCTTTTGATTGGAGCATTTAGTCCATTTACATTCAGAGTAATTATTGATAGATATGAATTTAGTGACATTTTATTCCTTGTTTCGTCTTTGTTTCTGGAGATTTTCTCTGCTCCTTTCTAGTCTTTTTTCCACTCAAGGAGTCCCCTTTAATATTTCTTGCAGGACTGGTTTAGTGGATACAAACTTCTTTAGTTTTTGTTTGTTTGGAAAACTCTTTATCTCTCCTTCTATTCTGGATAGGCAACTCTGTCCCCGGGGCTACTTGCCTGCCTTCTCTTAAGAGCAGTGCTCTCAGAGCTCCATACCAGCCATGCCACGGACCTCTAAAACTCCAGCTTTTGAGCACTGCTGGTTGCAAAACTCATGAAAATCAGTCCCTCTAATTTTCCCAGTCAATGGCATTGAAGAAGTGTTTTCCTTGTGAGATCCCCTGCATGTTCCTCTCTCTCTCTCTTTCTCCTTTCTCCACGACCAGGCTCCCACCCCTCCACAGCACCTTGATCCACTGCTCTCCCAAACCTCATCTCCACACCTCCTACCTTCCACAATGTGGCCTCCTCTCTTCCTCTAGTTGTGTAGTTTGTCAGTCCTCAGATTGATTTCTTGGGTATTCAGAATGATTTGATATCTATCTAGCTGTGTTCAAGGGACAAGCAAGCCCAGGGTCCTCCTACTACTCCACCACCTTAGCTCCTCCCCTGATTTTTTCTTAATGAGAGGGTTCCACTTGTGCTAGGTTGAAAATAAGGTTGTCTTGCATATTAACCTAATATACATCTTGGGAGATCCCTGCACCTACAGTAGTTTTTTTAATACAACTGTATGAGAGTTTTCTGCTATTGAATAATTTTAGAAAAGAGTATGAAAATTATATTTTTGGACTATTCTTTTTCTGCAATGCTATGTACATTGTATAGGCTATTCTAAAAGATAGAACATGTATGTGATTTGTGGTGATTTTTAAAAATTGTATTACTATTACTTAATCAACTTGATTAACCTGACTTTCAGCCATAATTTTTATTAGAATGTCTGAATCTCTTATCCACTTTCATTCAACAATATCTATTTATTCAACAAATAATATTATGTGTCAGGCAATTGTCTTCTAGAAGTATAACAAATAGACAAAATTCTTCACTGTCTAGAGATATACTCATCTTTCATACTTCATCTAAAACATCAAATTTGTAATGCCACAGGTCAGCTGTACCTTTTCCTGCCTACGCTTAGTTTCGTAAAATTTTGTATATCATTCTATTATACTAATTATTATATTAAATGCATTTGGACACTTACAGCTCTTTTCCTTCTTTTAAAATGTGAATTCCCCTAGGGAAGCTTATGTGTTCATCTCACTCATTCCCTCTTTCTAGTACTGTTCCTAGGCTCTTCATGATTCAGTTTCTGACTTACATAAGATTTTATCTTTGCTAGAATAAAGGTGTAACAATCAACCCCTTTTTCTTGCTTGAGCTATTTAAGACATTCCATAGGGCAGAGAGCATGACCTTGTGACATTCAGTCGATACTGTGTTTCTCAAAAAAAAAAGAATTATGTTGTGCTTCATATTTTCAATAAATATTAACAGTGTTGCATATAAGATATTTCTTATAGCCCATAAATGGAGGAAGAGTGTGAGACTGGAATATATCACAGGGAGCAATGGGGGCTATAAGCCTAAGTGGACTAAGACTATTTTTAAAAATTAGCTCAGAAGGTAGGGATTAGGCCAGACGTGACTCTAGCTGCAAAGGAAAATCCAAAAAGAAACTGAAGTGAGAGTGGAATGGAAGGGGAAGGGATAACAAAATTGGATTCATGTTTGCCTGATGACATCAGTGAAGGTTTTTAATTCCCGATCTCTTACCTGAAGAGATAAGAGTAACAACAATTGCAATAAAGATAAAATAACTTTAAAATATGTCTTCCTGAAATCTTCCATGTTAATATGTTGGGTGTAAAATTAGTATTTGGTATTTGTGTTAATGTTCTTTGTTAATTAAAATCTTATGTAAACTACAGTATGTATAATTTTAATACTTCAGATATTCTTATGATAGTGGAAAGGTGGAATGTGTTATAAGGTGATATGTTACTTGAACAAGAATGTGATGAAACAAACTAGCTAAGGGGATATTTATTACAGCCCTTATATGGGTTTTCCTTTTAGGGAAAACCATTTTTATATTATGTGTGTATTATTGCTTTAGTATAAATAATGGTAAACTAACACAATTTTCTGACACCAAAATTCTCTGAAATCAATCTATGTCCATAAAGTTCCTTCCCCTCAGACACAAAAGACTATGGACATTCTATAAAAACAAACAAGATGATGTCACTTTAGATTCTGCTGGGCCTATTTCCACCTGTCCCATGCAATTCTGAATCCACCTGCACTAATGTCATGCTTTTGGTTTTGCCCAGTTACTTTTACTAGATTTTGCCCCTAGGAGCAGCATTTTAAGATTGTGCCTTGGTTGACCTTGTTTATTGCTGTATTGACCCAGGTAGCTAGCTCTACCTTGTTCAGTCCTTCAGTGTTCAAGTTCATTTTTAGTATCTCAAGTACTGTCTTTTGTGGGGGGCACTGAGCTTAGAAAAAATGATGATACATGGCTTCCTTTCAAGGCTTCTGCTAAATGTTTCTTTGGCTGGGTCCAGAGTAGCAGTTAGTCAAGGCTAATTAAGGCCCACTATTAATATCCTATTCAATGTCCACATATTTATACTTGGGATTTATACTCTGATTTGTGGCACTCCCAGTCCTGCATGAGCTCCAGGAGTTTTTTGATTTATTGCATTCTTGTGGTCCTTCCCTGGCATTGGGAAGTGTCTTCTCACTCATGTTGAGATCAGTCTACCAAAATCTCCAGGGGACTTTTAAGATCTTCAGAGTTTTCTTTCTGGCTGGCAACTCCATCCTCTCATGTTTTCTGTCCTACAAATCTATTCACCTTTGCTCTCCCAGATCCCTAATTATGCCTTCACAACTTTAAGTGACTGCCAGACATTATCTGGGTTCATCTCTATTTGTGATGTCTGGAAACTTTTTCTAGCATTAAGCTATTGCAATCATTAGGCTCAATATTTTCATTTCTCTTCTCTAAGCATCACAATTCTGTGCATCTTGTAATCCAGTACCTTTAAAAAAAACCCATATTATTTCATATATTTTACCTAGTTTACTAGTTATTTTAGAGCAGGAGGATAAATCCAGTCTCTGTTGTTCTGGCACAGGTGGAAGCAAAATTTGCCTTCTCTTTTGTTAACATAACCCCCAATTTTGGATATGCCTAACTATGCTAAACTTTACTCACTTTTGTACATAAAATTAAAAAGCTGTGTTTTAAGAATGCTTACTCATTTTTAAAATTTTTTACTTTTTTATAAGGGGTGGGTAAAATAATATAGTGATTTTTTTCACCCTTTTGACCCTGTATTCTGTTAAGACTTATTTAATTTTACCTGTAGGTTCACGCCCTTGCCACACTCTACAGTCCCAAAAGGAGGAACTGAAGAAATTCTATGTTGGCAGCTCAATAGTCAGCCTCATGCAAGTGCTTTATGTATCAGCTCCTATTCTTCAGTGGGTGAAGGACTTACCTAAACTAAAATAAATACTTTCTAATACAGACCCCATTGCTCTTATTCACTACCCACCCATGCATTCATCCACAGGACACACAGTTTTTGAGCAACTCCTAGTCATCCAACAATGTGCTGGGGACAGAGCAGGGAATAAGGCAAGATCCTTATCCTCGTGACATTTGCATCATAGTGAGAGGAGCAAATGAGCATGGACAGAAAAAAAAACAATCAATAAGAAAACAAATAAATGATCAAGATTGAGAAATACTGCAAAGAACATAAAAGGGGTGACTTGAAAGAGATTGAGGAAGGCCTATCTGAAAGGTGACATTTGAGCTAAGACCTGAATGGCAAGAAGGAATTGGTCATGAAAATATTCTTATGAGAGTCAGTTAAGTGCCCACCTCTTTTTTTTTTTTTACATTTTTAAAAATTTTATTATGTTATGTTAATCACCATACATTACATCATTAGTTTTTGATGTAGTATTCCATGATTCATTGTTTGTGTATAACACCCAGTGCTCCATGCAGAACATGTCCTCTTTAATACCCATCACCAGTAGTGCCCAGCTCTTGATTTCAGCTCAGGTCATGATCTCAGGGTTGTAAGATCCAGCCCCACATGGGGCTCCATGCTGGGCTTGGAGATTCTCTCTCTCCCTCTCCCTCTCCCCACTCCCCACCCCGCTTACTCATATGTGCACAGTCTCTCTCTCAAAAAAAGAAAATTCTTATGAGAGATGATTCCTAGTAGAGACAGTAGTATCAGCTAGACACCTAAGGAAGCAATGAGCTTGATAGAAGAATGGAAATAAGGTGAAGCTTCATGATCATGGATTTTCTCCCTGCTAGAGTTCTGCCTATTGCCTTCTGATGCACACCTCAGAGACTATAACTTGTTACAAGCCCAGACTATCCCATGGGCTCGGGAATTGAAATACTAATCACAATTAAATGCAGCCCTCTGTTTACTCATGATGCTTTCTACCACCATTTTAGTATATTCCTCATGATTCTAATTCTGGTCAGTTGTTTATCTCTTTGCTCCCCAACAGTGCTGTGGAATCCTTGATTCTCAAGGGAAAAGTCTGTGTTATTCATGTTGTGCTTTAGGCCCTAGTTGGCTGCCACAGTATTTGTAGCTCATTAAGTACCAAAGAAAATCTTACATAATTCATTATTTGATTTTACAATCTACTGATATTAATGGCAAATAATAGTAGAAGGGTGTTGGGAGGAATGGGTGGCTAGTACCAGAATATATAAATGAGCCAAATGCAAAATTGTAAACTAAATTGAGATACTACAAAAACTTATATTACAAAATCTGTATCCCTTAGTTAAGTATATCTGAATTGCAGTAATATGAAAGGGTAACCAAGAATAACTGAACTGTCACATGTGGGAAAGAATTTGCTCATTACAAAACATTTTGTAAGGCATTGCTAAATTTATAGGGTACATCTTGGTACAGAACACAGTCTTGTGACTCCTTGCAGGAAATTCTTAGAATATCCAGACAAAAAACCTTAAAGATAATCAAATATATAAAAACATATCTCAAAAAGGAATGTGATTCAGAAAAATAAAATAATTACTTGGAAAAGAGACAACATCCTACCCCTTTACCAAGGAAGGGATAGTGGAGTCTGCCCCTGCTGGATTTCTGTTGGTTAGGTTCTGTTGATTGACTTCAGCTAAAATTTCTCCAATTGTTAATTCACTTTGTTTTGATGTATATGCACTTACTTGAATAAAAGACAAGGGATGTTGCTTAGCCAAAAATCACTCATTAAAACTATATCCTCTCCAAGAGATTTTCACAATTGTCACAACACTTTTCTCCATACATTCATATTTTCTCTAATAGCAACCATTGTTGCCAATACTTTGAAACTATGCTTATTTTGAAATCAAATAATAATGGACATTTTACTTCAACTAAAACACATAAACAAAGTGTGCATAAACTGGCATGTCTTTAAAAAACAAGTCTATTTAAGTATTTTAGGCTGGTGGAGGGAATTTTGGATCAATGTCAGAGAATAATATATTATTCCCAAATCAGCCATGGACAACATTGTATGATCTTAAGAATATGCTCTCACTTTTTTTTTTACTTCAATCCACAAAAAGTACAATATACTGTGCATGTTTCAATTTTATTGTGTACTTTTACTGAGGTCATTAATAAAAGACCAAAATTGCTATAGTACCAACTTAATAAGGCACATAATAATAATAGCTAATGGAGATTGAATGTTTACAATGAGCTAGGCACTCTGATAAGAGTTTTGCATATCTTACTTCATAAACATATAATAGAAAGGTACTTTTGTTACCTCTAAAATTCACAAATGAGGATACCATGGCTTAAAGTATATTATTAAGTTGCCCAAGGTCATGGAACTAGTAAATAACTGAGCCAAAATTTCAGTCCAGTTGTTTGATTAAAGACATGCTCTTAACTGCTCAAGTAATGTGATTATACTAGATTTCCACTGGCTTTATACACTTGTATCTAATCTCCCACATAGCACATTGCACATATTTGCAGGAGAGTTTATATGATTTGAAAGTATGGGAAGTAGCCAAAAAAACCAGAATGCTTCTCTGTGTGTAGCTAACTGATCTCTTCAGAAATCAAGAATGTTAGCACCCTCTAATCACCTTAAGCTTACTGGCCCTGACAACAGGAACAGATGGCCTGCCTGGGATTACACAATAGCACATAAACATTCTGGCAGGAAAGAAATGAGGATATATGAGTGAAAGTAACATCGCCATCACTTGAGAACCAACTCTACTCTTTTTCTTTCTCTTTTAGCAATTCCTTTGCTACATGAAAATATCATGCATGATATTTTCTGACATATTTGACATATTTTGGTAATAATCATCTTCATAAAGAAATGTTTGTTTAGATTATTTGAGGTTTGATGAGAATTTGTTTGATAAATCAAGTGCTTGTTATGTGCCCTGGCTTGTGAAGTGTGTAAAGCATTGGAATAGATGAAGGAGAAAGAATATAAATCTTCCTCTGGAAATACTGAAAATGTTTAAATATGATTTTTTGCTAAGGATAGGCATACTCATGCTTTACATCAACATCCATTTGGATAATATATGCCAACATTAAAATACAAAAAAAAAAAAATCAAAAGGACTTCTTTGGAAATGCCTACTACAAAATCATTTCCTTTTTTCTCTTTCTCCATAAAGTCCCACAACTCCTCAACTTTCAAAAGCAGCCAATTAATGTGAAAGAGGTAGCCATTCCTAGCTGAAGTTCATCATACTGTATCAATTATTTTACCTCCAGTTACTCTTTCATCATCATGAAGAAAACTAAATATGTATAAAAGGAAGTCATTCCTATTTTGAAAGAACAAATGGAGTACTTTATTTTTCATATTTCATCCACCTTTTTTTTCTACTCAGAACAAATGTTATTATCCAGTTGATCAGAATCTATTTAATTTTACCTTATTGTTATTTAAAAGTCCCTCAGGACTCTTACATCTTCTCTGTGAAAGGAGAATCAAAACAGAGTCAAATTTCAATGACAATTCTAAAATCTGCACTTCTTCTCCAAATAGACCTAAGAAATGAACAAGGAGAGGGCAATGCCAAAGTACACTGGGAAATTTGGCAGAGCACCCACCACTTCTGCAGTAATTAACTGAGATTGTAGAATAATAGTTACAGAGAATAAGAATGAGACATATTAACTTCCTTTTCACCAGTCTAGCATAAAACTTTCTATTTCATGTAACTATATTTCAACTCATTGTTTCCTTTTATTATTTCAATTAAGCTTTCAAAATATTCAAGAATATTATGGGCATATTAAAAGTGTGTTGCTTTATGATGTTCTTTTTCATTTGAAAATTACTACCATGCAAATTTGAACTTAAGCCCCAAAACCAAATCTTCTTGAACTGGAACAATTGGGGATGAATAAAATGCAGTGTTGTAATTATTTGGTTAATTGTTAATTTAGGGATCAAAAGTTAAATCCAAAATGTTATCTTGACTTTCCAAAAGAAATACACTTCCCTTTATCTAATTTTATAAGAAAACCTCTAATAATTTTTAAATAAATTAACATGAAATGAATTTAAAGTAAAACTAGATAATCAAAAATAGGAAAAATCTTTCTAAAATTGTATAATCATACATCTTAAAAAGAATGAAGCCAGAGAATAGCACATAAGAAACTTTCAAGAATACCTAGAAAAAATTAGCACTAATATTAATATATCAAAGTATTACTAGTATTACCAATACAATGCATTACTAATAAAACTATGTTAAGAATTTCATAAACACAGTACATGTTTTACAACAATATTACTGTATTTGGTATTTTAAAAAAACCCCAAAACTTGAAACATCCCTTGTAATCATTACTAGGTCAATTATTCTCAAATTATTCCCTAATGTTAGTCAATTCCAACAAAATCTCATTACCTTAGAGTTGTCTGTCTGCTGTATATTCTATGGCTTTTGGCAAATGTATAATGACAAGTACCCACTATAATAGTACCATACAGTCCTAAAAAATCTCATGTGCTACAGTTATTCATAACTCCCTACCTCTCCCTAAACCCCTATCAACCACTAATCTTTTTACTGTCACCATAGTTTTGTCTTTTCCAGAATGTCATTATAGTTGACAAGTATAGTTTTTTCAGACTGGCTTCTTTCAATTAACAATATACATTTAAGATTCCTTCATGTCTGTTTATGACTTGATAGCTCATTTCTTTTTATCACTGAATAAATAGTCCATTGTCTGAATTTATTCATCCATTCACCTACTGAAGGACATCTTATTTGCTTCTACATTTTAGCAGTTATGAATAGAGCTGCTCTAACCATTTGTATACATATTTTTTGGTAAACAAAAGTTTTCAACTCATTTGGGTTAAGACTTAAGAGCATTATTGCAGAATCACAGGGTAAGAGTATGCTGGGTTTAGTAAGAAACCACTGAACCGCCTTCCAAAGTGGCTGTAACATTTTCCAATCCCACCAACAATGAATTAGTTTCTGTTGCTCTACATCCTTGCGACCATTTGGTGTTATCAGTGTTTGGGGTTTGAGCCTTTCTAATAGTTGTGTAGTAGTATCTCGTTTTAATTCCCAATTCCTTAATAACTTACGATGTTGAGCATCCCTTCATATGCTTATTTTCCATTTGTGTACCTTCTTCTATAAGATGTCTACTCAGATCTTTTGCCCACTTTTTAATTGTCACTTCTTTTTTTTTTTTTAAAGATTTTATTTATTTATTTGAGAGAGAGAATGAGATAGAGAGAGCATGAGAGGGGGGAGGGTCAGAGGGAGAAGCAGACTCCCCGCCGAGCAGGGAGCCCGATGCGGGACTCGATCCCGGGACTCCAGGATCATGACCTGAGCCAAAGGCAGTCGCTTAACCAACTGAGCCATCCAGGTGCCCTTAATTGTCACTTCTAATATTTTTCTTCGTCTTTTGCCTTCAGCAGTTTGACTATAATATCCTTAGGTGTGATTTCTTATATGTATTCAGCTTGAGGTTAGCTTAGCTTCTTGCACCTATATGGATATGTTCTTCACCAACTTTAGGAATAGTGGATACTATTTCAAATATTTTTTTTCTCCCTAATAGTCTCTTTCTCTCTCTCTCTCTTATTTAATTCAGGGACTCTAATTATGTATATTTAAGATTTTTGAAATTTTCCCACAGAACTCTGGATATTTCTATTTTTTTTCCTCTGCATTGGCTAGTTCTATTCATATGTCCTGAAATCTTTTGTCATTTCCAATCTGCTATTAAGCCCATTCAGATATTTCAGATATGGCATTTTTTTAGTTCTAGAATTTCCATTGGCTTCTTATTTAAAGTCTTTATTGATGTTCTGATATTTCATTTCTCTCATGCATTAGAGGCAAATTTTCCTTCATATCCATAATCATAGATGCAATAGCTCTTTAATAATCTTTGTCAGCTGGGGTGCCTGGGTGGCTCAGTCATTAAGCGTCTGCCTTCAGCTCAGGTCATGATCCCAGGGTCCTGGGATCGAGCCCCCCATCGGGCTCCCTGCTCCACGGGAAGCCTGCTTCTCCCTCTCTCACTCCCCCTGCTTGTGTTCCCTCTCTCGCTTTGTCTCTCTCTGTCAAATAAATAAATAAAATCTTAAAAATAATAATAATAGTAATCCTTGTCAGCTAATTCCACCATCTCATCTCAGGTTCAGCTTTCATTGATTGTCTTTTCTTTTGAGTATAGATAATCATTTCCTTTTTAAAAAATATATGGCAGGGTGTGGTAGATTTTATCCTGAGTCTTGTGAATTATACATTATAGACATTCTGGATTTTGTTATATTCCTTCAAAAATGAAATTTTTACAAGGAGTTATCTTGTCTTAGCTCAAATTCAGACTGCAGATAGTTTTCCCTGTGGTTAGTGACTATTGTAATTTTATCTCACTTCCTATAGCCTCATTGGGCTGCTTGTAATCTATCTAGTACATGTGTAGTTTAGGGGTTACACAAATAATTTTGGTCTTCCCTCTTTGTCCCTGTACTTTCTATGACCTTTGTTCCTTATTTTTCAGTTTTTGTGGTTGTATCAAACTCTAACCTCTGGTTTTTCAAGACTGGAATAATGAAAGTTTTTTTTAAATGTCTTTTAGCCACCTAACATAGCACATACTAGAACCTTAGTCTAAAAGGCATAAAAGTCCACATAGTACAGTTTCCTAATTCCAATTAGTGACCCTAACAAATATCTCCTTTCTTTCAGTCACTCTCCAGTGCGCATAAATATTTTCTATTGTGTCCAGAGTTTACAGTTTTTATCTGTGGGAGGTTTGATACAATAGGAGCTATTCTTCCATTACAGGAAACTGAAAACTTTGAAGCAATGTTTTTGGTAGGAAAAAAAATTGCAAATGAGTCAAATTCTATCAGCAGAGACTTGGTTACATTAACTGTGCCATAATCACAAAAAGGAGTGTTGAACAGCACTAAAAATGAATGAACTACAGCTACATTCCATGATGTGGATGAATATTAGTGCATTACTTGATGTAGAACATATAATGCTACTGCAAATATAACATATGGTTATCTTGATGACTACGCAGCACAAAAGTTTAATATTGTTCCCTCTAATACTGCCATCAGTCTAGAGCAGGGATCAACAAACATTTTTGTTAGGAGCTAGATAGTAAATATTTTAGACTTTATGGGCTATAGTCTCTATCCCAACTACACACCTCTGTTATCGAAGCATGAAAAGAGCCATGACACTATATCTGTGAATAGGCATGGCTATGTTCCAACAAAACTTTGTCTCCAAAAATAGGCAGGGTGTTAGATTTGGTCCATGATAGCTGCTACTCCCTCATCTAGATAATTCTCAAGACTACCTTCCCTTTCTGCAGTGGCTCAGATATTGAGGATGGTTTAATATCACACCATCTCAACAACAAGGCTCCTCCAAGATCAGATAAAAAGGGAGCATTACAGGCAATTGTATACCAACAATTATTATTGCAGCCCAGAATAACACACACTACTTCTGCTCAGTGTCTGTTGGTCAAAATTTATTCTATGACCTTAACCAACTATGAGAAAGCTGAGAAAGGATGAGAACACTTTTGAACACTAGAAATGTCTAATTTAATATAACATTGAGTAAAAATGCAAGTCCGAGAAGATTATATATAACATAAAGAACATATTATAAAGTAAAACCAGTAAAAGTAAACCATATAATAGTTCCATGTTTAAAAATATCTAATGATAATAAAAGGCAAAAAAAGCAAATGTGGAAAATTCAAAATTAGGCTTGGTGCTTGTCTTTTGGAGGACATAGAGAAAGAATACATAGGCACATTAAACTTTTGGTGTTATTTTAATTCTTGGACTGAGCAAGGTGCTCAAGAATATTTATTACTATGAAAGAAAAAATTCCATTATGGAAATTACCAATTCAGAAATTACATGTATAATAGTTAATTTTATGTGTCAACTTGACTGGATCATGGGATATCCAGATGTCCAGTTAAACATTTTTTCCTGGGTGTATCTGTGAGGGTATTTCTAGAAGAGATTAATATTTTATTTGGTAGACTGAGAGAATCAGATAGCCCTCCCCAGTGTGGGAGGACATCATCCCATCCATGGAGGTTCTGAATAGAACAAAAAGGCAAAGAAAGGTTGAATTCATTCTCTGCCTGATTGCTTGAGTAGAACACCGATTTTATCCCGATCTTACCCTGTTCTCAGTTCTCAAGATTCAGACTAGAATCTACATTGTCAGATTTTGGCTCTTAGATCTTCAAAGTATATCACTGGCTTTCCTGGATCTCCATTGTGCACATCTTGTGATTTCCTAGACTCCATAACCTTATAATAAATCTGTTCTTAGATACATATGTCCTATTGGTTCTGTTTCTCTGGCGAACCCTGACAAATACAATGTTACTTCTTCCAAAAAGTAAACCTTCAAGGCAAGTTATATCTTTATATTACATGCTTTCATTGCATATTACCTGTCTTCACTGTAATTTAAGAAGTTTCTGTGTAATTATATTTGTTAGATAACCATTGCCTCCACTAAACTGAAGGCTCCATGAAAAAATGATGATGTCTGTCTTGCTATTATCACCTCAATTCCCCCAATAATTTCATCACAATCGATATTCAGTATATATATTTTTTTTTCTTAAGATTTTATTTATTATTTATTTATTTGAGAGAGAGAGAAAGAGCATGAGCAGGGGAAGAGCTGAGGAAGAGGGAGAGGGTGGAGGAAAGAATCTCAAGCAGACTCCACACTGAGTGCAGAGCTTCACACAGGGCTGGTTCTCAAGGCCCTGAGGTCATGACCTGAGCTGAAACCAAGAGTGGTCGCTTAACTGACTGAGCCACCCAGGTGTCCCTAGTATATATTTTTAAATGAATAAACTTGAAAGCAAAGAAGCTAAAATGAAAAAGAAAATTACCCAAATACCTCAATTCCTCAAAACAACTCTTTATAAAATGTAGGGTATTTCAGTTTAGTTTTTTGCTATGAATTTTTGCATTTTTACATAGTCACAATCTCACATTTACTTTCATTCTGGTTTTTTTTGGTTGTTGTTTTACTTAACATGTCAGCATAAATAAGTCTTTTCCACATTAATATAAACTCTATAATCATAATTTCATAGGAACACACAATATTCCACTCATAAAATTTTCCATAGTCAGCTTACCCATTACTCTAGTAAATAGTGGAGATGTAGATTTGTTATTATTATTGTTTCTGTTGTTACTACGATAAGAAATATGACAATGAATATCTTTCCTCTGAGAGGTTTCCATGGATATCAAGTTTTTCTCTTAGGCTATATATCCATTATACAAATTTCTGGTAGAATTTCATGATAATTTTCTAAGTTTTTAATGATTATTGGAGAGGTAATATTTACCCTTGATTTAATTTAAAATAATGTTCAATTATAGTCTAATAACTAGATTAAGCGCTTATTAGAATGAAAGGTTTCGAAGTTTTGTTCTTGTTATTTTGTACCGGGATATTTTGTGAGGGGTTTTCCTTTTTTTTTGTTTTTTATTAGTGGATACTGCAAGTCTATACAACAGGAAGGTACTGAGACTGCAGAGAACTTGTTGGACAGAAAGCCATGATAAATTTTAAAAAAAGATTGTGATGCTTTAGGAAGGTGGTATTGAAAGGCACAACTCCAGCTCGGCCGAGCAAAGCCCTTAAGGATAAATGCAAAATACGAGGGCAAGAAAGAGTTATTTCCAAGAATGTATACGTAAGAATGAGTTAAAAGATAGCCCCAAGCTATATGCACTGTACCTACTATTTTCCTAAGTAGAAGCACCCCAAATCTAGGTAGTAAGTGTTCAGTGTGTGCTTCCAGGAATATCTCTATGGACTGCAGACCTCTTATTTCAGCCCATACCTGCTCATTTCCAGAAAAAAATAATCAATCCATTTTCTTTAAATGCTAAATGGAAGAAAATAAATCTGAACAGTGCAGAAGAGTAGCAATAAAATGCTTGACAAAGTTTTTTTTTTTTTAAGATCAGAGAATGTTGACACAAATTTGAGATGTTACATAATCATTAGCTGTTATTTCTTAAACTCATGAAGAGAAGAAATAGAGATAAGCTTTAGAAGTTGTAAAAGGAAAAATATAACATATTTTGAAATAAACATATATTTATATGTTTAATAATGAGAATTAGAGTAGCTTACTTCATTTTAATATAAGGGAAAACATTAGAACAGAAAATAAATTTCATTTTATAGAGACATAAAAACACATGGCTTTGTGCTCAGGTCAGATTCAATTTAATGTCCTCCCATTTATATAGAGCAGGTATTTAATGGAGAAACAGAAATTGAAATCAATCTGGCTCTTGTTTGTGGTTTTAACCAATATCTGTTATCCTCAAAAAGCTAAGAAAAAATGGTCTATGCTAGTGGTTTTCAAATTATGAGCAGCATAGAATTCTTCCTTCAGATTAATTTTACTCTAAAGACCAAGATTTAAAATGGTTAAAAAACATTGCTTCTCTAGTTAAACCTGGTGTGCAATGTCCTGGCTGTGGCCTCCTGGACCCTCTACCACACATTCAACAACTGCTGAGGGCCCTCAGTGCCCAGGATAAATTAAGCCCCATTGTTAGTCTGCACAATCGTTTGTAAAAGGTGATTGAAATGTGGGTAGGGCATGGAAGGAGAGATATTCCTGCCACAAAACTTTATAAAGATCCATATCAATGACAGCTACTCTTCCTCTTTTTAAAGATGGTTATGCAGAATACATTTTAATGAAACAATTATCTCATATTTTTTCTGTTTTAAATCAATAACTACTCTTTGATTAACATGCACCACACTCACCACGTTTTTGGTTTTTTTTTTTAAGATTTATTTATTTATCTGAGAGAGAGAGCAAGAGAGCAGGGAAGAAGGCCAGAGAGAGTCTTAAGCAGACTCCACGCTGAACGCAGAGCCCGAAGCGGGGCTTGATCTCAATATACTGAGATCATGACCTGAGCTGAAACCAAGAGTCTGGCCTCAACTGACTGCACCACCCAGGCGCCCCTCATCACATGTTTTTTACATGTTATTGCTGAAACGACAAGGTAGGTATTTCCATTTCTAATTTGTGTTCATAAACTAAGGCTCAGAAAAGACAAATCTGTAAGTTCAAAAGACTAGTGCAAGATCCATTATGCAAAAGTTGGTCTCTCTGATATAGAAACATGGGCTCTTTTCTATTTAACATTTTGCCTTCTAATGAAATTTTACCTCTAGAAAACTCTTAAAATCACATCTTGTTACTTTTAGTCATTAATAAACAATTTTATCTAACATAGATATGCTGAAAGGTAGACCTTTTTTTAAGCTTTTGAGCAATGTGATAAAAAGATGCTTATAATGTCTAAATTGTTGAAGTAAAAAAAAATGATTAATTGAATTTTTCATGAGAATTGAGATTCTTTTTCCAATCACTGACAGAAGACCCACTCAGAACTTAACCATGGCTAACACATCAAATGATAGAGGCAAAATTTACCACACTACTAGAGTTAATTGGTAAATCCACTGAAGAGCTTCTTGTTTTGCATTTTGATAACCTGTCAATACAATGAATAGATTTTTTAAAAATCTTTTTTTTGCATATTATGATCATCTAAAAGAAAGTTTGGATTTTCTTCATCCCATTTTGAAATCACATTTAATTAATTATATCATGGCAGTAGTTAAATAAAAGAATCGCACATTGCTATGAATTCTCACTTATGTTTTAGAATTTAAACAGAATTCCTTAGTAATGATATGAAAAATAATATTAGTATTAAGTATGTTTATTAAAGCCCTGCTGATCTTGCAATAATTTTGCCCTTTATAGGATATTTGAATTCTTACTGGAGCATAGAGAACAGGACAATAGACATGAAACAGTGGGCACAATTGAAGAAGGTTCTTGTGATAATATCAGAAGGAGATGCTATAAATGTTATGCTTTTCCCAAAAGGACCTATAGGCATTTACTAGAGCATTTATGTAGCAGGAAATGGAAAAAATCAGATATTTCATGGACATTTGGATTATTACTCCCTCTACACTAATACTAATCCCTGGGAATCTAGAACACTTTAGTCCATTGACCCAAGTGGCAGTTTATTGGTATCAGGTGATAAATGGAGACTTGACTTATATGCATTCATAGGCCTTTTGAATCAATTAAGTGGTGGTTACTCTGGTTCCCAAATTAAGAGGAAAATAATATAATAAGCAACTGAGAGAATTTCCATAAGAACTCTCTGTTCTGTGACTACTAGTGCTGAAAGAGCCAAGTGAAGTTCCTGATCCTCATACTTTGCATTAGTAGTATTCTCCAGAGACACAGAACCAATAGGATGGATGGATAGATGGATGGATAGATAGGTAGATAGATAGATAGATAGATGATAGATAGATAGATAGATAGATAGATAGATAGATAGATAGATAGATAGAAGAGGATATTTATTATGGGAATTGGCCCAGGTTGTTTTGGAGGTTAAGAAATCTCACATTCTGCTGTCTGCAAGTTGGAGAGCCAGGAAAGCTGGTGGGATAATTGTCTCAGTCCAAAGACCTGAGAACCAGAGGACTGCTAGAATAATTTCTGGAATCCAAAGTCCCATGACCAGGACCTCTGATGTCTGGGAACAGGAAAAGATTGAATTCCCAGCTCAAGAAATGAGAGGAAATTTACCCTTCCTTCACCTTTTGTTCTAACCGGGCCCTCAATGGATTGGATGACGCCACCCACACTGGTGAGGGCAGATCTTCTTTACTCAGTCTACTCAGTCAAATGCTAATCTCTTCCAGAAACACCCTTACACACATACTCAGGAATAATGTTTTACTAGCTATTTAGGCAACCCATTACCCAGGCAAGTTGACACATAAAATTAACCATCATATCCTTCCTTTCAAAAAAGTAAAACATTAGCAGTATCACATGCTTGGTTAAGTCCTGGAGATTAGTCCCATCAATAAAGACAAGAGATAGAGGGATGGCGGTTATTCTAAGCACATTATGATTTAACATGCTTTTTGTCCTATGCAGAAGATAGGTAGATCTCTAAGAATTAATGGGTTATTATAAACTCAATTAACTACTGATTCTAATTGCTAATGTTATTTCACATTATATTCATTATCACATTATATTCATAATGTGTCTTCCTAAGCATATCAAGAAAACTCACAGCAAATTATACGCAAGTATTGATCTGGAATATGTTTTTCTTCCTCCATCCCAGAAATCAACAAAAAACAGGATTTGTGTGCATTAATTTCATAGAGGTAAAATCACATCTTTATTAACTTACTTCAGTGGCTTGGTACCACTCAAGACCTTTTTATCCTCTTCCCAAGGCTGTATACTGTTCTGCTATCTTGATGACAGCAGGCTCATAAGACCTGGTGAACAGAAAACAGCAGGTCTGCCAGATGACTTGGTAAGTTGCTTTCACCAGAGGGTGAGAAATGATTCTTATTAAATTACCGGGGCCTGATTCTTCAGTGAACTTCTGGGGAATTTAGGAGTCTTGAAATTTCAAGTTCCTTCCAAAAGGAAAGACAGTTTGCTTCACCTTGCACTCTTTACCAAAAAAATTAAACTCAATATGTGATCCATCCTTTTGTATTTTACAGGAAAAATATTATTGTTTTGGGTGTGTTGCTCTGATTCATTTACTAAGTAGCTCAAAATTCTAACAGTATGAGAGAAAAATAGAAAAAAAGAAGATATTTTAACTGATTTAGGCTGTACACCTATAGCTCTTTCACTAGGACCTTATGACATCGGGAATTCAGTATTGTTCAAAGTATCTGTGTCAGACCTGGATATTATGCAGTGTTTGTGGTAAGCTGTAACACAGAGAATCCTGTGGTTTTGAGGTAAAACCAGGACTTTATTGACAAGTAATTATTTTCCTTTAGAGAAATCATTATTGACTTGTTACTCCTTGCCCTGGTAGAGGTTGAATATCTGATTATAGAACTAGATGGCCAGGTAATCTGACCTGTCCATCATGAACTGGGTGTTCCCAGATGTTAGAAACCAGAAAAGTCATGCATGCTCCTCAGAACTAAATCATGAAATATAAATGTGAACAGAATCTGAAAGCGCTAGTGTATTACTTTAACAAGCAGTTCACATTACCCCTACTGCAATGGAGACTCTCCATACTCTGGTGATTTTCGGTCAACCTCTTTCCCAAGCCATCTTACTGCTTGGCTAATGGATGCCATGACAGGGTCAGAGGTGATGTAGCAACAAGTACTTCCCCATTCCATGGCTCACTGGCTCCAGCCTCTGCTGGAAAATATCTAATTTTCCAGCAATAGTGAAAAGAGACCAAACCTAAACTTAGTATTCCCTAGAGGTCCCATCAGCCACCTGATTGTGGATTGAAACATTAAACGTCTTCATCATGAAGGGAATGATAATTTATCCTAATTGTACTAAATATTTACCTTGGAGTTAAATTGTCCTTCCATCTGACATGCTTTTTCTGAGCTTACTGAATGCCTTATTCACAATATTGTTTCTGACCAAAGAACTAATTTCACACAAACAAAATTAAGGCAATAACCTGACACTCACAGAAATGACTGCCTTACCAGGTACCTTATCAATCAAATCATTTGTGTTTACAGGGAGTTGAAATTGTCTGAATGGAAGTAAAATAGAAGAAAGCATCTAATAAAATTAAGATGCTGTCCAGTGTGAAGTATGTATATTCTCTGAACCAAACCCGGAATACGGGAAACAAAGAATAAAAGTATGTGTAGAGCTCTCACTCTCATGCATAGTGAATCCCTCACAAGTTAATGTTTCCCATTTATGTCTCTGGGTTCTGCCACTTTGTCTTAGAGATCTGCCAGGAGATTTTAGAACACAAAATAAGTTATTCCATGCGGGGACTCTACAATGGTTTCATGAATTAGAGGCTAAGGTTTCATTTGTCCATTTCAAGCTCTTCCTGCTGTAGGACAAAGATGCAAAGTAGAGGATTATAGATGCCGATTATCAAGGGGAAACAAGTTTGCTGGGGGAAGGGTATAGTATATTTAGAAACCAAGGTCTGTCCTAGGGTGCCCCTAATCTGGTAGTAAAACTTATTGAAGGCTCCAGAAACTTCAGAAAGACTACAGAAACATCAAACAAGATCACCAACTAATTCTATTCCTGAGAAATAGTAGTTTGATTTATCTCATTATGAAATCAACCTCAATTTCCTGCCATACTGGCTGCAAATAAAGTGTTGAATAATTAATAAAGAAAGAAAGCAGAAATATCAGGGATGGCCTTCTGACAATTGTAGAAATATAGTGTCTTCATCTGGGCGCCCTAGGAAATACACCAAGGAAAAGTTTATGTGCTAATGTTTTAGAGATATTCAATTCTGGGGAGGCGATATTGAAGGAAGAAAGAAAGAGGATAAGGAAGGAGGGAAAACAAATACTGGGTGGTGCATTTCTTAGCTTTTGCAGTTTAACAGAACACAGCTGGTTTCTTGGTAAAGAAGGGTTTTGGAGAGGCCATACGAAACCACCACCTCTAGTCCATTGTGGTTGGGAAGGGGGAGCAATAAATCTGCTGTAGTCTTCACCATCTCCTGGTTTCCACTGCTCAAAGCCCAACCCACAGGGAGGTTCAACCCCTCTATTCCAGGTTGTGTTAGCTAGCCCCTCTGGGTAGCCATAGGGAAACTCAGAGCCTTGGGGGTTTCATTTGGATGGACCTGGGCACTGAAGCTGCTTTCAGTCCCTAGCACTGCAGATTCAATGGAGCCTGGGCACAAGTCCAGCCCTTGACCCTGCAGGAGGCTGAAACTATGTGTCATGTTGGGATATCAAGTGAAGTTGCAATAAGGAAAACTTTGTGACCTGCTTTAGAGCTGCTGTATCCTGAAGCCAGGCAGGCCCCCAAAACCTGGAGGACAGGAAGGTCAGAGTGGATCTGGTCTAGCACACAAACGTGATCTTGGACTCATGGCTTCGGGTGTCTATCCATAGCTTTCAGTCTTTCAGTGTCATGAACAGATTAATATGATCTTCATGTATATTTCTTTTCTCTCCTTTCCCTGTTCTTTTTATACATAGAGTGTTACTGGTGGGGGTTAGCTTTAACAATTTAGTTCATAGTTTACAGAATATCAAAAAGCTAAAACTCAAGAAAGAATAAAAAGACTATGAAAATCTGGACTTGAAGGAGGTTGCATTGACTGCTAAAACGCTTGTTAGTTACCTTTGGAGACAAAGGAAAGCAAAATTTTCTTGGTATAAGTAGTAGCTGCATTATTTGGAGTACATACATTGTGTTCAAGCCTGCAAGAGGGAGGGAATATTTTGAATTGGACAGGTAAAGAACTGACTCTAGTAAACATTTTTCTTATATTTCCCAACAACTTTTGAACACCTCTCTCTTGTTCAGGGTATCTTCTATGTTAGATTCTTGCATTCCTAACATAAAACCCAGAAACCAGCCTTCCTAAAGTCCCCTGCAAGTAAGGTGCAAGCATGGGACATACTCTTCTCTGATGAGGCACATTCTCAGGAGGCTTTCTAGGCAGAGAGTGAAGGAAAAAGGAGCTGCCATATGGAATCTAATCTAGCAAGCAAGCATGATAGTAAATCAGCTGTGGTGGCATACCAGTGGTCTTGCCTCATGCCAGCATTTCAAACGATAGTGCCCGTGATCAACACCAAATTAACAAGGGAGTTGCCAGAAGAATGGTATGACCGAAAAATGTGAGTGTTGTTCTCGACTGAGAGCTTGACTTCCTGACTATCCCACAGATTTTGTGAGCTCCCAATATTCTTTTGAAAAAGCAGGTTTTGCCATTCGTACTAAGCCTCAGTATAGTTTTGTTATAATTTTTTTACATTACATATACTCATTTTAGAATCATTTGATATTTGCCTTGGTTTTGTAACTAGATATAGAAACTTTACATGTTTCAAGCTGAGTTTCTTCCTTTGTCAAAACCATACCCACATGCACACATGCATACACACATAGGTATAGTGACAAAAAATTTATCTAAGTATGTTATGAAGTATCAAATATGCTGAAAATACAATTTAAAAGCTCTCAACTGTGAAGTTCAAGTTGGATGGAATTTATAAGCCCAAGAGCTACCTGACCTACCATATGAACCTTCAATAATCAGATCACAGAATATGAAGACACAGCTGCAATTCAGTGCTATGTTAAGCAGAAGCAGAAATTACTATTCTATAGCATTTCGTGGTAAGCACCACTGCAGTGTGAAGGCAGATAGCCCAACTTTTGTTTAAAGTGAAATTTAAAATGTATATTTTGAGGTATACAAACACCTGAAAACAGAAAATCTTTAAATTATACTGAATTAACCACCGTTATCTAGAAAAAGGGTATTTCTAATAAACTAATTTTCCAAGCTTAGAAATATACTCAATTAGAATTATATCTTAAGAGAGCCTAGTTTGTATTGCCTCCAACTTTACTGATGGAAGCCTTCAATTTCTCCAATTGAATTTTTCCTTGAATAAAATGTTAATTTACAGTATTTTCAACCCTCAGGGAGGCTGAAGATAGAGAACTCCCTAATAATATGTAGAAGAGGAAATTTGTTATTTAAATCTGAATTTCATGTACTAAACAAATTTATATTTTCTTTTATTCATAGCTAAACATCATTTCAAAACCATTTGATTTCCCATCAGAAAGTCATTGGGTCAACTAAATAGAGAACTTTAGCAAAGTGATAGAAAGATATTACTCATTACAGGTGCATTCTATCCCCTAACCATCATGTGGTAGATGCTTTTTTGAGAAAATAAAGCCATATTAGAAACACAACAGTAGCCAGAAGAATAAAAAACAAACATCATACTTCTGCTTTAAAAACATATATAACATTTTCAGATTATAGAAATAATACATTAATGTAAGACAATTCTGAAAGAGACCATTTTTAACAAGAAAAAATTTTAATTGTACCATTCATAGTGCATTGGTAATACTCTAGTCAGGTAAACTTCTGGTTCCTTATAAATATAAATATATGTGTATATACATTTTGGATATATATTTGCATGTATACATTTTTGAAAGATTTTATGTATGATATGTATACATGTATATAAAAATTTTTACATTATAGCATGAATTCTTCCTTGATCTAGAATATGTACCTTTTAGTTCATTGTATGGATACACTATAATTTACTGAACTGTTATTATTGGACATTTATCTTGTTGCTGATCTGTATTATGAAAAATAATGCTAGAGTACAGATCCTGTTACATTATTTTATGTTTATTTTTTATTATTAGAATAAGATTCAAAGTACTCAGAAAGAAAGTGGACAATTTTATGTTTTTGAAACTGTGTACCATATTTCTTACCAGAAAGGTTCTAGCAGTTTACATTCCAGTAGCAAGGTATTACAGTTCCATTTTCAGTACAACCATGCCAAAAATAGGTATTTTAATTTGTTTTCTAATTTAATTGTTGAAAAGTACAAACTGTTTTAATTTGTATGTTTGAAACTAGTTATTCTAATGTCAAAATTTAGGGATTTTTATTTCTTCCCTTATGAATTGCCTTTTACAATTTTGATCAGGTTTTTGTCATTTTCTTATTAATTATAAGAACAGCTCTTTATATATTAAAGATATTAATAGTTATCATGTATGCTGTATAAATTTTTTAGATTTTTTATTTCTTTTCATCAATTTTTATAACATCCTGAAGAAAGTATTTTAAAGTTTTAGCTGTCAATTTTTATTAATTAATTTTCATGGCTGTTAGGTTGAAAAAATTAGATCAAAAATTAATTATACTTACCTCTACTTTCTTATGGTTTCACTTTTTGCACTTAAATATTTTATCCATTTAAACAGTATTTTGGTGTAAAGCCTCAGATAATTTTCTAAAATAATTAAAGAATTGCCCAGATCCAGTCATTGATGGATCCTTCCATTTAAATGTTAGATTTATAATACAAATATATTTGAAGATTTTTTAGCCTGTTCCACTATTTTGTCTATTTGTTCAGAAATACTATATCATTTTAATTATTTCTCTATAATAATATGTTAATGTCAAAAGAAAACATCTATCTCCTCAATCTTTTTCTCAGAATTGTCTTAACTCCTCCTACCCATATTTTTTCCCAGATGATCTTTAAAAATCACCTACCCAATTCTCAAAAATTTTATAGAATCATCAGTTACATTGACTTTCATTGAAATCCCACCTTCATGTTTCTACAGTTTGTCAAGATGTCTTCAGTAAGTTTGAGAACAATTTTTCGCATTTTCACTTTATATAGTCACGCGCTTTATTTATACCACGTGTATGTATAGTTTTTATGTGTGAATGTGTATTTATATTATACATATATAGTCGGATTACATATAAGAATATGGGTGTATATAAAAGAATATATGTATGTATATGTGTGTGTCTATCTATCCCATTCTTGCATTAGTAATTTTTAGCATCTATGCATGTAAAATTTTATCAAATAACTATTTATTTTGAGAATGATAATGAAATTTGACTCTATTAACATGTTGAGATTTTGCATTATAATTATTTCTAAAATGTGCAGCTAGATGTAATTTGCTTGACCATTATTTAAGATTTGTCAGTTTTCGTAAGAGATTGTTCCATAGTTTTCATTTGTTTTGAGCTCCAATATCTGCTTTATGTTAATTTTGTAGAATATTTTGTACATCTTCCTGTTATCTTCATATTCTAGATGAGTTTGCATTTCATAAGGAATATCTTTCACTTCAAAATTTTTAAAGAACTCATTGGAAAAATCTTCTTACCCCAGACTTTTTCCTTTCTTTGTTTTTTTTTTTTTTAAAAACTATTTTCTCTAGTTGCTGAATTAATTTTTTGAGGTAAATTTTTTTCACTTGCATTTAAAAGGAAAGCTGTATATTGGCTTGGTACAAATATTTTGAGGCACATTTGAGGGTATGTGTGTGTATTTAAAATTTATTCTGTTCGTGTGTATTTTAATTCTTTTGTCTTCCCTTGTTTGTCAAGGGCTTAATTATTTGAATACAGAGTATAAAACAAAATAAAAATTCAACTGCTTTACCACTAGTGTCACTCAAAGGCATATTTTTACTGCCTTCTTCAATATCCCATCAAAATATTCCAGATTACTTTTTATAGAATATTTTATTTACACCTTGCTGTGGCTGCTTTTTGATTTTTTAGCATACACTTTTGCTTTATTTTTTTTACACAATTTATTTTAAAAAGTCAACTCTGCTTCAAAACTGTTTCATAACAATGTTATTTTCTATTTTAGAATTGTTTTAAATTACATACAAAGAAAATTTTATTCTTTGCAATAGAATCATCCCATTTTAAAGCAATTATTGTATATGGATTTTCACATGGAAGTTTTGGTATCTCCATGGAAATAGATGTAGAGAACAACCCCACAGAGAAAACATTTTTGCTGACATATATCAAATAAGAAGGAAGACAAGAACAAAACAAGAATAATCTTTTCTTGATCAAAGCAAAACTGTGAGGACAAAGAAAAGTACTTTAAGGCAACAAAAGAGTATGTAAAAGAAAATTTGCTTCCATGATTTACCTGTAAAAAGTGAATACTCACTTCCGGAATGATCAGCCAGCCAGTATACTGTACATGTAAATTCTCTTCCTGAAAGCATAGAGTGGGACAAAGTAATGGTTAGCAAAAAAAACCACACTGAGGTGGTCCACTTTCGTGTCAATTCCAGCCAATCTCTGTCATTGTACGCTTTTTCCTGACAATAAAATGGTACCATTGTTGCTTAAATTGCTTATTTTACTTTTCATGGAAATTTCCTATTAATCCATAATTATGATAAAATTGTTATATTATAAAATGGTTTTATTGGGACTTATTTATTTATTTATTTATAAATATTTTATTTATTTATTTGATAGAGAGAGAGAGAAAATGAGTGGGGGGAGGGGCAGAGGGACAGGGAGAAGCAGCCTTCCCGCCGAGCAGGGAGCCCTATGCTGGGCTCCATCCCAGGACCCTGGGATCACCAGAACCAAAGGCAGACGTTTAGTGACTGAGCCACCCACGTGCTCCAGATTCATTTTTGAAAAGATCTGACACATCTTACGTTGTGAACTCTTGCTACCCTATTCTGTACCTCTACACTGAAACTTTGCTTTCTTCATATATAATATTCATATTTTCATATTTTTCTAAGGACTTGTTTCTTGTTCATTCTTTTTTTTTTTTTAAAGATTTTATTTATTTATTTCAGAGAGAGAGGGAGAGCGAGCATGTGGGGTGGGAAGGGTGGGAGAGGGAGAAGCAGAGGGAGAGAGAAAAGCAGGCTCCTGGCTGATCAGGATTAGCTTGATGGGGGGACTTGATCCCAGAACCCCGGATCGTGACCTGAGAAGAAGGCAGCCCTTAACCAACTGAACCACCTAGGAGCCCCTGTTCCTTATTCGGTCTTAAGTGAATCTCTGTTGGGGTTAACGTAGAGCATGAAATCAGCCATAATCCCTGGCTTGCTAAAATGTCACACAGCAGCCGCCGGGGGCAAGGGAAGGTTTCGGTTTAGGAGAAGGGCGTGGACCTTTGGAATGCCGAGGCATGTGTGAGCACTCTGCCATAGGAATGCTGCGGGGAGTTGCCTTCCCCAAGCTTTCCTAGCGCAAACAGCCGCCTGGGATCTAAGAGATGTCTGCATTGTCCCTTAGGCTATGTTTAGCAGAACTCATTGACCATGCTGATTAGCATATCATATCTTTCCGGTAAACAGATCCTCCTCGTTGCAGTAAGACCCCTTGTCACACATCACGTGCTTGAGAAACAATGATAAGGATTTGTAATTATCCTGAAGGACCAATAAAAGTGGGAGCAAAGAAGGGCAAAGGGTCTTCTCTGAGCGTTGACCCCGTTGCGTTCTCCTCTCTTTCACGGCAAAGTCTGGAGTCATCTCTCATCAGTCGGTACAGGGATTGCTGGGCATGCCCGGCAAATCCATGCTAAGGAGTCAGTGTCTGCTTCTCAGATGTTTGAGTAATACCCCAATATGACAGCGGACTATAACCTATTTGTATGGCCTCTTAATGATTATTCTAGATTTTAGATTACGGCTGTTGTGTGGATTATTTTAAACTACAGATGCATGGAGGCCACTGGGTGGCTCTATCAGTTAAGTGTCTGCCTATGGCTCAGGCCGTGATCCCGGTGTCCTGGGGTCGAGCCCCACCCTGGGCTCCCTGCTCGGCGCTGAGCCTGCTTCTCCCTCTCCCTTTGCCTGCCACTTCCCCTGCTTGTGCTCCCTCTCTCTCTGTCAAATAAATACATAAAATCTTTAAAAAAATAAAAAAATAAACTACAGATACAGGCAGGACAGACGAAATCAGTGAATACAGTAGTCACCCCTCAGCCCTGGGGAATACATTCCAAGACGCCGGTGGCTGCCTGAAACCACAGAGAGTATCGAATCCTATATATACTTTTCTTTTTCCAATACATACATAACTACGATAAAACTTAATTTATAAATTAGGCACAGTAAGGATTGCAATAATAACTAATAAAATAGAACAATTATAACAATACACTGGAATAAAGATTATGTGAATGTGGTCTCTCTCAAAATATCCTATTATACTGTACTTACCCTTCTTTTGATGATGTGGATGATAAAATGCCTACGGGATGAGATGTGGTAAGGTAAATGATATAAACATTGTCACTTAGCCGGTGTTAGGCTACTGTTGACCTTCTGACAGTACCTCAGGAGAAGAATCATCTGCTTCTGGACCTCCGTTTGACATGGGGAGACTGAAACGCGGGAAACTGAAAAGGCGGGAAACAAACCCGAGGGAGTCTGAAATTAGCAGGAAACAGAAGCCGCAGGAGGCAAAACCGAGGATAAGGTAGGACTATTGTATTCTTACTCTATTTTAGAGAGCTTTTAATTTAACATAGAACTTTACTGAGATTCCCTATTTTGAATGTCAAATGTGATAAATTTTCAAAGCTTTCCATTTGGTTTTCTCTTTGCATTTAAGAAATATAAGAACCTGAGGTGCTTGGATGGGTCCGTGGGTTATGTGTCAGACTCTTGGTTTTAGCTCAGGTCAGGATCTCAGGGTGGTGAGATCCAGCCCCATATCAGGCTCAGTGCTAGGTGTGAAGCCTGCTTAGGATTCTCTCTCTCCCTCTCCCTGTGCCCCTCCCCTTCCCTGCTCATGCCCTCTCTCTCTCTTTAAGAAAAAAAAAAAGAAAGAAAGAAAGAAAAAGAAAGGGGGAAAAAAAGAAAAAAAGGTAAAGAAAAAGAAAGAAGTGTAGAACATGGAAAAAAAAATTAAAGAAAAACTGGCATTCTATTTTTAATCCTCCAAACTAAATCAGTGCTAAACCTTCTTTCTTGTGAGTTTAAATGCATAATATGTAGCATACTAGTATCATTTATTACCAACCCAAGACACTTTTGAGAGTGAAAAGGAATGCTTTAATAATCACCCTAAGATTATCCCAGGCAAACCAGAAAATGTGTTTTCCTTCAATATATGTTTTTCTTTTTAAAACCTTAATTTAGTCCCCTTTTTATGAAATACTCTAAAACAGATGAAAAAGGTCCTGGAAAATAGTACATGATCTTATTGTTTTCTTTCCTTACTTTTTAAATTTTTCTTGAGTTTGCAACCTTTGCTTCCTTAACATGTTCCTGTATCACTTCTTATGTTTTAGATGCATAAAATACATAGAATTAAAGTAAAACTAGTTGAGATGCAGGCATTAAAATATTAGAAAATAAATTTAGTATAGTAATATATGTGCTGCATTATTGCACAATATTGCAAGATCTAGTGGGTAGTCTAGTATAATTCTGAAGTAGTTATAAGTGTAACAGTATTTTCAGTTTTATGTTACAGAAAAATATAATTTCAGTTGGTAACAAAATCACAGCTACTGCTAATATCAAAATATGTTGTCTCAATTATAAAGAAAACAACCTAACTTTCAATTAGAGATTAGTGAAAATATACATTTCTTCCCTTTCAAATTCAAATACTAAATGAGTAAACACAAGTTAAGGACACTCAGTTCAGAATAACTACACGAGAGCTAAAACGGTGAAAGAAACTGTTTTACCAACCAGATTCTAACAATTGTAGTGGCCTTATAATTTAACCTTTCTATAGCTTGTATCTTTGCTTTTCAGAATCACAGAAAAATAAGCAAAAATTACATATATATGAATTTTCTCTAATACTTTACTAAGCTGTTAGACTTATAGCAGTGTTCGAGAACTGCATAATTCTGAAAATTAATTATCAAAGTTGCCGAAATAACTTAATTGTCACCTCTTGTTTTTAGAGATAGTACCCCTTATTTACTACCCTGCAATGAAGTGGATACAATTTTTCCTTATTCTTTGTTTTTCTTAGTAAGCTACAACTATTATAAAAGCAGTTAATAATAGAACTTAGATCTATATCAATCAGTGCTTCAAGTTTTTCAAAATATGGCACAGTTCTCTGAATTTAAATGACACATGTTAAACTTTGCTCTAATTAGTGAAGCTGAACCATTTAAATCAAATGGTGATGAACTAGAATGGATCAACTTTGGAAAAGGTCACCTTTCAAATAAAAGTACCCTGGCACTTCTAGTAGGATTTCTTTAAGGTCAAAGATGCTCTGGCTTATTTTCAGAAATGTTTTCAACACAATTAAGAGATGGACAAATTTTTTCACCCAATCAATTTTCTCAGTTTGTTTTCAAATACAAATTAAACCTTTTCAATCTATCAGCTTTTTAAGAAGTAAAATGATGAAAATTCATTTGAATGATTCTTTACACAATGCAAAGAATGGAGAAGTAATTAAACTGCATACCTTTTGCCTAACTACATACTCCCATTTGCCCCCCCTTTCAAACTAGCTTTAATATATGCTACCTATATAGAAAGGTAAAAATCAAAGGAAGGCAACAACAAAAATACTTTGGCTAGTAATCACTATTTCTCAAGAACCTAGAAAATATTTCCTCTATGCAGCCAATGGAACAAATTGAAAAGCCCACTTTTGGCCAGAGTGCCATATGTTATTAGAAACAGAAAACAGTGCTTATTTAATGGAAAGTAGAATATGTCTTTTTATTTTGCTTCTTATTAGTGGGTTTAGCCATATAAGCTTTTAACCAAAAGTTAGCCTTCATTTTTTTTTTTTTTTTTTAAGAATTTAGAGAGCTATTCAACCTCTGCTGGCCCCCATCAGAAGCCATCTTTTCCTGTTCAGGCTAGGGAATTGACTGCATGGCCAACACAACCACAGGAAAGTCAAAGAAATAGCTGGTGCTCAGGAACAAGGAGCTTGGGATTCAAACACCAACAAGACCACCTTTCCATCTGTCTCTGATTCTCTTTGCTTATCATATTTCTTCTTTTAGACTGGCATCATCCCAAAGGTAGATCTAATGTCTGGAAACATAGGACTTTGCACTTCCCATAGTTTATGATTCACATTTTTGTGCCACCAGGTAATTTAACATTATCTTTTGTTTGACACAGTTCTAGCTCAAAATTTTCTGAGGAAGGGCATAGGTTAGCCTAGCTTTGGTCAGGAACCAGTTGCTGTGCAAATCAATTTCAGCCACCTAGACAAAGCTCCACAAATGGCCTCTCTCTCAGGAAGACATGGTTCAAGTGTAGAAAGAAGCAGTTGCCAAAAATAAGCGGTTGCCCTTAAATAGGTGAGCAGTGCTTCAGAAGATAACACATGCCCACTGTAGGATATGCAATGTAAAAAATAATGATTTAATAGTGGTAATTTGGGATTTTTGAAAAAGCAGACTATTATATATTATCAAAAACCAAGAGAAGGGAATAGGAACATAAAGGTCTAACAACTTTTATTCTACATAATGAAGTAAATAAAAATAATTTAATTAAAATAATATAGGTTAAGACTTTTTAAAAATAAAAAAACTAAGGTAATAGATAGTTTTAATAAACTAAGTTCTATTTATAACTTGCTTATAAGAGACACAACTACAATAAAATAAGTAAATGTTAAAAAAATGAAATGATAGAGATTTATCAAATGCATTTCAACATAAAGAAAGCAAAAGTAGGAATACTATTTTAGAAAAAGTAGAATTCAAGAGAAAATAAGTTCAATAGTTGAATAGATTTTAGAGTGATTGTATACCATACAAAGGTAGAACTCATCATATAACATTTAAGGAACTTTACATTCCAAATAAAAATGCATCAAATTATGTACAGTAAAAACTCTTAGCAAAAAATATTAATAGAAACTGAGAGATTTAACTGTACCTCAATAAACCTTTGGCATTATATGCATATAAGAAAGACATAAAGAATATAAATAATATGGTAAACTTGGAAAAAAATATAGTAAACTTGGAAATTTGTATTTTACAAAACTAAAACTTTTCAAGTAGCCACAATCTAAAAAGAGTGAGCGGCACATTAGGCCACTGGAGCAACATTAGCAACTTTCTAAAAAATATCACATGATATTTTTTATCCTGGGTGGCTCAGTTGGTTAAGCATGTGACTCCTGATTTCAGCTCAGGTCTCAGGTTCTTGAGTTCAGGCCCTGAGTTCAGCTCCTCGCTGGGTGTGGGGCTTGCTTAAGATTCTCTCTTCCCCTCTCCCTATGCCCCTCCCCACCCTGCACACACTCTCTCTCTTTCTCTTAAAAAAAAAAAAAAATCACATGAACGATAATATATCCCCATGATGCAATAAGCCAGAAACCAATTGCAGAGGGTTAAGAAAACATAACCATTAAAGTTTAGAAATAAAATATCTTAAATGCTACTGTACTAAATAAAACTCAAAATTATGACTCCAGACTTTTACAAAATAACTAAAATTAAGATACTATGTTAGATCTCATGGGAGATAAAAACAGCATACTCAAAATGAAGACCTTCAGTATTTTTATTTAATTTTATTTATTTATTTATTTTTTATTTATTTTTTTTAAAGATTTTATTTATTTATTTGACAGAGAGAGACACAGCGAGAGAGGGAACACAAGCAGGGGGAGTGGGAGAGGGAGAAGCAGGCTTCCCGCGGAGCAGGGAGCCCGATGCGGGGCTCGATCCCAGGACTCTGGGATCATGACCTGAGCCAAAGGCAGACGCTTAACGACTGAGCCACCCAGGCGCCCCCAGTATTTTTATTTTAAATGGAAATAAAAAGTTAACTGAATATGCAACTCAATAACTGAGAAAAATAAGAAATTTAAATAAAGGAGGAAATAATAGAAATCCCAGAGGAAATCAGTAGATTAAAAGTAGAGACAGAGTACAAATAAAATATGAATACAAGAGATTGTACTTTTTTTAAAGAGATTGTACTTTTAAAAAATGAGTGATAACCACTGCCAATTCTAAATAAGATAAAAGAGAAACCCAAGAAAACAAAATTAGGAATGAGACAATGATGAAATAAGCAATATAAGGATAGCATTTAAAAGAGCATATGAGGTGAAATTTATGCCAGTATTTCTCAAGGCATGATTCTTAACTCTGCAGTTTAGGACTTCTGGAATATTACTTAAAGATGCAGATGTTTAGGCCTATCAGAGTTACTGGACCAGAATATTTAGAGAATGAGCCAGGAATCTAATTTCTATCAAGTATATTTTATTAATATTAAAATTTGAGAATTATTCCTCTTTACTAATAAATACTTAAATTCTTACTTGTTTGTCTCTTAAAAATTCCATTATCAAAATTGACAATAGTGATAATGGGTAAAAAATGAAAAATGTGTGAAAAATTATCTTTACAAAAGATGTCTGAATCACATGCCCTTAGAATTGATAAAATGTTGAATAAATAAATCATTAACTGCTCCAGAGCATAAAAAAGATGGAAGGCACCCAAATCAAGTTACAAAGAAACAGATCCCTGATATCAAACGGGGTAAAAACATCATACCAAGCAACTCCAGAGACCAAGTTCATTTTAGACTTTAACACAAGAATCTGGGGCTCCTAGGTGGCTCGGTTGGTTAAGTGTCTGCCTTTGGGTCAGGTCATGATCCCAGAGTACTGGGATTGAGCCCCCCATCAGGCTGGGTGGGGAGTCTACTTCTCCCTCTGCCTCTGTTGTTCCCCTTGCTTGTGCTCTCTCACTCTCTCTGTCAAATAAATAAATACAATCTTAAAAAAAAGAGACTTTAACACAAGAATTCTAAATTCTTTTTTTGTTGGTTTTTAATTTTTTTTTAAGATTTACTTATTTATTTGAGAGGGAGAGAGAGCAAGCCGAGGGAGAGGGAGAGAGAGAATCCCAAGCAGACTCCCCACTGAGCACAGAGCCCCAATGTAGGGCTCAAACTCATGACCCTGAGATCATGACCTGAGCCAAAACCAAGAGTCAGATGCCCAACCTGAGCCACCTAGATGCCTCAAGAATTCTAAATTCTTAAGAAATAAAATTCAAGAGCACATTAAAGGAATTATCCATGACAATAATATGGGCCTTGGAAAAAGTGATAATAGAATAAAATATATCATTTTAATTTATTACATGAACATATTGATTAAGAATTTCAACACTTCCACACATCACCATGGGCTCATCAGGACAAGTGCATTCCTTAATTTCCATCACCTATTTACCCATCCTCCCATGCTCCTCCCCTCTGGTAATCATCAGTTTGTTCTTTATAATTAAGAGTCTGTTTCTTGATATGTCTCTCTCTCTCTTTCCCTTTGTTCCTTTGTTTTGTTTCTTAAATTCCACATATGAGTGAAATCATATAGTATTTGTCTTTCTCTGATTGACTTATTTCACTTGGCATTATCCTGTCTAGCTCCATCCATGACATTACAAACAGCAAGATTTCATTCTTTTTTATGGCTGAATAATATTCCATTGTATGGATATATACCACATCTTCTTTATCCCTTTATCAATCAAAGGACATGGGCTGCTTCCATATCTTGACTATTGTAAATAATGCTGCTATAAACATAGGGGTGCAAGTATCCCTTTGAATTAATGTTTTTGTATTCTTTGGGCAAATACCCAGTGGTGCAATTGCTGGATCAAGGTATCTAATTTTAACTTTTTGAGGAATCTCCACACTGTTTTCCAGAGTGGCTGCACCAGTTTGCATTCCCAACACTGCATGAATATTTCTTTTTCTCCACATCCTTGCCAACACATGTTGTTTCTTGTGTTGTTAGTTTTAGCCGTTACGATAGGTATGAGGTGATAATATCTCATTGTAGTTTTGACTTGTATTTCCCTAATAGTGAAATGATGTTGAGCATCTTTTCATGTGTCTGTTAGCCATCTGGATGTCTTCCTTGAAAAAAATGTCTGTTCATGTCTTCTGTCCATTTCTTAACTGGATTATTTGTTTTTTTAGGTGTTGAGTTTGATAAGCTCTTTTTATATTTTAGATATTAACCCTTTATCAGATATGCCATTTACAAATATCTTCTCCCATTCTGTAGGTTGCTTTTTAGTTTTATTGCTTGTTTCCTTCACTGTGCAGCTTTTTTGGCTTTTCTTTCCCTTGCCTCAGGAGACATATGTAGAAAAAAATTGCTACGACCAATATCAAAGAGGTTGCTGCCTATGTTCTCCTCTAGGATTTTGGTAGTTTCAAGTCTCACAATTAGGTCTTTCATCCATTTTGAATTTATTTTTGTGTATGGTGTAAGAAAGTGGTCCAGTTTCATTCTTTTACATGTTGCTGTCTAGTTTTCCCAACACCATTTGTCGAAGAGACTGTCTTTTTCCCATTGGTATTCTTTCCCGCTTTGTTAGAGATTAATTGACCATATAGTTGTGGGTTTATTTCTGGGCTTTCTATTCTGTTCCATTGATCTATGTGTCTATTTCTGTGCCAGTAGAAAAGCATAAAACCCCCAAAGAAATTATATGAATGAGACATTGATGTATGAAAATTTTTCAACTTACATAAGAATCAAAGTATTACCTATTTTTAAAAAGATGATAAAGCTGTTAAAACATGAAAATAAATAGTATCACTGTCTAACTGGCAAAGATTATGAAGATGAAGAATGGTAAAAGCCTGCCATAACCACCCCAGACACAAGCTTGAAAGAAGGATATGACAATTCTGTAGAAGCATGTTATCATAATGTAACAATCATCTTATTAGACACCCATGTAAGATCTCAACTCAGAAGAAGTCAGCTGAAAGTGGGTACCTGGTGTAATCTATCATCAGGAATGGCGATAGTTTAGATTTCACATTCTGTCTGTGCTGTGCTGAGCTGCCTCCATGGTTTGTTTGCTGGAACAACCCCTGTGGTATAACTGGGGAATTGTTCCTCTCTCCATAGTCTCTGAGATTGATTCTCAGTCGCTTTTTATTGAAAACAAGCTTGAGTGAATTCTATTTGTTGCAACACTAAGAACACTGATGGATTCACAAGTGGATACTAGTTTTAGTTGCAGACAACTGATACTTTAAAGGAATACATCTGGGTTACTTTTCTGGTTTGATCCGTTCTGAGGTAGTAAGATTATAATGTATACTATAAATTTATAACAGACTCTGGCCTGACAAATAACTCATTTATTATCAACTATGGTCATCTGGCATTAAGTTTCCATTGATGACAAGACTTTGAAGAACCCAATGTCCATTTCTATAAGATAATATGATGAGCATGAGCTATGAGATGGACCAATGGCTTCTAATTGCACTAGAAACCTACAAAAATAAAATTCAAAGTTCTAAATTTTTATTCTGGGCAGAGTCAGAAAATCAGGGATTTTCAGTGACTGTGCTAAATGAATTTCTTATCATTTGCAGCCACAGAGCTGAAAGTGAAAAAAAAAAAAAAAGTTAACATACAACCCTATGGCTTGACAATTTACAGCATCAGCTGAATTGCAACTTTGCCAAATCTCTTATGTAAATGTTAAAAATGAATAGGGCACCAAGAATTGGAATTAGGACTCATGGAAAGATATACATGGTTTAAAGTAGTGGTTTTTGACTGGAAGTGTTACAGCTCAAAGGCTTCCATAAGCATGTGGAGGTACTTTTACTCGGGATGCTACTGATACTTATCACTTAGGTATAGTGATTTTAAATGCCCTAAAAATGTGGAGAAACCCTGCACAAAGAAGAATTGTCTCATCTAAGATGTCCATAGCATTCCAATTGAAAAGCATTAGCTTTGAGTAGTAAGCAACCTCCAGTCTGACTGAGCCTCCTTTACCAGCAGAACTACCTCCTGGCCTCCTGGCAAATGTAGTTGTTCCAGTCTTGCTTGAAGACTTTTTAACAGCCCAACAAAACATTTACCTCGAAAAGTGGAACAGGATTAAGTCTAGCCACAGTATCAAGAAAAATATTAACAGTGGTTTAAAACAAAATAGAATTGTTTTCCCTTTCATAAGTAATCCAGAACTTGGAATATGTCCTTCAGGTCCCAGGCTAGCATCCCAGGCTGCAGCTTCCTTTCTATGCCCCATCTTTAGTGTACTGTCATATTGTCCTATCTAATTCTAGTCAGCAGGAGAGGAAGAAGGATGACGAAGAGTGAACCCTTCTTTCTTTAAGGAACTTCTTAGAAAGGCCATTCTTTATGCCTCTAATTGGCAGGATTTGATCAGATGACAAGCCCAGGTGCAAAGGGGGTTGGGAAAGGTGCTATTTAACTTAGTTCACATGGTTGTTCATCTCAAAAGTGAGTTCTGAGAATAATGCGGAGAAGGAGAATGAATATGAATGTGGTGCTATACAATTAAGAAGTTCTGCCCCACAAGAGCAATCCAATATTCTCCATGCCTCCTTGCAGGTTATCCTTGATTATAGACTCTGGGATGAAAAGATTTAGGCACAAAGCAAAATTCAATATGTTGCTAATTGACATGAGTTAAGCCTTAGATAAAATGTGTTAGAATGGATTCCAAGGGTGCTCAACAAAGGGTGAGAAACATTGTTGTATCTGACTGAATTTACTGATATAAATGTATTTACCAGAAAGTTTGGACTCAATATGCTAGTTGAGTACATGGAAGTAGTTTTAACTTGCTCAATTGTTTTACTGAAATATATACTTCATAGTGGACTAGATAAAGCAGGTTTGAGATGCAAGCCATTCCTTTTTTATACTAAAGATAAAGGAATCTAAAGGTTGATGGAGAAAAAAAATGTAAATTTATTATGTGAAATATACTGTTATTTTGAAACTAAGAGTACTAATTTATGCTGAAATTGGTACCAGTAGTAAACCTGAAGATAACCTTTCACTATAATACAGAAAAAGACATCAGATATTGAAGGTTTCTAAATCTTTGATAAGTGTTGTAGTGGATAATTTTTGGAAGATAAGTATACTGGTAAAAGTTACTGATATTAAAATGGGCTCCTTAATTTCAAAAAGAATGAAGGCATTCTGCACTGGGAGAGGCCAAGTTGTGCTATTTAATCAGCAGACCGGAAGTGGGCATGCTTACTGTAACACACAGCAAAGTAATTATCACACAGTGGTAATAGAATGGTTATAGAGATTATTGAAATTATTATTAAGCATGAAATTTATAGGTCCAAATAAATACAGAGCCAATCAAGGTCTATGTGCTTTGTATAAGCAAATACATTCTAAGACTGATAACAGAGATGTAACATTAACACCATAACAATAGAGTTACAGCTTCTTGCTAATGCTAGATCTAGGTTAGTTCAAGACTGAGAGTCCCTTCAATATAGTAAGAGAAAGACTTGCAATAATAGCATAGTCTATATGGTAAATTTTTCTCCTAGGCTTTTTAAATGGAATTTCTGTCCTGATAGTGGGGTAACTATGAAATGGGAAAAAGGAAATACCCATATTATTCCAAAGTGCTTGGAATCAATGATTACTGCTCAAAGTAGGGACTGAAATGAGCTGTATCATCTATCTGTTCAGTTATGTGAATCATGAGTAGGGAAAACCCTACCAAACTGGTGAAATGACATGTAAGAGTCGTTTTCTCATGTTTTTTTATGTAATGACAAGTTCAGAAGATAGCAGATCAGAGTGCTGTACTTCTGGGCACTGCATCTACACTCAGACAAGAAGAGGAAAGGAGGGCAAAAGATAAGGTCAAATATTTTCTTAACAAGAATTTTTCAGATTTTTTCAGGAGTCAAGTCTTGTTCAGTTACTTCTGATTCTCATTAGCCAGACTGTGTCACATAGTCTTAGCTGCAGAAAGGCTAGGAATTTGAGTACAGTATGTCCAGCCTTTAGCAGAAACCAACATGCCTGAATCTGGTTTAAATGGATATTCAGAGAGAAAACCTTCCTGCTTCAAATGAAGATTGATCAAATTCCATCTCATTTGGGGACCAGTGGGATCCCAGACCCATGTCATGTTATAACCCTAATTTCTGAGAATGTAGTATAAACAGATGAATTTAGGAACTGGCATTTACTAATGAAGTAAAGGCTATTATGGTAGAGCTAGCTAAGAAAAACCTCTTGAGCTTTCCCTTCTGACCAAAGTAATGAGCCAAAAACAATATCAGATATTTGGGGGAATCACCACCAAAGACTGAAAAAAGCAGGAGTGATGATTCCTAACATTTAACTTGACTAGCCTATGCAGACAGAACACACTTGGAGACTCTATTTGATTATCATAAGCTTAATCAGGGGGTGAATCTAATTGCAGCTGCTGTTCCAGATGGAGACTCTTTCTTGGAGCAGATCACCATAGCTCTAAATATCTGTTATGTATTTATTGATCTGCTTTTTTTTAAATTTCACTTCTATCCCAATTATCAGAAAACCCAAGAAGTTATTTGCTTTCACATGGACAGCTGCATACATCCAGCATCCTACAGCAGGGCTCTGCCAGCTTATTATAACTGAACCACAATTTAGCACATAGAAACCTCAATTATCTCACCTTCTCCAAGGCATCATCCTGAATCTACTTAAGTGATGATATCATGTTCAGATAAAATGGTAAAATGAAAAATGGAACTCTAGATGCCTTTGTAAGGCACATGTAAGAAAGCAGAAGGTAAATGGCACTAGTAACTTAAGTAAAGCTAATGGCCCAGAAGTCCAAGACAATCGGAAAATCCCCTTTTCCTTAGCCCATGCTCTCCAAAAAGGAGAGTAGTGATTCAAGAAAAAGAAGTGAGAGACAAAGGAGAGTAAAACAGGAAAAGAGGGAGAGCCAATTTATTGAGTCTGTCTATACCACCTGGACCTTCTGAGTTATGGACAATGTACCTCAGAACCATCCACCTAAGGGAAAGCAAGAGAATGATTTCTTCATCAGCTTCATCTTCCATTGGTCAGTTTGTAATTCTAAATTGTAAATGCATGAAACCTGAATGGATTTCCACAGGGTCTCATACCACATTATTAGAGTTGCTCCAGGACAGGAAATAAGAAATATATAGTACAGTTAGACTTTCTGTGGAGCTATAAATTATGCCTCAAAGTTGTCTCCTTGAGCATGTAATCTAGCATCACGTAGCCCTAATTAGTTATAAGCTACCCATGGGACATTAATTCCTTTGCACTTCCACATTGTACATGCATATTTATGCCAAGTGAGTTTCTGCAGGTTTCCCAGGCTAATGCATCAGAAGAGTCCAGGATTAAGATTCAAGGTCTAGGCATTGCAACTGAGGCAAGCGAGTGTTCTCTGCAACTGGTTTCCAGAGCAGTATCAGGAGCAAAAGTAGACTGAGAAAACCGTGAGGTGGTTTAATTAAAGTTTTAGATAAACCCTCCAGAAAGCATTTGCTTTGCACACTCTAACTCAAAGTAGGAGACGTAGCATTTGGTAAAACCGTTTGGATTTTCAAGGTTACAAAAACTACATTTAGAAGTCCTGTTGCAACCCATTTACTGACTGACCCAAAGGCTGCCAGTTTGACTCAGTCCTAAACACAAGAAGGCTCTCTGGTATGATTGGTATGACTCAACCGCAGATGCAACGTTCGTGAAATATCTATGGCAGATTGTGAAGCTGAAATTAATGACTTTTAAAAACCTCAGTAGGAAATTTATAGCAGATGTCTCTAAAGTTTGGAAGTAAATACTTTCCTCTTGAGAGACAGCTTTGCCTTGCTTCTGAACTCCAATAAAAACTGAATGCCTAACTCCAGGAGTAAAGGCAACTATAAGTTTGAGCAGCCTTTGGTGGATGGGCTATTATCTGATCAAGTCCTGAAGTTGTGTCAACAGCCGCATACTGAGTGGACTTCATGTATAGGAGACTGAGGGCAGGTAGGTGCACAACTCACTTTTAAAAGCAAGTTTCTGCTACACACGCCGTGCCTACACTTCCACTGCCATACCTACCTCAACCCTTGGCTCAGTCTCATGGAATTCCCTATAACCAGATGCCTCAGAAGAAAACATTTGAGCCTGTTCTACAGATTTCTAGCAGTACACAATGACACTTGAAGGAAGTAGATTTCTGCGGAGAAACAATCCCATTCACGTGACCCTGAAGGACATTGGAGATAGGAAATACAGTAAGCAGACATTCCAACCCAATTTTTCTTGTGATTCATTGATTTCTAGAAATGACTAATAGTTTGGTAAATTATCAAGAACTTAGAATGAACAAGATTAGAGGAGTGGAAACAAGGATGCTTGAGGATAGGTTATGTAAATAGAATGGATCGTAAATGTAAGAGTATTTTTAGCCAGTGTGGATATTTGCTAAAAATGTTTCCACTGCAGATGAAGTTCTCATAATCAAGTGGATATGATGATCTGCCCTGTGGATGTTAATCTGCCTCATTGTGCAGCCAACTCAATGATTGTTCATTAAGCTTATTAGCAAGGAGTACATGTTGGTAAGAACAGATGTTATGCATCAGCTCAACAACATGAATTTCCCCTCTCCAAGACTCACCTGGCTACCAGTAGGGTTGAATATTCAATTTGCCAGTGGCTGTGTCTGACCCTGATTTTCTGATAAGTAACAAACCCTGAAGGGATCAGTCAGCCAGGTAGTGAAATATTAATTATACAAGACACCTTTTTTTTTCATAAATGAGGTAGCAGTTTGTCCTCACTGGAATAGACACTTCATATGAATTTGAGTTTTTTCTCAGTTTGCCAATCTTCACTCAATTCCATATCAAACACTGTAATATCCCATGCAACATTTTTTGACCTAGGAATTTATTTTTCAGCAAAACAAGTAGCTAACATTCTACCTTTAACATATTTTTTTTTCTTATTTCACTGCTCTCAATGTTAAAATTTTATTTTCTCCCTAGGATACATCCTTGCTATCTCTTTAAGAGATATTTTCTGGAATCCAATATGTTGTTTAACAAAATATACAGATATGATAAAGGCACGGAGCATGTTAAAATATATGTTAGATTTCCTTGGCCCATTGAAAATTTATCTTTACAAAGGTAATGAAATGTACAATGATAAGATTGTAGGGAGTCTCAGAAATATCTTAGCTATCTCCAAACCCCAGGGTATTGTAAATTCCCCACTGGGATTCTGATACATAGGCATGAATCTCCCCAGAGATCACAAGCATCTTTTGAATACCATTTCTTTAAGATGGTTTCTATGGTAATGTAATGGATAGAGCCATAGAACGATCCAGATGCTATTAAATATGTGATTTTTTTTTTTACAGATGGCACATCAGAGACCATTAATATCAATACATAGCTTCAATGTCATCTCTTAAAGAGGCATACAATTTAGCATAGCACCATTGGTTTAAAACTCCTGCAAAATCTATATGTTATCTTCAGAGAATGTTTATTAACCATAACTGCTAAAAAGGAAAAAAAATCAAAACTTTTTCTCATGTCCATTATTTTTAAATTCACAAGACATATTCTCTTCTCTCTCTCTCCACCCCCACACCTGTGTGTGTGTGTGTGTGTGTTTGCACTTATGTGTGTGTCTGGAGAGTTGAGGGACATGGTATATCAAAGAAGGTGAAAATTGCTTGTGCCATATATTGGTGAAACATGTTGATTTGATTATGCAGAACTATTATTCGTCTCTATCTTCTCGTAAGAAAAACTTGCAATTGTTTATTCTTTTGTAATGATTTCACACTTTTATAAGCATAGCGTGCCATCCATGTGCTTTAACTCTGAGATTCATATGCTATTTCTAAAACAACCATATGCATTTGAAGCATATATTAAAAAACAAAGTAGGCATACTCACATTTACAATTTAAACAACTGAATTTTATTGCTGTCCCATCACTATTTCTTCATGATGCCAAACACCCAGTTGGTTCAGTGAATTATATATACACTTACACATATTTACCTGAGTGGCTGGTATTACCCAAGACTTTGTTGGATTGTTTTATTAGTTTATTACATTAATAGACAAAAGGATAACTTTTTTTTCACTTCAGATTGGTTATTAGTTCATTAGATACATGATCATATTTCTCTTTCCCTAGAACATCCACAGAACAACAAAGAAACCAGATCTTCTTTTTTTTTTTTTAAAGATTTTATTTATTTATTTGAGAGAGAGAGAATGAGAGACAGAGAGCATGAGAGGGAGGAGGGTCAGAGGGAGAAGCAGACTACCTGCCGAGCAGGGAGCCCAATGCGGGACTCGATCCCGGGACTCCAGGATCACGACCTGAGCCGAAGGCAGTCGCTTAACCAACTGAGCCACCCAGGCGCCCCGAAACCAGATCTTCTAAAAGGAGTCAGAACTGGAGGTGGCTAGTTGAGATGGGAGAGTTGTAGCTGGAAAGTGAGAGGAGAACCAGATTATATTCCCATATCTTATTACTCAAGAAATTTATATTTATAACTAGGCCCCATTCTGTCTGCTGATACACAGCAAAGCCAAACATTGAGATATCAGGTTTGCAACAAGGAAAGGATTTATTCAAGAGGCAGCCAAACAGACATGAGAGGACAAGCCTCAAATCCGCCTCCCTAAAGGAGGAGAGAACAAATTTTTTTTGGAAATCATAGGGGTTGAGATTACATACATACTGATGAAAATGACAGGGAAACTTATAACTAACTATTCATGAGGAAAGATGGAACATATGCACTGAATGAACATATATGTAACACACATCTCATGTTCACTTTGGGGTGGAGACTTAATGTCAGAACAAGGTAAAATTCAGCCCCTGAAATTAGGAAGTTATCTTAGGACAAGGATAAGGGGCTATGGGCATGCCTCAAGAACTGGTACAAACTAGATGGGGGCTTGGGTTCGTTATCTCGTTTGCTTATAGGTTGGAACTGTATCAATTGACCTTAAGTCCAGGCTTCTGCCAAGGCAGCTAGTGGATTTGTTAGTGGGGTCTGAAAAGACATGATAGCTTTTCTCTGAAAAACAAGCTTTAAGTTTTCTGCTAGTTTCGACCTCATCAATCATATGGGCCCAGTTTCTTTTCCACTTCTCCAAAAATAAAGCAAATGGACTACTGAATGGTAGTCGACAAAGAGAATGTCCATTCATTATATCACATGTGGCTTTGACTTGAGAGTTACAAGACCCTTAGGCGATCCTTGTTGAAGAAGTTTGCTAAACTTCCACTTACATGTTTGGCTCTGTAATTTTATGACTATTTTCATAGCAAAACTATGTGTTATTGAAGATTCAATAGCACTGTAAAATTTTATTATTGGAAACAAAGTTTTCATCACTATTGAGAGTAACAAATATATAAATATATCATTTTGCATGTAAATATTAAAAACTTTTCAGTGTCTACTAAGTGATACTAGAGGTGCCAAAGTGAACAGAATAAGTAAAATCCCTGCTTTCATTTTAATTTAGAGAGACAACCAAACTTCAAATAGATAATCATATACATTTATCCATTAATAAAGGATACTACGGTTACTCTTTTGTTTCTGATTTTACTTGAGTCTTTTCTCCTTTTTTTCTCAGTTAGCCTGGCTAAGGGTTTGTCAATTTTGCTTCTCTTTCAAAGAAACAACTCTTAGTTTCATTTAATTTTTCTATTGTTTTTCTGTTCTCTATTTCTTTCATTTCTTCTCTGATTTTTATTATTTATTTTGATAACTTTGGTTTTATTTTGTTCTTTTTCTAGTTCCTCGAAGTGTAAAGTTAGATTGTTTGAGATTTTTAAAATGTAAATGTTTACCACTATAAACTTCCCTCTTAGTACTGCTTTTGTGGCATCCTGGAAGTTTTAGTAAGTTGTATTTTCATTTTTGTTTGTTTCCAAGTATTTTTAAAATTTCTTTTGGATTTCCTCTTTAATCCAATGGTTGTTCAAGAGTGTGTTGTTTAGTTTCCACATGTTTCTGAATTTCCCCATTTTCTTTCAGTTATTGATTTCTCGTGTCTTTCCACTGTGTCTGAGAAGATACTTGGTATGATCTCAAACTTCTTGAGATTTTTAGGATTTGTTTTGTAACCTAACATGTGATCTATCCTGAAGAACACTCTCTGTGTGTTTGAGAAGAATGTGTATTCTGTAGCTGGGAAGTTCTGTATATGTCTGTATGTCCATTTGGGCTATAGTGTTGTTCAGTTGTTTCCTTATTGATTTTCTGACTGGATGTTCCATCCACTATTTTTAAGGAGTATTGAAGTTTCCTACTATATTTATATTCCTGTCAATTTCTACTTTCAGATTTGTCATATTTGTTGTATATATTTAGGAGCTTTGATGTTGGGTGCATATGTAATTGTTATGTCTTGTTGAATTGACATTTTTTATCATTATATAGTGACCTTCTTCGTCTCTAGTGACATTTTTTGAATTATAGACTATTTTGTCTCATATGAATATAGCCACCTGCTCCCTTTTGGTTACCATATGCATGAAATATCTTTTCCATCCATTCACGTTCAGTCTATGTGTGTCTTTACATCTAAAGTGAGTCTCTAGTAGACAGCATATCACTGGATCTTGTTGTTTTGTTTATTTGTTTGTTTTACCCATTCAGCCACTCTGTGCCTTTTAATTGGGGAGTTTAATCCATTTACACTTAAAGCAATTATTAACATGTAAGGACATACAATTTCCATTTTGTTAGTTGTCTGTCTGTTTTGTAGGGTTTTTTTTGTTGTTGTTCCTGTCTTCCTCTCTTGATGTCTTCTTTTGTTATTTGATGTTTTTTATAGTTATTTTGTTTGATTCCTTTCTCTTTATCTTTTGCATACTTTACTATAGGTTTTTGTGTGTGTGTGATTACCACGATGATACAGAAATTAAAAGAATCATAAAGAACTACTGTGAATGATTATTTACCAATGAATTAGGTAACTCAGAAAATCAGATAAATTCCTAGAAATATACAACCTACCAACACTGAATCAAAAAGAAATAGAAAGCCTGAACAGACAATAACAAACAAGGAAATTGAATAAGCAGTCAATAATCTTTCCACAAAGAAAAGCCCAGGACGAGATGGCTTCACTGGCGAATTCCCCCCAAAATACCAAGAAGAACTAATACCAACCCTTCATAAACTCTTTCAAAAAACTGAAGAAGAGGGAACACTCCCAAACTCATTTCATAAGGCCAGCATCACCTGATTCCAAAGCCAGACAAAGATATCACAAGAAAACTATATGCCAGTAGCCCTGATGAACATTGATACAAAAAATTCTCAAAAAATACTAGCATGTTTGGACACCTGGATGGCTCATTTGGTTAAGCGCTTGCCTTCTGCTCGGGTCATGATTTCAGGGTCCTGGGATCAAGTCCTGCATCAGGCTCCTTGCTACGTGGGGAGCCTGCTTCTACCTCTGCCTGCCACTCCCCCTGCTTGTGCTTACTCTCTCTCTCCCTCTCTCTCTGACAAATAAATAAATAAAATCTTTAAAAAAAATACTAGCATGTTGAATTCAACTAAACATTAAAATGATCATACACCATGATCAAATGGTGTTTACCCCTGAAATACAAGGATTGCTCTATGTACATAAATTAGTAAATATGATACACCATGTGAACAGAATACAAGACAAAAATCATATGACCATCGCTATGCACAAGAAGGACTTAACAAAATTCACGAAACAAAAACTGTCAACAAAATAAATACATAAGGGACATACCTCAACACAATAAAGGCCGTATATGAAAACCCACAGCTAACATCATAATCAATGGGGAAAAACTAAAAGTTTTTCTGCTAAGATCCAGAGCAAGGCAAGATGACCACTGTCACTATTAAACATAGTACTGGAAATCATAGCCAGAGGAATTAGGCCAAAAAATGAAATGAAAAATGAAAAGGCATCCTAATTGGAAGAGAAGTAAAATTATTCCTGTTTCCATATGACATAATTTTATATGTAAAAAACCCAAAAGACTACATACACACAGGCACTATATGGGCATGTGGGTGCACAGACACACACACACACACAAACCCTGTTAGAACTAATAAATGAATCCAGCAAACCTGCAGGATGCAAAAATCAGTGGCATTAGTGTCTACTAACAACAAACAATTTGAAAGGGAAACTAAGAAAACAATCCCATCACATTAGCAAGAAAAGAAATAAAATACTTAGGAATTAACCAAAGAGATGAAAAACTTGTATATTAAAAATTGTCAAACATTGGGATGCCTGGGTGGCTCAGTTGGTTAAGCCTCTGACTTTGGCTTGGGTCATGATCCCAGGGTCCTGGGTTCGAGTCCCGCATTGGGCTCCTTGCTCAGTGGGGAACCTGCTTCTCCCACTGTCTGCCACTCCCCCTGCTTGTGCTCTCTCTCTCTGACAAATAAATAAATAAAATCTTTTAAAAATTGTGAAACGTTGTTGAAGGAAATTTAGAAAGACACAAATAAATGGAAAATATCCATATTCTTGAATTTGAAGAATTAACATTGTTAAAAAATACCCGTGCCACCCAAAACAACCTACAAATTCAATGCAATCCCTATCAAATTTCCAATGATATTGCTTTACACAAATAAATAGAAAAAAGCAATCTTAAAATTCAAATGGAAGGCAACTGGGATCTAGAAGAACAAAGTTGGGGGCATCACACTTTCTGACTTCAAACAACAGTTGACCCTTGAATAATGTGGGGGTTGGGGTGCCGACCCCTCATGCAGTCAAAAATCCATGTATAACTTTTGACTCCCCCAAAACGTAACAATTAATAGCCTACTGTTGACTGAAAGCCTTACCAATAACATAGTCATTTAACACATACTTTGCATGTAATATGTATTATATACTGTATTCTTATAATAAAGTTAGCTAAAGAAAATGTTAAGAAAATCATAAAGAAGAGAAAATACATTTATAGTACTGTATTTAAGAAAAAAACATCTGTGGGGCGCCTGGGTGGCTCAGTCAGTTAAATGGCTGCCTTCAGCTCAGGTCATGATCCCCGGCTTGCTGCTCAGTGGGGAGTCTGCTTCTTCCTCTCCCTCTGCCTGCCACTCCCCCTGCTGTGCTCACACACAATCTCTCTCTGTCAAATAAATAAATAAAATCTTAAAAAAAAGGAAAAACAATCTGCTTATATGTGGACCTGTACAGTTCAAGTCCATGTGGTTCAAGGGCCAGCTGTATACTACAACATTAAAATAATCAAAACAGTATGCTACTGGCAGAGTAAGAGACATATAAACCAGTGAAACAGAATAGAGAACCCAGACATAAACCCACACATCTATGGTCAACTGATCATCAGCAAAGGTGCCAAGAACACGCAAGGGGAAAAACATGGTCTTCCAACAAATGGTCTTGAGGAAACTGGATACCACATGCAAATTAATGAAATTGGGCCCCTTTATCACAACATATACAAAAATTAACTCGAAATGGATTGAAGACTTAAATATGAGACCTGTAAAAGTCCTGGAAGAAAATGTAAAAACCTTCTTGACATTGGCCTTGGAAATCATTTTTTTTTTGAAGATTTTATTTATTTATTTGAGAGAGAGAGAGATGGCGAGAGAGAGTACGAGCAGCGGGGAGAGGGAAAAGCAGTCTCCCCGCAGATCCAGGAGCCCAATGTGGATCATGACCCGAGCCAAAGGCAGATGCTTAACCAACTGAGCTACCCAGGCACCCCAGAATAATTTTTTAAATACGACACCAAAACGTAGACAACAAAAACAAAAATAGACAAGTAGCATTGCATCAAACTAAAAAGCTTCTGCAGAGCAAAAAAACAATCAACAAAATTAAAAGCAACCTGTGGAATGGGAGAAAATATTTACAAGCCATATATCTGATAATGGGTCAATATTCAAAATATATGAGAAACTCATACGATTCAATAACCTCAAATACAAATAACCCAATTAAAAAATGGGCAAAGGACCTAAATAGACACTTCTCAAAAGACAAAATAGAAAAGGTTAAGTGGTATATGAAAAGGTGTTCAACATCTCTACTCAGAAAAATGCAAATCAAAACCACATAAATCAGCACAGCCACTATGGAAAACAGTATGAAGATTCCTCAGAAAATTTAAAGAAGATCTATTACATGATGCAGCAATACTATTTTTGGGCATACATCTAAAGGAAATGAAATCACTATCTTGAAGACATATGTACACTCCAATGTCCATTATGACATTAGTCACAATATGAAACAAATATAAAAACAACCTAAGCATCTGTCTATGGATGACTGGATAAAGAAAAGGTAGCGTATATATTGTTCAGCTTTAAAAATGAGGGAAATCCTGCCATGGGCTGCAGCATGGATGGGGCTGGACAATATTATGATAAGCAGAATAAGCCAGACACAGAAAGAGAAATTCTGCATGGTCTCACAAACATATGGAATCTAAAATAGCCAAACTCTTAGAAACAGAGTAAAATGGTTATTTCCAGGGGCTGGGATTAAAAGGAAATGTAATAATATAGGTCAAAATTTACAAAGTTCCAGTTATGAAGATGAATAAGTTCTAGATATCTAATGCACAACCTGGTGAGGATAGTTAACAATATGTTATTGCATACTTGAAATTTGGGAAGAGGATGGATCTTAAATCTCTACACACACACAGACACATACTAGTTAACTCTGTAGAGATAATGGATATATTATATATACATATACATAATATATATGTATATGCAGTATACATATTGCATACAATTGATACTCTAGTATCAAACTCCCTTCCCCTCTACCAGAATATCCATCCCAGCAGCAGGACAGAGAGACGAAACCACAGGGGCTGGTTGAGCGCATCCTTAGCAGCAGCGGGAGGAGGACTGGAGTAAGGATTTTGTTAACTGCTCGGAAAGAAAGGATGGCAAGGATGATTCGAATGATTCAGTACCAGCGCTACCTCAGCCCGGGGTCCCAGCTTCAAAAAGATCTACAGCAGAAGGAAGCTGATGAGGGTGAATCAAGAGTAGAAAGATTTCGATGTCGCTGTCATTATTGCCCGTATCATAAAGATCTTTCTGAGGAAACCAGCATGGAGAATAATTATGACATAGAGCCAATGTAAACATAAACTTTATTCTTGTATGGTTTCTTCTTTACTGATTTTAGGATACAGGATTTTAGGATTTTACAGGACTTTACTGATTTTAGGATCCATACAATATGTATACTGCATATACATATATATTATGTATATAATATATATTACATATATATTATACATATATGTACAATATACATACACTTATGAATGTAGTGATTTTTTTCACGGTGTATACATATATCAAAACATCAAGTTGTACACCTTAAATACAAAAAATTTTTACATACCAAAGATATCTCCATAAAGCCAATTTTTTAAAAACTCAGAATTCTAAGAAAGGTTTATTGGTAAGCCAAAAAAAAGATATACTATAGAAAAAATAAAGCAAGGGGTTAATGTGTGACGTGGTTCTGAGCATAAAGGTAATTTGTAGTTTAGAGCCCATATTTATTGCAATTAGAAACTTCAAAAGGAGCTCTGCTTTTGTTCTAATATTACTTTCTTATTTAATGACAATATTACTTTGGCATCTTAAAAAAGTAACATATGAAGTTCACATATTTCAAAATCTTTAGCAAATTGCAAATATGTCAGCAAAATACCAAGATTCAATGTAAATTGGCCAAGAATCTGATCTACTGCTCTTTTTTAACTCTGCTCTTTCACCCCAGGCTGAATTCAATTTGCCATTAATTGCATTCTGTCGACCTTTGAATTGGATCAGGTAGCCTTTGTTTGGTGAGCCAGGATGCTATTTTGTGATGCTGTGCACTGTGTTTACTACTTGCTACTTTCCACCCTAAAGGCAACTGCAGTTTCAGGAATGAGTTGACATGTCAATTAGTTTGTAATCAGTGTATAAATTCCTTTGAGTATTTGAGGCCAGTTTCTAGTCTTACTTAGCAAGTTAATAGAAAGTCCACCTGAAAAATAGATCCATAAGGCACAAAATAAAATGAGAATCTTGACCTCATTGTAAACTGGGAAGTACCTATTGTCTCCAGGCTAGACCCTTCTGACTAGATGTCTTCTCAGAGGAAAGCATCCACGGTATCTCCCACCGACAAGTCTGGAAGTTGAAGTAATGGTATACTTGGTTGATGCCTCCAAGGGAAAACCAGGGAATCTCTGCTTATAGGTATGTGGCATATGTATTCTGGTCCAGGAATTACCAAGCAAAGAACTCATCACCACCCAAATCAGAGGTAAAGCTTGGAAAGGATATTAAGTTTACCAAATTTAGTTTCTGTAATACAGGTGTTTTGTGATGTTTTGATCCAGTGTTGAGGACCTGGCTGGAGGCCAGTCAGTTCCCCTTCGTGGGCAACTATTAATTCCACACCCAACTGCATCCCTAATGGGTTTCTCAGACTCTGAGCCACTACACACCCACCCTAATGGCCCCAGGACCAGGTACCAGACAACCTTTTGCCCCAGAGCCCACTGGAATTATGCAAATTAGCCAATCCTTACCCTTCCTCACTCTTTCCTTTCTACAGAAAGTGTAATTAAAGGTGCCTCCTGACCCACCCCTGCTTCCCCTGAGTGGCCCTGTGTGGTGTGCTGCGTTCTCCCCAGGAAATTGATTAACAAAACTGTAAAAGTCCAGTTTCTTATTCTTGAGCTGCATCTGTCTTCACTATACATCACTCAAAGTAATATGGCTAAAACTACCCCTCATCTTCTCAGAGGGAAGAGAAATGTGTGGAAAAGGGAAATGAATTTCCTGGCGTCTGAGTTCTTGGCAGAGGAGGGTCCAAAATTCAAGTTTCTGATCACAATCTCGTAAACCACAGTTCCTTTCCTTAGACTTCACATGAAAAGCAGACATTACCAGAGAATAATAAGATAGTACTATCCCTAATATACTGAGCAACTGATGCAGGCAGGCTGGGTCTGAGGACCCAGAGGGGGTCCCACGGCACAAGCCAAGAAGATCCTTGGCTATAAGCAGGATTGAAATCAAACACAAGCCAGCAGAAAGTGAAAGCAGTTCATTAAAGACATAGAGAGCAGATACAGAGCATCTGGGAGACTCCAAAAAGAAAAGGAGAGTCTTGTCTTTGTTTAGGATCTGAGGTTTCTACTGAGGACTGTGGTCTGGTGTACATGTCCCCTCACATCCAGGAGCTTGTTATAACAAGGGCAAGGGCCTAGGTGTCCCTTATAAATCAATTACTCCTTGGAGCTAGGGGTCCTGGAGTCAAGATGTTTAGTGCTGGTGGTTTGGAATACATGTATGATAGCTTCGTCTGGTCATTCTCACCGGGCCTTCCTTAGATGTTATCTGTTGTGCTGGAAGACTCTAAAGAAATCATTAACTCCTGGGCACCTGGGTGACTCAGTCCTTAAGCGTCTGCCTTCGGCTCCGGTCGTGATCCCAGGGTCCTGGGATCGAGCCCCGCATGGAGCCCCGCATCAGGCTCCCCTGCCTGGCGGGAAGCGTGCTTCTCCCTCTCCCACTCCTGCTGCTTGTGTTTCCTCTCTCGCTGGCTCTCTCTCTGTCAAATAAATAAATACAATCTTTAAAAAAAATCATTAACCCCTTGTCCTTTACAAGGAGGATATCCACTATTTGCGCTGTGAGGCATGTGTAAAGTGGGGGATGCAGGTCCTAGCAAGAATAGAAGCAGGAAAAGGAGCAAACGCAGATTTTTACAGAGTTCTTTAGTTTCCCTGTCTCACAATTACTAGAACTTGCTTACTATGTTTGGCACCGCACACACCCAACAGTTTTTCAAGGTGTTTATTATAAAACTCAGTTTGCACTTGAGAAAACTGGGACTCACAAAGAGGAATTGGCTAATGCCACAAAGCCACTTTCTCGTTCATCATATAAGAAGCAATTCTCGGTCACAATTCAAATGTTGAAGCTTCCAAGTCAGTGCAATAGTCCCTGCCTTCCTTGAATGATATGAAGCTCATTAAAAACAAAGATTCCTCTTCCTACACTAGTGGATGAGAGAAAATCAAGGCAAAGAAGAGATAAATGATAGTTGTGAATTATTTAAAGATAACGAATCCACAGAGGGAAATAGCTTAATCTTTTTCTTAAAGATTTTTATTTATTTGAGAGAGAGAGAGAAAGAGAACACAAGCTGGGGGGAGAAGAGGGGGAAGCAGACTTCCTGCTGAGCAAGGAGCCCAGCCAAAGGCAGACACTTAACCGACTGAGCCACCCAGGCACCCTTAGGAAATAGCATAATCTTAAATGAGGAGAATATGTACTTTCTATCCCTCCCTCTTTTCCTTCATTTACACATATTCTATGCTCTATTTCTTTCATATTTACTGAATGCATACGATGTGCTAGACACTGTTCTAAGGATTTTGCATACAATCGTCACAACAACCCGATGAGTTATTATAATTAACCCATTTTACAGATGAGGAAATGGAAGCACTCAGCTACTTAGGTAAGCAGTGTGGCTCCAGAGCCTGCCTTCTTGGCCACTGTATTAAACTTCTCCTCTCATATGATACATGCTTAAAAATCTACTGTACCCATGCATTTCCTCCAGTGAAGGTACCCCACTGAAATATTAAGGAAAACCTAGAAATTGTATACAATTCCAATCCATCTGTCCACGTGGTCTTTTCTATAATATCCCCAAGCTTTGTTTCTGCTCACTGAAAGTTAGGGTAGAGAAAAGGCTATCCCTGGGCTGTTAATAGAATCTGAGCTCTGACTGAAATTGAAACCCGGGGTTTTTCTGGGGAACCAGATTCCTGAGGTTCTGAGGAAGGGGGAGACTAGCTTTGGAAGAATATATTTTCTCTGCTGTGATTCTGGAAGATCTATCTTGCACATTCCAAAGCTAAGAGTAAAATCAAGCTGTACATCTGGGCAGTTTGGACTGTAGCACATTTGTGGGTATTTGACTTTCCATAGAGAACGTAATGAAGATTTAGGGAGGAAAGTGTGTGGTATCATGGAAAGAGGTATCATGGCATGGAAGTCAGGAGCCAGTTTTGGCTATGTCCACTTAGCTTTATTCTTTAGCTTCACTTCACTTATGCAGGCTGCAGTTTTCTCCTCTGAGTATTTAAATTGTTAAGGCACAATAAATTATAGAGGGTTCTGGAAGACTGACAGGCAGAGTAACCACTAGGGGACCTAATGGCTATGGGAAGTATCTCTTTGGCCTAGAGGAGAAGTGGAATCATGCCAGAGAGGGAAAGCAGGTGATGAATACCAGGAGCAAAGAGGCTTTCCAGGCGTTACTTGGACGGAGCTGTGTGCAATGCCCAATCAATTAAGTGTGAGTCATCTCATGAGGGGAACTCTCCTATAAATGCTCTTGCTTCTTCCCTCTACAGCTTCCAGCCTTTGCAGGGGCTAATAGGAGTATCTTAATACCAAATGAGAGTCCTCCACACCAATAAAAAGAAAACAGTTTTCTGCAAAAATACTTCAGCTCTGTCTACACACAGATATCTCTTCAGGGCAGGAGTCAACCAATGACAGCCCACAGACCAAATCAACCCGCTACCTATTTTGGTGAATAAAAATTTGGGTGAACATAGATACACCTATGTGTTTACCAATTGCTTCTTTCCACAGCAGAGTTGAGAAGTCGAGACAGAAACCACATAGGCCACAAAGCGAAAGTACTTACTGTCTGGCTTTTTTCAGAATAAGTTTGCAAAATCCTGCTTCAGGGAATCTTAAAGGTAACTCCAGCTCAGAAAACACCTCCACTCCCTGTCTTCCTGAACTGCCAATGTGATCAGTGGCATCCTCTCAATATTTATTCCCTCATAGTCCAAGGGTATCTTCAAGATCAAACAGGCCTCAAGGGAATTTATGTTCTTTCTACTACATCAGGCCTCTAACAGCCATGTCACCTGATTATCCTTCTCCCTGCAGCATGCACACAGCACTCACATTTCCAAAATCACCTCAGCGCTGGCAAGAGGTGCGGGGATGGGACTTACAGAAAAGCAAGTAATCACAAAACTATCCCAGATGAGCCCGGGATAGCACCAAAAAATTATGCAAATTTTCATCAACATCTCCAATAACTCATTTTAACTATTTTGGTGGAATATTGGCAGATGGAAAGTAATCTGCTTTTCCAGCATTTCACTTGACGAGCAGTCTTGTGACAAAATTGCATAAAGTGGCTTAATTAGCAGAAGTTACTGTATTACAATACATCAAACTTTAGGTAGGTAGATTAAATTCCTACATTAAGAATTCCTAGGACACACTGGTTAGGAAACCCCTTCAAATCATCAACAGCTACAGGCTGATGCCCTATTGCCTTTCCTTAGAATACTTTCACTTCATGCTGGCTAGACCCTCTGCTTCCTAGGATTCCATCTCAGACACAAGATCTTAGAAGACACCAAGAATCCTTTCAGTTCTTCCCTAATCAAACATTCATTACTCTTCTGCTCTTTAAACACTACTTTCAACTTCTTTTCTTTCACTCATTTCTGTCTTGGCTAAAATTCCCCAGGAAAGCAACTAATCTAGCATCTGATGTTGCCTGGATAGTTGTCTCCTTACCCATGGGCTCTCAAACCCTGGGACAAAGAGCATTCTACAAATTCATCCTGATGTCCTTGGCAAAGATACACAAAATCCCTTTTATTATATATACTCATCATCTTGTATTTTCCATCCTTTTGTTCAAACTTTCATCTCCTCTGAACATTATGGCATAGTCAAGTCCTAAGTGATTCTTTTTTGCAGTATTTTTCAAGTTCTGGATTAACAGCCCGCTAGTTAGGGCATAAGATCAACTTAATTGATCAAAATAAGCCTTTTTTTTTAAATGAAGTCAAATGGAATAGATGCAAATAGAGTGTGTAAGAAAATATTAGAGTGCATCACATTTATTAGCATATACACACTTTTCTCATTGTACGGTTATATTCTATAATACATATTATACATAAACTTTGTATATGTATGAACCATACTGTAAAATCAATTTCTTTCTGTGGGTTAACATAAAAAATATTTGTAAGTTACTGTTCGGATGTCTTTCCTCTTCTCCCCACCCCATTTTTCAGAATTCTTCCGTGAGTACATGACTGCATTTGGAGTTGTATTAGATGTGCCTTTCACTTTAAGAATCCAGATAGTTTTTGAGAACTGAAATTGCCCTCTAAGATTGCTTTGCTTGTTCTTTTCTTAATTATTCCTTTAGATCAATTTAGCTGGACAATTGTTATCTCATTTCTTGGCCCAAACACAAAAAGAAACTTTTACATTGTGAAATAAAATGCCACTGCAGCAGTAGAAATTTAATTACTAATTAATGTCCTTAGTTATATCTGTAAATTGATCATTTAAAACCTACCTTACTGTAACTCTGAAAATAAAAATTGTTTTAACATTTATGACTTTCTGTAATTCACAGTGCACAGGCTTATCTAGATCATTGTTTTTAAGCATCTTGGTAAATTGTTCTTTGAAATTGAAGTAATATATTTGAGGGAAAAAATTAAACAAATAAAATTCCTTGAGAATGAAAAAGAGCATTGTTTCCACTGAAGTGGAAATCTGCTCTCACTCTCCCGCTGCTATGGAAAATGGCAATGACAATCTCAGTCAAGTGAACTTCATTACATTCTGATGAAATAATTCGTGGTTCATGAGGCACCGCACAACTAAGACCCTAGCTTTTACCAATACCTTTCATCATTTGCTCCTCTAACTCTACTAAAGAACTGACTTGTGTATTTCTTAATTTGCCAATACATGATGGCTTTTCTATCAATTAAGAAACTCAATTTTTTTTCAAATAGATTACAATGTAATCATGACTTTTCTCTTTATATTGTCGAGACCCACATTTGAAATTCATAAGTGGCAGTATCATATCCTCTTGGATGTAACTTGAACTAGATGACAACTGGGGTCCCTTTCAGTTTGAAAAATCCTTACCCTGGCCCAAAAGACACTGTGTGATCTGGCTCTGCTTGTCTCCCTGAATCTGATGCCACTCCTTATCTGCTCCAGTCACCAGGTTAGCCACCAAACCCAAAAGAGATCAAGCTGTTCCCTGTTGAGGCCTATGTTCTTCCATTCATCTAGAACATTCTTTCTCTGCTCCCACATGCTAGCGCCTACAGACCTCACCTAAAAGCTCACTCCTCAGGGAGACTTTCCTAATAATCCTTATTTAAGTGTGCCCCATCCCACTCTCCAGCATATCACCTTGTTCATTACTTTTCTTCCATGTATCACAATATGGTTTTGTTTCTCCTTATTTAATTCTGTCTCCCTGGAATATAAATTCCGTAAGGACAAGAAGTTTTCTGTCCCACTTTATCCTTTATAATTCTCACCACAGGACAGTTTCTAGTACATAGAATTTCAATACATTTTGTTTAAATAAGTGATTGAAGGAATCAATTGAATTCTTTCAAATTAACTCAACTTGTCAAGCTCTTCAAAAATAGTGTTAAAAGTATTCTTTCTCTCGTGCCTGTCTCCTGCTTTCAGATCCAGATTGGATGCTTTGTAATTAGGCATACTGTAGGGAACGAATTTTGAAATTGTCTCTCCATCCTATAATATCCAATGATCCAATGTCAAATCAAGAGCTGGTGATTCCCTCATTCATTTCCAGGTCATCGTGTCCCTGATTTTCTCCTTTCATTGACTCACTTTGAATGTGGCCTCCCCATTAATCAATGTATGCATATATTTGGTGAGCATTTGCTATATGCTGAGCACTATTCTAAAAGCAAGACCTAGAGCAGTTAAGAAAACAGACAAAATCTCTGCTTCTGTGAAGTTCCACTTAAGTAAATTCCTACACATAAACTCACTTGAAGAGTAAGAGTACAGTCCATTTGCCTTTATTTCCCTCAAAGTGTCTGGCATGTTGGCTTACACATAATGAGTGATTAAGAAATACTTTCTAAAATAAAATAACAAAATGTAACAAAACAAAACCTAGGACAACGCTAATCCTACAGAAGGTGATCAGACACTCTCAAAGAGTGCTTAGAGGGCCATGGCTCAGAGAACACATAGGATATTATCTTTGACTTTTTCCATTACTACCTCACCCTGAATTCACCCCTTCCCAACACACAGAAATGTTACACATCTAATCAGGTACAGGGCCCCTGTACATTCCACTTCCTGCAGCTTTCTTTCTCTGTTCTCACTGCCACCACCCAAATTCTAGACTTTTTTGGCTTTTTCTCAGACAATCTCAGTAACAATAATGTCCATTTGCCTAGTTCTTTCTCCTTCTAACCCATTTTATACTAGGTTGCTAGATTAATGTTTCTAAGTCTTATTGTTAATAATTTCAGTAATTTTCCCAAATGTCTTCAGTATCTTTCCACTGCTCATCAAATTATACATGCACCTTATTCTGTTGGTCAACAATCTCTATAGTATAATCTGAAATGACTTTTTGAAACTTACATCCCATCATTTTACTTTGAATTATTGATAACGCAGCCAAATAGAACTATATTCCCCAAACCTTTTGTAACTGACCTCTCATAACACACATTTAAATACACATGCACATTTTTAAAAATTCCTCTTAAAGAGGGGTGCCTGGGTGGCTCAATTGGTTAAGTGTCTGCCATCAGCTTGGGTCATGATCCCAGGGTCCTGGATCAAGCAGTGGGCTCCCTGCTCAGTGGAGAGTCTGCTTCTCCCTCTCCCTCTGCCCCTCCCCCTGCTCGTGCTCTCTCTTGTGCTCTCTCTCATGTGCACAATCTCTCTCCCTCATAAATAAAATATTTAATTAAAAAAATCCTGTTGAATAACAGTGACTGTTCATTAAGGAAATACACACCCATGCCTCATTATGGAGTTTATATCCCAGCTCCATGTACTGCCACCTGTGTGGCCTTTGACAAGTTACCTAATCTTTCTGGGCCTAAATTTCCTCCTCTATAGCAGGCCATAATAATGTCTGCCTCACAGAGTTGTTATAAAGATGAAATGAATTGGTATACTCTCAACAAACAATACCTACTATCAGAATTCTACTAATTGCTCCAGGAATAGGAAGCCCCTTTAGACTCCCTCAGATGGATTTGGTTTTTCTATCTTTGGACATTTTCTGGTATTTTGTTGACCATCTTTTGCCATTTAATATGTTCTCTCACATTTTTGAGATACTTGTAAGTATGTCTGATTTCCTTCAATTAAAATGATAAACCACTTAAAAGTAGATAATCTGTATAATGCATATTTTACATACAAATAGTGGCTGGTACATACTTGGAGATTAAAACAATTTTTTAATGAAGTGAATTTCACTATAATTAGACAAAGCAAATGTATAACTTGTTTAAAAACATTTGGTGTCCTACACCATATCTACAAATGTCTTATTTTTTTATATCTACACATCTGCAAATGTTTTAGATCAGTGGTCATCAAAGTTTGGACTAGGGATCCTTAAAATAAAACTATTCTCATAATCTATAATACTAAGACATTTGCCTTTCTCATTCTCATTCTCTTGCAGGTATACTCTAGAGTTTCCCAGAAGCTTCATGTCATATAATAATTTGATAATATAATAGATTGAATGCAGAAGTAGATACAAGAAGCCAGCTGTCTTTTTTATAACCAAACATTTTAAGAAGGCTTTATATCTTTTGAAAAACCGTTCTTCAGGAGAAAACAGAGTTCTATCATTTGGCTAATTCACAGGCTTGAAAACCCATCCTCTGGTAATTACCGTCCACAAAACACAAAGGCTTTGATGACAAAGCTGAGCAGAGGGAGAAGCCCTCCGGGAATTTATTTCGGCATTAGTCGCAGGTAGAGAAAAAGGGACATGTGAAAGAAGCAAAAGATTGTGGAAAATAATCATTGCCATTTCAAAATGTTCTACTGATACTCAGGTTTTCTATTGCTAGGTCACGTTAATTCTAGGAGTCTCTAAGGCATTGTGCGCAGTGGAAAAGGAGTGAGTTTGAAATCAGAAGGTGTAAGTTTAATCTTGGCTCTGTTTATTTCAAGTCCTTTAGGGTCTCATTCTCTACCTTTTATTGGTAATTGAAGATAATAATAAGAACTGCCTCCACTTATAGATTATTTACTCCCTTCTAGAATATTTAGTCTTCATTTAATTGTTAAAGCACAACAAAAAATAAGACATGAATTACTAATATTCTCAATTTACAGACAAGGAAATTTAGTTTTATAAAGACAAAGTAATGTGCCAAGGTACACAGAAGATAAGTGTCTGGGCAGATTTAAATCTGGATAGTCTAACTCAAAAATTCTTATTTTTAAACAGTTTATTATAAAACCAAGTGAAGTTATTTGTGAGAAATTACTTTGTAAGCTGTAAAAAACTGTCTAAGTGATAATTATTATGACTTTAAGTGTTTTGTTTCTTTTTTGTGATTTTATTTCCTTTCAGAATATAAATTTATTGATATGCTAGCAATTTTTGTTAAGAGATAATTTGCATGGCATGTAAAGGATTTTGAGGAATCCTCCAGAAAAAGAAAGAAAACCTTTTTGTGTATGTGAGACTAATCCTGAATTTCTCAAAATCATTTCATAATGGAAAACTTTTTCCATAACATTAATTTCTACCAAATCATTAGTATACTGCAGAATACACATGCTGACCTAAGCATTTCCCCATGTTATTAAAAACTTTCATAAACACTGTTTGTAATGGATGCATACATTTCCTCAAAAGAATATAACATGATTAGCATAGTCATCTCCCTATACCGGAATAGAATTTGTTCCCGAGTTTCAGCTTCTATAAATAATGCTAAGGTGAACATTTTTGAGCAGTTTTCCTCTGTATGGGACATAAATTCTTCTAATAGTTTTTCAGCTCAACGTCAGATTGATTTGTAGCAGTGGATGAGAGTGCTCATGGCACTATGTCCTTCCTTGCCAGTGCTGATTAATCTCATTTTAAAAACAATTTTCCTTAATCAAATAAGGAAAAGTATGAACTTACTATTTTTTCATTTTAGTTTTTCTCAAGTTTTGAAAAGCAAGTTATTTTATTATATTATTTTTCCAGCTTTATTAAGGTATAATTGAAAAAAAAATTCTAAGATATTTAGGGATCAATGTGATAATTTGATATACATATATATTATAAAAGGATCCCCCCATTGAGTTAATTAACACATACATCCCCTCACACATTTACTTTTTTTTTGATGAGCACACTTAAGTTCTACTCTCTTAGCAAATTTCAATTATGATACAGTGTTATCAACTATTGTCACTGTGCTGTGCATTAGGTCGTCAGACCTTATTCATTTTATAACTAAAAATGTGTACCCTTATACCAACATCTCCTTATTTCCCCTACCTCCCAGACCCTGACAACCGCTTTTCTATGCTCTGTTTCTATGAGTTTGACTTCATTTTTTTTATTATATATGTAAGTGTACTATTCAGTGTTTGTTGTTCCCTAATTTATTTCACTTAGCATAAGGCCCTCCAATTTCATGGAAGGCAAATGTCACAAATGGCAGGATTTCCTTCTTGTTTAAGGCTCAATTACATTCCCTTTATATACATACCACATTTTCTTTATTCATTCATCCATCGATGGACACAGATTTTTTTCCATATCTTGGCTATTGTGAATACTATTGTGATGAACACGGGAGTACAGATATCTCTTCCAGATAATGGTTTCATTCCCTTTGTATATATACCAAAAGTGGAACTACTGGATCATACGGTAGTTCTCTTTTTAATTTCTTGAGAAACCTCATACTGTTTTCCTAGTGGCTATACTAGTTTAAATTCCCACCAGCAGTGGACAAGTGTTCCCCTTTCTCCACATCCCCACCAGCATTTGTTATTTCTTGTCTTTTTTATAATAACCATCTTAATAGATTTGAGGTGACATCTCACTGAGGTTTTGATTTGCATTTTCCTGATGATTAGTGACATTGCACATCTTTTCATGTACCTGTTGGCCATCTGTATGTCGTCTTTGGAAAAATGTCTGTTCAGATCCTCTGACCAATTTTTAATCGACTTGTTTGGTTTTTATGCTATTGAGTTGTATGTGTTATATAGTTTGGATATTAACCCCTTATCAGATACATGAGTTGCAAATATTTTTCTCCCATTCAGTAAGTTGCCTTTCATTTTGCAGATGGTTTCCCTTGCTGTGCAGAAGTTTTTTTAGCTTGGCATAGTCCCACTTGTTTATTTTTGCTTTTGTTGTCTTTTCTTTTGCTGTTAATTCCAAAAGAAGATTGCCAAGGCCATTGTCAAGAAGCTTGCTCCATTTTTTCTCCCAGGAGTTTTATGGTTCTAGATCTTATGTTCCAGTCTTTTAACAACAAATTGCTAAACAGGTAGAATTTCATTGTAAGTGCTCACTGGTAATTGGATTAAGTGTTCTGACATTTAATATTATTTTTGTAAAAGATACAATTTAGCTACAGAAGCTGAGTGCATGGTCACACACACATACACATAATAGTGTAAAAGTTTTTGTTTGGCAAAGAGAAGGAGAAAGGTTTTGTAAAGTGACTAAAAGGACAGAGAAGAAAGAGGAAGGGGATGGAGCATCTGATTCTCCTGGCCTTTTGGACTGGGTTTGAGATCCTATGAATAAGAAAATAAAGAATGAGAAGATGTTGAAACTGCTCACTTTGTGAAACTGTACATATGCTCAGCTATGTTTAGGGCTCATATCACAAAATGCAGCATGAGCTGGAGAGGAAGCCTCTCGGTCATAGAATATAACCCAGCTTTGGCTGAAAACTGGAAACTTGACCAAACTTGTAATTGCATCTCCTAAAAGGGAGTGTCAAGGCTATTTCAAGTTATTCCTTTTGCCACAAACAGGAATATGTAGTACATGGAACTATAGAAGTTTGCTGTTTGCTGTGGAGTTTCACCAGTAAGATCATCAGCTCTGGAGTCAGCCTGTCTCAGTTCAAAACTCGGCTTTGCCACTTGGTGGCTCTGAAAACTGGAGCCCCATTGTGCTTCAGATTCCTTACCTGTCAAAATGAGGGCACTAATAGTACCTATGGTATGTGGTTATTGCAAGGATACGATAAAATAATCTATAATAAGCACGGCATAATGCCTCACACATAAGTGCTCAATAAATTATCATCTATAGCGACTCTAGCTGACAAAATGGCCTTGCATACATAATTTTTAGGTCTTTCAGGGCATTATAAAGTAACTGAGGGAAGATAAGGCTGAGGTCCTGGCTTCTTATCATCAGGGACTGATAAGCCAGGAGACTTGTGTTACTGTTCACAGGAGTTAAAAGTTACTGTTATTGTTAAAAATCATGAACTACAAAGAACTCAAGGTTGAATAATTCAAGACAGTAGTCCAAATTTTTAGTTCAAAAATATTGTTAAATCCCAAGGCTTTCACTTCTCCTTCTCTATAATGTTTATCCTTCAAAATGGAATGTACAGAGTAAGAATGAAGATTAGCTATGAATCTGGATGATGTAAGCAGAAAGAGCATCAGAATGGAAGTCAGGAAATGTGGTTTCTTGTCTCCATTATGTAGGCAACCTTGGGGTAAGTAAGTCATTTTATAGCTCTGAGGCTCAGTTACATTAGCTGAAAAATAATTATACTGGAATATATTTTCTTGTAAAATGGAAAGTATTGTATTGTAAAAAAAAAAAAATCTCTGACTTGGTTATCAGAGAAACAGATCTGAATCTTGGCTTTACACTTTCTGGCTATGTGATCATGAGAAAGTCACTTTACTTCTTGGTCATTTCCCTCCATGGATGCACTTCACTTCTCTATCTCAGAATATTGAGGAATATGGAAATTATAATGCCTTTAGGTTGTTTGTTGACATACCATCTCAAAACAAATTAAAACATGTTGTAAGTAGAGGTAATCAAACAGTCACGGAGCAAATTTTTTATCTTTGATTTGACTGAATATACCATGTCGGATAAATCTACTTTAACTCATTTGCTGCAGTTCCCATATTAAAGATGAGAAAGTTTTTAAACTGAATATGACCTTTGAGATTATGTACATCAACCCCACTATTTTATATATTAGAAAACTAACCTCAAAATCACGGTCAAGGAGCTAGGGGAATTGTATTCTTTTTCATCTCAGTTCTATCTAATATGACCAAATTCATCTCTTCAAGACCCATCTATGTTATGTAATATAAGTTAATTCTTTTAAAGAACTAGGTAGTAATTTAAAAAAGATACTCAATATTTTGATTGATGGCTTAGAAAAATTTACATGTCTTAATATTCTTTATTGTTATAGTTCAGGTGAAATCTCATGCATTTTTAAACACCTCAGTAAGTCAGCATGAAAGGAAACATTCTCCTTTTCCTATGTTAAAAATGTAGAAATAAACAAGTGTGCCTGTATCATGAGATAGAATCAGGAAAGGAAGTATTTCCACAGAATCTAACACAAACATGAAAATTAAAAAAAAAAAAAAAAACAGTTGGTCATATATAAGTAATTACAAACCATTTTAATGGAGTCTTCTTAAACTAGTTCGCCTACTGTCAAAAACATTTAAATTAGCACAGGACTCTCACCAGACTTTCCTATCTTCACTGAAGTCAGGACTGTAATATATCTGTGATTAAAAGATCAGGACTACCCTTTGATAAATAGAAAATGGTATAGAAGCTTTTACAAAACATATCATAGTTTATCTGAGAGGTGTTTCTATAATAACAAAGTTAGTATAAGTACCCCAAAAAGTGATGTAGTTCTGCTGGGTGTGAAAATTACCTGCAGTCTGTGTGTGTGTGTGTGTGTGTTTTAAGAGAGAGGGAGAATGCAAGTGGGGGGGAGGGGAGAGCAGAGGGAGAGAGAAACTCTTAATGGATCCTGACATGGGGCTGATCTCATGACCCTGAGATTATGACCTAAACCAAAATCAAAAGTCCCAGGCTTAACCAACTGAGCCACCCAGGCGCCCCTACCTGTGTTTGTAAAGTGATAAAGCCACTGAGTTTTTTTTTTTTTTTAATTTTTTTATTTATTCATCTGAGAGAGAGCACGAGAGGGGGGAGGGTCAGAGGGAGAAGGAGACTCCCCGCTGAGCAGGGAGCCCGACGCGGGACTTGATCCCGGAACTCCAGGACCACGACCCGAGCCGAAGGCAGCCGCCCAACCAACTGAGCCACCCAGGCGCCCTAAAGCCACTGAGTTTATGATGACTTACCTCTCATTTCAAAAGTGCTTCCCCCAAATTCTGAGGATTATGTAGCCTTACTTTCCCAGTGTTTTAATCATCTCTCTCTCCCACCATTTTATTTATTCTCTTTCTACCATAGGAACAACAGGCCCCATTTCTAACTGTGCAGGAATTGGAGGCCCACATCAAGCTGTGTGACATGCTTGAATGACAAAGTAATGGAGTGATCCCAGGGACTCTGGAGTCATGGCAGAGATATTTATTGCTTAGCAACCCCAACTGATGTCAAGAGTTTTGCTAAATGCAGATGGTAAGTAGGACTGTTGAAAATCAAAATTGCTTTGCTCTAATTCTTTTAAATTGTTTTCAATAAAAAATATTAATTAATTTACCCATTTATTTGTTTTATTGATTGATATAACAGCTTTCTGGCCAAGCACTAAAGTGGCAATTACAATTGCTGATCACACTAAAGGGCCATAGAAATACAAAACTTAAGAGAAGAGAACTCCCACAACTTCTCCTAGAGGATAATCATCTACTTTTCTGAATTGATATTAAGTGCATTTCTCTAAACATTGTTGCTACTCAGAGTCTAGGAAAGTAACAAATGACGGCAGAGTCTTTGGAAGCACATAGAAAATAATGGCATATTACTTAAAAACTATCATTTATCAACAGTGTAATACAGTCCAGATACCATATTTACTATTACATGTTTGAGGCCTTTCTTTGCAGAAAAAGTAAGTAACTGATTGTATTCTCATTCATGCTAAGTAGAGTCTCACAGGCTCTTTAATTAATTTTAAATATGCTGTAGGGAGCCAAATATAAAATATGAAGCATTTCTTTAAATCAAAAGTATGTATCCAGTTTATGTCACTATAAAAATCATACCTGCTGTTACCAGGAATTGCTACTGTGAAAACATGCTTTACAGGTTTCCACATAGATATAACCAACAATAAAAACTGAAAAGAAAAGCTTATTGACATTTTGGATATAGCTCCTTAAAATGAAAGCCCAGTATGAGGATAGTATTCCTTTCCCAATCATAAACATGGGCATTTTTTTTTCTAGCTAGCAGGATGCCAACATTAGGAAAACAATAGACAACTCTCTCAGTAGTCATCCATATGGTATAGGCCAGAAGTAAAAGGAGACATTTTATCTCACAAATTAACTAGATCCTAATGATCCTCAATGCTCAATTAACAAAAAATGATTTATTTAAAAAATTAGATGCAACACTTTTAGAGAAAGAAGCAAATGAAATAAGACCAGATTTTCAGGAGGATTTTTTTCCTTTTTTTCTTTTCTTTTCTTTATTTAACTATTTATGTGTTTGTTTGCTGAGATTTTCATTTTTTTTCTGAGTCAGTTTCAGTAGTTTGGGTGTCTTTCCAAGAATTTGTCCATTTCATCTAGGTTACCTAATTGCTGATATAAAATTGTTCTCATATTCCTTCATAATTTGTTTTACTCCTGTAAAACCATAACATTCCCTTTTTCATTCCTGATTTTATTAATATGAGTCTTCTTTATTTCTTGATTATTTTGCTAAAAGTTGTCAATTATATTGATCTTTTCAAAGAACCAACTTGTGATTTCATTATTTTCTCTATTGTTTTCTATTCTTTATTTCATTTATTTTTACTTTAGTTTTCATTTTTCTTCTTTTTGTTCTAGATTTTTTTATTTTTCTAGTCTTATAGTGGACGGTTAAGTTATTAAATTGACATCTTTTTTCCTTTTTATTGTATTTTTTTGGGGGGGACAGAGGGAGAGGCAGAAAGAAAGAATCCCAAGGAGGCTCCATGCTCAGTGCCGAGCCCGATGTAAAGTTTGATCTCACAACCCTGAGATCATGACCTGAGCTGAAATCAAGAGTCAGATGCTTAACCAACTGAAGCACCCAGGTGCCCCTTTCTTCCTTTTTGATTTAAGCATCATAGCTACAAATTTCCCTGTAAGCACTATTTTATCTGCATTTCATTAAGTTTCAATATGTTGTGTTTACAATGTCATTTATCTCAAAGCATTTTCTAATTTCTCTTATGATTTCTTTGATCCACTGGTTATATATGAATTTTCACATATTTGTGAATTTGCCAAATTTCTTCTGTTATTAGCTTCCAATTTTATTCAATGTGATCAGAGAACATACTCTGTATCACTTAACATTTAGGGGGATATGGTCTATCCTGGAAAATGTTCCATGTGCACTTGAGAAGAATGTGTATTCTTCTGTTGTTGGATAGAATATTCTATAAATATCTGTTAGGTCTAGCTGGTGTAGAGTGTTGTTCAAGTCTTCTCTTTCTTTACTGATCTTCTGTTTTATCAAATACTGAAAGTGAGTTTTGAAGTCTTCTGCTATTGTTGTTGAACAGTCTATTTCCACTTTCAATTCTGTCAGTTTTGTTTCATACACTTTGGGTCCTGATATTAGCATATATGTTTATAGTTATATCTTCTTGATGGCTTGACCCTTTCATTATTACAAAATGTCCTTCCTAGTAACAATTTTTGTCTTAAAGTCTACTTTGTCTGCTATTGGTAGAGCTACTCTCACTCCCTTTTGGTTACTGATTTCAAGGTATGTCTTTTTCCATACTTTTATTTTTAACATATTTGTGTCTTTGAACCTAAATGTGTCTCTTGTACACAGCATACATTTGGATCATTTTTTTAATCTATTATACTAATCTCTTTATTTTAGTGTGGGATATTTAATACATTTACACTTAATGTAATTACTAATAAATTAGGATTTATGTCTATGATTTTGCTACTTATTTCTATATGTCTTATATCTTGTTCATTCTTCTGTTTTTCCACTACTACATTCTTTTGTGTTAAGTAGGCATTTTCTAGTGTACAATTCCCTTGTTGTTTCTTTAACTATATATTTTTAGTTATTTTTTTAGTGGTTGCCTTGGGTATTATAATTAATATTTTAACTTAAAAAAAATCTAGTTCAGAATAATACCAGCTTTATTACAGTAGAATATAAAAACTTTGCTCCTATGCAGTCCATTCCCATCCCGCTCTTTTGTGCTTTTATTGTCATACAAATTACATCTTTCTATGCTGTATATGACTATCAACAGATTTATAATTATTGCTTTATGCAGTTTTATTTTTTTTATTATTTTTTTAAAGATTTTATTTATTTGACAGAGAGAGAGACAGCCAGAGAGGGAACACAAGCAGGGGGAGCGGGAGAGGGAGAAGCAGGCTTCCTGCAGAGCAGGGAGCCCAATGCAGGGCTTGATCCCAGGACCCTGGGATCATGACCTGAACCGAAGGCAGCCAGTTAACAACTGAGCCACCCAGGTGCCCCTATTCAGTTGTATTTTACATTGGTTATAAAAGACAGAGAACAAACTGATGGTTGCCAGAGGAGAGGGGGTGGGAGATGGGAAAAATGGGTGAAAGGACATAGGAGATATAGGCATCCAGTTATAGAATGAATGTCTTGGGAATAAAAGGCACAGCATAGGGAATATAGTCAATGATATTGTAATAGCATTGTATGATGTCAGATGGTAGCTACACTTGTAATGAGCATAGCATAATATATTGAGCAGTTGAATCACTATGTTGTACTTTTGAAACTAATGTAACAATGTGTGCCAATTATACTTAAGTAAACAAAATTAAATAAATTAGTTATAAAAGAAAACTTCTAAACAAAAATACATTTACACTGTTTGTTGTTCGTTTGTTTTTAATTTACTTAGGTAGCTACTATTACCAGTACTCTTTATTTCATCTTTTGGACTTGAGTTACTATCTAATGTTTTTTCATTTGATATTGAAGGAAACCCTTTATGATTTCTTATAGGGGAAGTCTGATAGTAATGCATGATCTCAGTTTTGTTTATCTATAAATGTCTTAATTTGTCCTTCATTTTTGAAGGATAGTTTTGCTAAAGATAGTTTTGAATTAACTGTCTTTTTTTCCCAGCACTTTGAATGTATCCTCATACTGCCATCTGACTTTCATTGTTTCTGATGGGAAATTGGCTATTAATCTTATTAGGAATCTCTTGCACCTAATTAGATATTTCTCTCTTTCTATTCTTAATATTTTCTCTTTGTCTTTGGTCATTGACAGTTTGATTATAATTTGTCTGTGGTATGGATCTCTTTGAGTTCTCCTACTTGGAGTTCATTGAGCTTCTTAGACATGTCAATAAACTTTTTCATCAAATTTGAGAAGTTTTTAGCCATAATTTCTTCAAATATTCTTACTTCATCTTTCTCTCTTCATACCTCTGGAAATACCATTATGCATATATTGATATGTTTGGTAGTGTTCCACTGATCTTGAGAATCTGTTTATTTTACTTTATTCTTTTGCCTTTCTGTTTCTAAAACTGGACAATTTCAATTGATTTACTTTCAAGTTTACTGGTTGTTTCTTCTTCCTGTTCAAATCTACTGTCAAGCCTCTCTAGTGAATTTTTTATTTCAGTTTTTGTACTTTTTAACTATAGTACTTTTTTTTTATTAATTTCTATCTTTTTATTTCTATTTTCTATTTAGTGAGACAGCATTCTCAAACTTTCCTTTAATTCTTTAGACATTCTTTCCTTTAGTTATTTGAGCATTTTTTAAATTGCTGATTTAAAGTACTTGTGTCAACAAATAAAGTATCAACATCTGGGCTTCCACAGGAACAGTTCTATGTATGGTCCATACTTTCATATTTCTTTATATATCTCATAACTTTTTGTTGAAATTCAGACACTTTAAATAATATAATGCAACAACTTAGGAAATCAAATTATCCCCTGTCCTCAGGGTTTGTTGATGTTGCTGTTTGTTATTGCTGCTGTTATTGACCTTTCTGCACTAATTCTATAAAGTCTATATTCTTTGTCATGTCACTAAAGTTTCTGCTCCATTCTGTTAATGGTCAGCTAATAATTGGACAGAGATTTCCTTAAATTCTGGAGACAATAACTCTCCCAATCTCTGCTGAGGGGCAATGTGTGTATTTGAGGCTGTCCTCAACACTAAGCTAGGTAGTTTACAACCAACCCTATCTTAGCCTTTGCTTTTGGCATATACAGAGCCTTAAGGGAAGCCAGAGATGAGGTCGGCTGTGGTCTGAATATTTGTGTACCCCCTCTAAAATTCACATGTTGAAATCCCAACCTCCAAAGTGATATTATTAGGACTTGGGGCCTTTGGGAGATGATTAGGTCACACAGGCAGAGCCCTCATAAATGGAATTAGCATTTCTATAAAACTTCTTTTTCTGGGAGAGATCCCTTGCCCCTTCCATTATGTGAGGATGCAGTGAGATGGTGCCATCTATGAGGAAGTGGGCCTTCATCAGACAATGTATCTGTGGGGGCCATGATCTTGAACATCCCAGATTTTAGAACTGTGGGAAATAAATGTTTGTTGTTTATAAGCCATTCAGTTTATGGTATTTGTATTATAGCAGTCCAAACAAACTAAGACAAGTGTTTAGGTGCTTCTCAGGTTTTCTGTTAACATATATACATCCCTTGGTGTATGAACAGCCCTAAGCATGCATGTGACCTCTCAGATCCCCAGAAATACGTCAGGTCTTTTCAAAGCCCCCTATGGACATTTCATTTTCCAGATTTTTTAAAAGTTATTTAGTTAGCCTATTGTTTGCTCCAACTGTTAACAATAATCTTGGGCAATCAAAATATTTAATTGTCTCTAATTGTTTTTGATAGATGCCTCAAGGAAAAGGCTATTCTCACTAGGTGAGCTCCAAGTCAGATCAAGTAAAAACAGCCTTGTGAGCAAGAAACATCTGACAGGTAAAATAATGATAATTTTCTGGGAATAGGTCTTTGGAGAAGCTCTAACCCCACTGTGCACTTCCAAATGCTGCCGGGCTGTTGGTTTTCACCATGATTATGGGCTATTTTTTCTTAAGGTTACTTTAGATCTTGGCAGGAGGACATGGGAATAGGGAAAGTTAAAATGTCATAATAATTACTCTTTTTAGTGCAATTCAGCTGTTTTTACAGACTCTCTCAAGCCTTTGGTTAATTTCTAGAGTTCTGTAAAAAATTGTAACAATTACTGCCATTGTTCTCATTTTATGGAAGGGAGACTATTCAGAGGTCCTTCCTCCACCATTTTTGCTGACATTGTTTCATTTGGTTTAGATTTATTCTGTTTTGTCATGTTTTCATGAACAACATAAAATTATACAAACTTCAGTGTGCCTGGGTGGCTCAGTCACTTGAGCATCTGACTCTTAATTTTGGCTCAGGTCTTGATCTGAGAGTCATGGGATTGGGCCCTGTGCCAGGCCCCACTCTCAGCACAGAGTCTGCTTGGGATTCTCTCTCTCCCTTTCCCTCTGCCCCTCCCCCTGTTTGTGCTCTCTCTCTCTCAAATAAATAAATAAAATCTTTTTTAAAAAATTAAACTTCAGTTTACTCTGTTGCTAAGATCTATTCTACAACTAAACACAAAGAACAATAATAATTATCACAATAGCTAATATTTATCAAGGTCTTAGCATGTACCATGCATAGTTGTAAATCTTTTTTATGTAGTAAATCTTTTAGAACAGCAATTCAACAGGTTAAGGTATTTTTAGTATCCTTTTTTTATGAATGTAGAAACCAAAATACAGGTAACTTGCCCATCAACACACAGCAAGTGGTAGTCCGGAATTCAGGAATTTAACACAAGAAAGCCTTTACTCTAAAGTACATGTTCTTAGGGGGAAGGAAAGATGGCAGAGGAGTAGGGGACCCTATTTCAACTGGTCCCAGAATTGAGCTGGATATCTACCAGACCACTCTGAGCACCCACAAAATCAGCCTGAGATGTAAGAAGACCTGGATCTCTACAAACAGAATATCGCAGGCAGTTGGTTTTGAGGTACAAAGTGGGAAGCCATGATTCTGCGGGCAGATATTGGAGGATAAACAGCAGCAGGAGGGTGCCTGGCTGTGGGGATCCTACACCACCGGTGAGCTACAGCCTCACGCGCGGGGGACGGGGCACAGACTCGCAGACCAGTGGCGGCGGGGAAAGGACTTTAGGGCAGCCCCCAGGGCAGAAACCCGGAGCAGTGGGGCGGCGCATGCAAACTGGGAGCGGCTGGTGATTTTAGAAGCACAAAGGGCAGAGATGTGACCCGACCTGGAGACAGGACTGGGAGCACTGCGGAGGGGCACACAACCCAGACGCTGCAGTTTATAGCAGCACAGACAGAAATGGAGACCGTGTGACCTGGAGAGCTCACTGAAGAACAGATTACAATCTCTCTGCTCTGGGGCAGAGGGTTGGAAAGGGTCTCTTCTGCTCTGACTCGTGGCAGAAATGCAGAAAGCCACCAGGGAAAGCTGCCAGAGAACAAAAGCCCCCAAAACTGATTCCCACTGAGCCCATCCTCCGCCACAGGGGGGCAGGGCAACTCCGCCCAAAC